>NC_056626.2:370213831-370522581 GCF_002870075.4 Lactuca sativa | reverse complement strand
ATAATTCCTTCAAAACTATCGTTCAGAAAAAGATCTTCGATTCAAGAACTATATGCATGGCTAAAAATGTGTAAGTATGTTATTATGCATTTATGAATATCAAAAAGAATGAAAGAAAAAAGCTTACGTGTGAGAGAACAAGAATGATTGCTGGCGTACGATTGAATGAAAAAATATCTGATTTTCCACGTCAGCACGACGGACCACCCTCCTCGCTTCCGTCTCCATGATGCGGTTGCGCCGCTGGTTGTTGCGGTGGTTGTGATTGTGGCTGAGGTTGGTGTTGAAGCATGAGGTGATGAGGGAGGAGCTGTAGTTGTTGATGGTGTTCATGCGGTGGTTGTTGGTGGTTCTGGTGCTGTAGTTGATGATGCTGTTCATGCTCCGGCTGCGGCTGCCGGTGGTGCTGTTGCTGGATCTGATACATGTTATTGTCATAAGCGCCACCGAGAGCTAACGACGGAGACATGGTCGCCGGACCGGTTAACTGCGTATATCCGTTCGGATTCACCGCCGGCTGTCCAGAAGGTCCGGCAGCATCAAAACCGGAGTTAAACCTCATCAAATCTGTCGATTGATGTTGCTGTTGTAATTGTTGTTGTTGTACACGTTGTTGATGCACTAAATTTCTTAACATCTCCTGTTCTCTAGCAGCAGCTTCAACCATTTGACGTTCATGAGCTTCATATAACTGTTGTTGTTGATGATGAGCTTCTCGGAGATTTCCTGGACCTTGAAGCGTCAACATCTGCTGAAGGTTAGGATGCATACCAGGTCCTCCCGACGCCATCGCCGCCACTGTCGCCGGCGACGGTAGCATATTCTGATATTGTTGTATAAACCCTGGGTTTAAACACGGCAGCATCGCCGGAGACTGTCCACCGATGTAAGTACACAATTCCTGTTTCGCGATTAGTAAATCGGTCTGGACTTGTTTCAATCGTGTCTGGAGGATGGAGATTAATCCGACGCAACCGTAAACAGGATCCCGGAGACGCGCCTCCGCCTCATATGCTAATGAATTCACGGCGTCTTCTCTTTGGGTAGCGTTGAGCTCGTTGAGGATTTTAGCGACATTGCTTGCTCCGAAGACTTTGTGTACATTCGCGAATTTCACAGGCTGATCCGGCGGGAAATACGGGGCAAACACGCATTCTTGAGTGCATTTCCGACGTAAGAATTTACACGCAGCGCAAGGAGAATTTGAGGATGACATTTTGATCGATTGATTTTCAGTTTCGATTGGTCTTGATCAAAACATTTCACATTACGTTCCTGAAATTTGAAATCGATGATAAGAATTAGGAAATGATTATGTAATGGAATCAATGAGATCATGTTGACAAAGAATATATTTGATTGAGTAATTATAATAAATAACAAACGTACATAAGAATCTACGGATGCGTTCAATGAATTAAAAATGTGGCATTCAGCGAGGGTTCGTTTACCGATTATGGAGAAGGTGGTGGCCATTAAAGATTTCCTTTTATTGCATCGAAACCGACAAACGCAAGTCAAATTAAGAGATTGATATGGAGATTATTATTTATTTGTAAATATGAATGAAGTCAGAAAAAAATAGATTCAGATAAGTAAAGTAAAGCGACCTTTGTAGAAGACGACGAAATTATAATATTTTGTTATTTCTGATATAAGAAAGCCATCGATCGATGCGTACACACCATGAGAAAGAAACTGAGAAATGAGAATCGAGAGAAGACGAAGAAGAACATGAAATAGAACAGAAAACGAGTTTCATATTATGACGCGTCTTCAAGCGACAGTGAATCGACTTCTAATGCAAGAAACTGCTGGTAAACAAATATTTTTCTAGATCCGATTTTTTTAAAATATGATTTATTAGATCATCAATCAAACAAAAGTCAGAAAAAAATCAGAAACTGCTACAAAAATGGAATCGAATTTATTCAAACAATTAGTTGTATGATAATTAAAAAGCTCTCATCACCTCTATTTACGATTTGATTTTGTTGAAAAAACCTCCTTATATCACTGCGATTCTTCCTTTTTCTCTTCCAAAAAACAAATTCCTTGTCACCTGCAAAAGAAAAAGAAGAATCAACGATAACGAAAACCTCGATTAATTTATCAGTCAAAAATGCCGAATTCTATGTACCTGGTAGAGAGAGATACAAGGAGCTAGCTAGATTCAACTTCAAATAACACTTGATCCGATCTTCAAAACATTCAAGATCCCAAACAAAATGGAAAAATATTTTCCAAAAAGATTAAACTCTAGACAGACACACACACACATACACACAACAACACGCAGAAGAATTTTTGAAGAAAGAGAAAACTATCAAGACGATAACGACGACGCCATGAGAGCATGTATATATGTGTATTTATGTATGATGAGTGCATAAATGAGTGTGTGAGCGTGTGGTGTGATCTCCACCGTTTAGATTTGGAGAGCGGGTTTATTTTGACCGTAGGATATGGAAATTCGGGGTTTGTTACAGATTCGTTGAGAGAGAGATTGAGGTATATGAATTCTGAACGATCAATTTAAATGCCTCTGAGAGTCTGAGTTACCTCTTTGTTCCTGTACCAACTTTTTATGTATTTCCATTTTTACCCTTAATTATTATTATTATTTTAAATTTTATTTAGAAAAAATATTACAAAATATATGGTTTTTATTTGAGAATATCCTATTAGAAATAAGTCTTGCATTTATTTTCGTAGATGATTTGGATAATCAATAAAATCTTATCGAATTGATATTGTTTTACAGATAGTTGTAAAACTTGTAGTTACATATATCCTCAAAAATATAAAAATATATACCCGTTAATAAATAACATACACATAATCGAATCAATAGCATGATGTACGTTGTTTATAATATAATTGATAATCACTCGTGCATAAAAGTATAACAAAAATATAATGATTAATAGTGGTTAACAAAAAAATAGAAGCTTGTGAATTAATCATCCTCTATTGTAATCTATACAACATATTTGTATAAAGAATATGACATCGTTGAAAATATAACCGGTGTATGCAATGTATTAAGTGCAAACAGTTATATAAATAAAAGACATGGATCAATGGAATGAATGGAGAGTGGACAAGGGAGAGGAAAGGTCGTTCGACTACAAATTCGTCGTACAGGAAACATATGACCATGGATAGATTAGGGTTGAACGTCATCGCAAAATCAATATCGGTGGAAATATATTCATGGTCACAACAAGTTAGTGACTTAGAATTCTTTTGAGTTACACACAAAATATGATTTGACCATAAAACAATAAAAGACAAAATAGAGAGATTAGTTTATTAACATGTCACCTTATGGTGAGTTACTTGGAAACTAAAGTAAATAAAAGGATCTATATGTAATTATCTTGTATTTGAATTGGTAAATATTTATCTTTCTGATTAAATGATAAATACTAAGATTTAATCAAAGATAATTAGGATTTTTCCAACCTAACCCCCTCCCCCTCACATGACTGACTATCTCCTTTTTTTCTTCTACTAGCTCATAGTTTTGAGCTCATTATCCTAGGGTTTCGGTTTTTGCATCTAAGTGAAGAAGGAGAATTGTGAAGATGTTGAATCATTGTTCTTGGGTGCTTTCATAATAGATGAGTTATGGTTCTAAATCTTCTAAGAGAAAGAGAAATTCGGTTATACTAGTTCATCAAGAATGTATGATTCAATCTATATCTTCTTAGTTATTATTGTTTCTAAAAAAAAACCCCACTAGAATAAGATCTAGGGTGAGTCATGATGATCATTTTTTTGTATGTTTTCATTGATTTCTGCTCTAGAGATCATCATAGCCTAGCAGTAGTATCACAACCAATATTCTAGGGTTTTAACACATTATAACCGATTTGGTCATAAAGAGTTTTTATCGGGTATTAATTCATACATATAAAAATTCAACATTATGCCCCTATTTTCTAAAAATCATAATAAATTATAGAAAAATCGTTTAAATGCGAGATTGATGCTAATAGAAAGATATGACAGTCTTCTATCTTTTGATTTTGGACCTTATAAACTTATTATGATCTTAAATGGGGCTGACAGTTCAATTTGTCCAGGACTGTCAAGTTGAACTGGACACCTTCTTGTTGTTGTTGTTGCTTATAAAAGTCATATAACATCATAGGATAATAAAAAATGCATGCATTATTTATATGGTTTAAGCATGTAAACCATAGAAATAATTATATATTATTTAGTTGGTTTAAGCGAAGATAAGTCATATGTATATGATAGAGCTAGTAAGAGTGTTGTTGTTTTCCTCGTGATATCTGTTGATGACATACTACTCATAGGAAATGATGTCCCATCTTTGCAAAGTGTAAAAACTGGTCTTGGAAATTATTTCTCTATGAAAGACTTGGGAGAAGCAACAAACATACTAGGGATGAAAGTGGGTCCAAACCTGGACCGGATGGACCCGGACCCGGAAAACTCGGAACCGGTTAACGGGATTTTATAGAACCGGAAACCGGACCGGTATATAGGAACCGGTTCTGGTTCGATTCCGGGTATGGTTCCAGGTAAAGTGGGTCTAGAACCGGAAAACCCGGAAACATCAAAGTGGGTAGGTTGGAACCGGATAAAGTGGGTTTAGAACCGGAAAACTCGAAAAAACCGGAATTTTTTGGTAATTACTTACTACTTAGTGGGTTGAACTTTAAAAATTTTCATATTGATATCCCGACTTTGGGGGACTGTAACTTATTAACTACGAAACCACAATTAACAAAATTAGAGTCTAAAATCATGTACAAACTCTAAAATACACTCTGGGAAAACTTGCATGTTAATCCGAATTTAAACGAATGAGATATGCTTGTGTTAATATTTTCACATAATACAAAGTACAAAAACAAATAGCTGAAAAATTGAAAATTTTCAGTTTTGATATCTCGACTTCGGAGGACTGTAAATCATTGAATGTTAAACCAAAAATGACAAAATTATAGTCTAAACTCATGTACAAACTGTAAACTAGAAGTTGGAAAAAACCACAAGTCCATCTGACGATATGCATGTTTTAAAACTTTCACTGAATACAACAAACCTAAAAAACTAAAAACTTCCAGCTTTGATATCTCGACTTTTGAGGACTGTAAGTCAATGAATATAAAACGAAAAATGACAAATTTATAGTCTAGAATCATGTACAAACTCTAAAATACATGTTGGAAAAAACCATATGTCAATTGGAGTTGAAACGAATAAGATATGCATCTTGTAAACGTTTCACAAAAATCGGTTTCGGCCCTAAAAGTGGCTCCGATACCAAAAACCGGTTCCGGATTTTAGACCCGGTTTACCCGGACCCGATGGACCCAAACCCGAATTACCCGGAACCTGGATAAAGCCAATTTTTAAACCCGGAACCGGACTCGGTTCTATATATTTCGGTTCTAACGGGTCCGGTTCCGGTCCGGTTTTCCGGTTCTAAATCTCATCCCTAATACATACTAGGTATAAAGATCTATAAATGTAGATCTAGGTGATGGATTGAACCAAAGTACATACATAGATAAAGTCTTGAAGAAAGTCAAGATACAAGACTCTAAGAAAGGATATGTTCCTATGCAACATAGTATGACATTGAGCATGGCCCATTATCCTTGTTCAAGTGATGAGCTAAATAAATGAGTAAAGTTCAAAATGCTATTGTTGTGGGATTGATCATGTATATACCATGTTATGTACAAGGCATGATGTCTCATGTGTTTTACGCTTGACAAGTCATTATCATGATAATCTTGGTGAAAATCATTGTATTTTTGCGAAGAACAATTTTTTAGTATCTGAGAAGGACAAATGATATGTTCTTGTTTTATGGAAGAGCTCAGTCTAAAGAGTTATACTAATGTTTCTTACAAACTCATAGAAACAGTTTTTGTTTCCATTTGGGATTCGTGTTCTTTCTAAATAGTAGAGAAGTGACTTGAAGGAGTTCCAAGCAAGACACCATAGTGGACTTCACAAAAAAAAGTTAAGTATAGTGTAGCTAGTAAGGCTGCAACGAAGACTAAATGGCTAAAGAGGTTCATTAGAGACCTCAATGTTGTTACAAGAATTGATGGTACTGAAAGATATTTATAACCAAGAGTCATTATAGAATGATATTTGCTAATGAAATATGATCTTATAGGGTCATACATTTTAGCAAGTTACTACTAATTTATTATTTATTAAGTAATTTGATTATTAATAAATATAATCAACAGTTGTATTTAACTAGAGAATTATTAGTTTATGAAAATAATATTTCTAAGAAATGATAATAATATGGATCCAAAGTAGTTATATTCATAAGGCATGACTATATATATATATATATATATATATATATATATATATATATATGTGTGTGTGTGTGTGTGTGTGTGTGTTATGTATAACTTTTTGGGCACTTTGAGTAATCATTTCGTTCATATGTAACTATCTAGTATGTAAGAAGAAGTGTGACATAGTCTTAGGTTTTGAATTTTGTGTCAAAACTTGAACCTCATAAGAGGTTTGAGATTGAGTGCAAGCATTCCTTCTTTCAACCCATACTTTTCCTTTTAGTCCATGATTTAATTTGTTGAAAGTATGGTGCTTTAGTACATGTAAGGAACTATATAAAGAAGTGTTAGTGAGAAAACTATCTAGTTTTGAACATTCTTTTTTTCTCTAAAAATGGGCTGCCATTTTCAAGATTTGCAAGCTCTCTTTCTCTCTATCTTCTTTCTTGCAATTTGGTGCTAGATTTGAAGGTTCATAAGTCGGATATCCTTGAGACTTATTTGGTATATCTCTTAAGGCTTATGAACAACTTATACACAAGTGAAGACAAGAATTTTTGGTGGTTAACTCTTTCTTGGTGGATACTTGTAGCGAGCTTCTTCTTTAGAGCTTTATACATCAGTTCATCAACTTCCATCTCCCATAAGAATCAAAGTCCTTAAAGGTTGTAGAACTTTTCTTCTATGGTTGATTTAACCTTTCCATGTTTTGAAAAATGATCCATGGTGGGTTAAAAAGAGTTGTAAGTTTATTCTATTTTTAGACTTACATGTCATTATTAATGTTTTTTGTTTACAATTGGGATTTATGTTCTTACTAAATGGTGGAGAAGTGACTTGAATGAGTTCCAAGCAAGACACCATAATGGACTTCAAAATAAAAGTTAATTATATTGTAGCTAGTGAGGTTGTAATGGAGGCTATATAGCTAAAGAGATTCATTAAAGACCTCAGGGTTGTTACTTATACTTAGTAAGTACGATCGTATTTGAAATTTAGTCAAAAGCGAAGACATCATAATTAGTATAGTTATATCGGAAAAGAAAGAATGATTGTTATACTAGGTCGCAAGGCATTGTATTTGCGAATGAATCGGCCTGAGTGTGTTTATTCTAGTTTGATCTTATTTGGGAACTTATACATTGTAATCTTTACCCTCTTTGGTGATTATTAAGTGGAGATCTCAATATAAGTTGGAGAGCAGTCTTTTCATTAGTTTACCACCGTGTTCGGATTGAATGTTTAACTAACTTCCATAATATTAAATTATTTAAAGCCTCCACAGTAATTCATACTTTCAAAAGTGAGTATTGGTTTAAGATTGTCATGAAATATTAGTAGATTATTCGTAGAGATGAACATAGCATAGAGACGCGACTAATACTCATGTGCACTTAATGGAGATTAAGTATTGGAGTAACCTATACTTAGAGATTAGTTAACATAAATTGTCAAAAGTAATTTTAAGATAGTTGTATCTTACATTCTTCAAGTGGAGATGCATATGATTCCTAGTTCTATAAGTTGTTGTGCTTTGGTGCTCTCCAACATTGTCCATAATTGGCAGTCATATAGGGGGAATGTACATGTATGATATGATGAATTTGTGGGATCCATGTAGTCAGATTTATTTTCTCCTTCTACTCTAATTAGATTAGTGATGTCCTTGGGCCCCACAATGATTTGTTGATGACGTAAAATGTACGACCGTACTCAAACTAAGTTGATAATGGAACAATAGTGTACTCTATTATTCTAGATCATAAATCTTTATCGGGGAACATAATTTTGAATATTTCATTGACATAATTGATGGGTTTTCTAGAAATCTATACACACTAATGATGCCAGCGGAAACATAATAAAACCTTATGTGTACATGGACCCTGATATATCTAGGTTTCAATTTATTACTACAACTACTAAGAAAGAATAGAATAACACACCTTTTGTAGCTAGAGAATTATTGACATGTGATCTTGTCCTTGCCACCTTTGCATGGATGGGAGGATCTAAAGTAGAGCCCTCTAACAGAATCATACCCAAGACTCTAAAGAGAGAGCCAAAAGAAAACTAGAAGGATTAATTCCACAAACCCTAGAAAAGGATAGGAAATCTTTCAATAGAGGGAACAAGAATGTGTCACTTGTTTTGATAAAGTAAGTTATAAATTGTGACTAAGTAATATTGTGAAATAATGTATGTGAATGTCTTAAAAGTGAGTAACTTTGAAATGAGAGTGTTTAGGCCAAAAGGAGTGTTTTGGTAATAGTGATAAATGTGTATGAGTATGTGTAAAAAGTTAAACAATGGGCTAATAAAAAGTGTTTAGACCAAAAAGGGTATTCTGGTGATTTTGAGTAAATTATAACTTTGAAAAGGTATGATAAATTAGAGATTTGATTCTAAAGTGTAGAAAAGTTCTTAATGGAAAACACTTAATGCAATGAAAGTAGGATGTGATAGATAAGGGTAAAATAGGAAAAGTTCTGAAGAATAGATAAATTTTAGAAACCACAACGCGGTAAAGGTGTTGCCACGATATGGCCTTGAAGCGGTAATATGGTTAACGTAAAGTGAGTAGTGGGGGGGGGATGTACTTTGTGTTTTCCACAACTTGGTGAGGTTAGACCACGATGTGGTACAAAGTAGAGTGTTATGTTCTTTTGTGGTAAAACATTTAATGGCGAGGGGAAATTGTCGCGAATTATAGGAAAATGACGAGGGTTTGTGTAACATCTCATAAATACGGATAATTTTTTTAATTACATTCAAAAGATGTGATAATCATATCAAAACAGTTAAAAGTGTATCATAGCAACATTTTATCAGAGTACAAATTCCCAAAATCACATAATATGGAAAATCATAGGTGGATGCAGTGCGATCAAGTTGGACACTTCCCCTTGGAGATGGAAGTACACGAAACATAAACTGAAAATCGTAAACACAAAGATTAGTGAGTTCCCCCAAAATACCCCATACCATACAAAACATAGAGTCAATCATATCTAGGTGCTTGCAGTCCCCTTCGGTCTATTTCAACCGGATACAGTCAAGCATATTCGGGTGCTTGCAATCCCCTTCAGTTTATTTCAACCAGATACAGTCAAGCATATATGGGTGCTTTAAATCCCCTTCGGTCTATTTCAATCGGTACTGGGTCTATTTCACCTCTATCACTACCACATAATATCATAACAAAACAATCACAGAGATATCAAACAAATACATGCATAATAGAGGGTTATAACAAAGACAATCATCATACTAGAAGCATAAACTAGGTGGTCGACTTTGGTGCCTTCGACCCACAGATACAATGAAGGAAACTCACCTCAGACTGAAGGTATCAAATCACACTCAAGCGGATGACTCACGAAATCCCCTCCCTAATTCACAAGCATAAAATCCTAATTAGAAATTAGTTCAATAATCTAACCCAAGAGTCCAAACCCTAATTCTTGACTTAAAGCAAAATGGTTTTTTCACCCATGCCTCATTTGTAACATCCCAAAATTCAAAGCCAAAAAATTCATTTTTAAATAAGTTGTTATAAAACCATGAGTATAAAAACATCCATAATAACATCACATATCAAAACCAAAATGTTAGTAATCAAAACATGTTATCATAAAATAATATTAGAGTGTAATCCCAAAGATCTCATATGCGGAAAACCATAGTGTGATGCACTGTGATCGAGCCGGCTCCTTTCCTTTGAAAACGAAGTACCTAAAACCAAAACTAAAAACTGTAAGCACGAAGCTTAGTGAGTTCCCCCATCATACCACACACCATACAATCACGTAACATACATACTGCCAGGCATATCCGAGTGCCTGATCTACCCCTTCAGCCCTCTCGACCGGTAACCTTGCCTAGCATATCTGGGTGCTGGCCTACCCCTTCGGTCCTCTCGACCGGTAACCTTGCCTAGCATATCTGGGTGTTGGCCTACCCCTTCGGTCCTTTCGGACGGTAACCGGGGACTACTTCACCCCTACTACTACCACATAATATCATAGCATAACAAACATGAATATATTGTCAGGCATATTTGGGTGCCCGACCTACCCCTTCGGTATCTTTCAACCGATATCCGGGGACTATTTCACCCCTACCACTACCACATAATAACATAGCATACTAGCACATAAAGCATACAGATAGTGGCATAACATATAATTATCACACAGACACTCATCTAACTACAAGCTCCTACTAGTAGGTCGGCATTGTGGCCTTAGACCCACTTCTACTGGAAGGTAACTCACCTCGCACTGCAGAAGCTTCCCGCATGAATTCTTTAACTGCTTGTGACAACCCGATATTTCGAATCAATGTAATGACCTAAAAAGTCAAGAATTGTAATCTTTTTTGATATAATGAAATTAGAGTAAAAAATAAAATGTTCAAAAGTCTCTATTGGGTTGCCTAAAATGATAGTTATCATGTCAAGGTTTTCAGAAATATAAAGAACACTAAAATCCGAGTTATAACGAAGAAGTTATGACCATCCTAAGATTCACAACAAAACCGTCAATACGATTAAACGTAAAACGCAAAGTTTTAATAAAATACTTTTTAACCTTAAGTATCTAAATGAAAGTCGTATATATCATTAAACCGTGAACATACATAAAAAGAACGCCCAAATTTGACTTCGTATGAGGAAGTTATGATTTTTCGAAGTTTCAGATATAGCAGTAGACAACTAAAAACTCGAAATAGATATCGAGGGATTTTTGACTGAAAAAATCTAAATGAGAATCGAAAATCTCAACAATAGTAGCACAACGGTAAAAAGTTTGACGAAAATGGACGTCGGATGAAGAAGTTATGGCTATATGACGGAGTTTTCGTGTCCCGGTCTGTTAAAAATAATTAATTAAAAATAAAGTCAAAATTAGCCGACGAAGTCTAAACGAGAGATGTAGAGCATATTCTCACCTACGCGTTCATATATAGAACGTTGAAAACGGAGATCCTACAGGGAAGTTACGGATTTTACAAGTTCGAGACACAAAATATGAGGTTGTCAGGCTGGCCACGACATGGCACAGATGGCCACGACGTGGGGCCCTAATTGATGGGTTTTCAGGCTTGGCAGCAGACGTCTCGTCCATGGAAGAGGATAAGATCAACTCCACAATGTGGGCAACCCTTTTGCCACGACGTGGGACCCAAAAATTGGGCTATAAATAGAGCTCAAAGGGTTCCGGGTTTCATTGGTCAATTCTCTTCATTCTCATGCCGAAGCTCTGCGTGTTAACCCCTGAAGCCATCCCGCAGCCCTGGTCTTCACATCCAAGTTCCGAAGGAAGGTCTTACACTCTCGAGAATTCTCGAGAATCCCGAGAAATCAACATTCTCAAGTCGAATTTCTGCTCGGTTTTCGTCTCACCATCTTCACTCTATCAAGTGAGTTCATACCCCTATAATTACGTTTTCAAATGTTTTGTAAATGCTTTTATACACTTTTAGAGGGGTGGGGATACAAATAAACACACGATTATTCTTGTGTGAATAACATCAATCTTTTTCTATACTTTTTGTTATAATCAATCATATGTGATTTATAACTATCATACGAAAACATTCTCATACAACATATCATGATAACACTTTGTCTTTTTGGAATGAAACATGTTGTTATATAAATATCAAACACTTTATTTGTATTTTGAATATAAATGTTCAATAATGTTATACTCTACATACAAAGTCGCTACTACACTAGGGTTTATCATACAAACGAATCACACTTTTGGCAAAACTATAATAGGTATAGTTTACAAGGAAATCATGAGATTTTACATACTATAAGTACTATATCAAAGAAATACTTTCATATACAAGAACAAATGGACTTTTCATACGTAAATCTATTTGATACTAAGCTTTGTGAGACATTCAACTTCACGTACTTTCAAGTATGCAGTTAACGTCCTGTATTATATACCATAATCTCTTGTAGGGAGAGCGTGATACTTGTGTATAGATCTATACGGGATTGACAATCCCGCACCTAAACTGTTAGCTACAGTTAGACCGGCAGGTCTGGGGTGACAAACTTCATAACATTCCAACACCTGATGAACGTTGTTACAGCCAGTCTGGGTCAATAGCATGGTTATAAAACTCACATGGAGTATTAAAAACACGTTGATTTACGGGGTTATCAAATAACTTAGTGATTTTATACATACATAAATCTACTATTCTAGGCATGAAAAACACTTTTGCATTACAGTTTTGGAACTTTTAAACTACCACACACTTATGGAAAAACATTGGATTTCTAGAAGCAAACATTCAAAACAGTCGGGTCTTGGTAGAAGACTACTTTTATACTAGTAGGAAATATGGGATTTTCTAGGAGTTTTCAAACATCTACAAACAATTTCATTCAAATTTATACAAACATTGGCATTAAATACTTATGAACTCACCAGCTTAAACGCTGATCAACTCTTTCAAACTTACTTGTATTTCTCAGGGATTCAGTAATACAAGTAAGCTTCAGTTTTTGGAGAAGTGACACTAAGACGTCAGTTTAAAACTCATTTTGTCATTATATTGTAATTTGTTTTTAAACAAGTATCATTCAACAATGTAACTTTTAAATTATATATATGATGGTTGTTTTACTTTCTTTACTATGTATTCAACTGTTACGATACTACATGAAGTCATCCGCCCTCGAACGATTCCACCGTTCTGGTTTGGGGTTGTGACAATGCTGCCCCGCCAGCTTCCCGAGCTGTCACCACCAATCAATATGCCCAATTAGCAATTGGGTCACATACCATAATCCTTAATCCATCCATGGGGTAAAATGACCCTTTCATCCCTGGCCCAATATGATCCAAAACTAAGGCCCAAACCCAAAACAAAAGTCCAACATTATAATGTCCATAAAACCATCAATGGCCCAATTTTCCAAATTGGGCCCACACCTTTCTAATAGACCTTATACTAAAGCCCAATATTCTCCTTAGTCAATAATCCAGATCCCAATTGGCCTACGAAGGCCCACAACAACCTAATCCAATAATTGGCCCAAACCGAGGCCCACAAATGTGAAGTCCATTTCTATATTGGGCCATAAGGCCCATAGGCCCAACTATTCCAATATTGGCCCAAGATACATTCAGATCCGACAAACCACAAGTCCAGGCCTAAAATGATTAGAAAGGTCCGAAGTCCACTAAGGCCCAAATCCTCCTGATAGCGTACACCTAACGTATATCTTCTGTACGCTTAGCGTAATGAACAAATGGGTTGTACGCGCAACGTACTAAATAGTACGCCCAGCGTACAAAAAGCTCCAGCCCAAAATCCATTAAGTGCTTAATACTTGATCCCACCAGTCCAAATCACAGATCTGAGCTATACTTAATGTCTAAACCCATAAAGTTTCTTACTTGATGGCTTTGCATGACCCACATAAGCTCAAACTCCAAAAATGATAATCTACTTCCAAGGAAATGGTCTTAAATCATGCATGAGCCCATTAAGACTTCCAAGATGGCAACTTTATGCCTTAAAGACTCATTTAACACTGAGAGTGGCAACTCAAAGCCTAAGAATCAGATTTCAACCATAAAGTTCCATCCTTGGGACCAAAATGAACTAAAACTCACAATGGTAGATCTAAGAGATAAATGATCAAGTTCAAAGCTTTATACCTTCATCAAGCTGAGAATGAGTCCCAAAAGCCAGATCCATAAGCTCCTCCTTGATTCCCCTCATTGCAATAAGTTATATCTTCTTGAAAATGGACCAAATATCCGAAAAATGAACTCCATAAGCTCCAAAATGCCACCATGGTTGATATATGATGATTTCTAGGGTTTAGAGGGGTGGAGGCTGAAAATGTTAGGGTTAGGTTATGAGATAAGGACTTTAAATAGGGTTCAAGACCCTAAAATAGGGTTCTGATCTGACTGGAGTACGCCCAACGTACATATGGTACGCCTAGCGTACTCCGGGGAACATTCGCGATCCTCCTGGTCAGTACGCCCAACGTACTCCAGGGTACGCCCAACGTACTACCTTCTTTGGTAGTACGCCCCGCGTACACTTTGAGTATGCCCCGTGTACTCGGCTAAGCCTGAAAACCACGAAACTTCTAAAGGCCATAACTTCTTCATTATAAGCCCGATTCCGACGATCCTTATATCCACGGAAAGGTGATGAGAAGCTCTACACTTCTAACAACTCAAACCTTTCTTAATATTTTCCAAACAAAAATCCATTTTCCACAGAATCCCGAACTGCCACTTTACCGATATACCCCTAGGCTCCAAAACACAAATAGAACACCTGAATCACTTTTAATACATCACCTGCACCTGTCCCCGACATACCAGACAACCTGGGAAACACTGCCACAAACCCGTGAATACTACAACCTACTAAAGGCAACTGAATCCAATCCTCATAAGGTTCTAGAACATGGAGAAGAACGAATTCCTTACAACCTAATCACACCTGCTCCATCTGAAATCTGAAGTCTCAGGATGGTTTGTCTCCCTTACAGATTGCCCACATCGAATTATCGTCAAACTGATTTCACAAGAAACTAGTCTAGATAGAATACTTCCTACTCGTAATACTTTGAGGCTTCCTAATGAAAAAAATCATTGGTCAACTGCGACTACTGAATAACCAACAATTCCACATACAGACCCCAAATCACTGAAGTCGCCCCTAATCCTCTTGCTGCCACATGGACGCTTTCCTGGAGAACACCCAGGGACCTCCCTGGTCCCAACCTGTCTGCCAACTGTCCAGAACATCGCACCCATACTCGATTGCTGAGCCAAAAACACACTCAGAAGTCCTCCTGCAACCTCCAATTGATACCTCGTCTAACCATAACTGCCCTGCCTCCTTCAATCCATTGATCTATCCGATCGAGATAGGCTGACAACCTGTCGCCACTGAATCTGACGCAAAAGGTGAATACTACCAGAATAGTTGTAGCCTTACATCATACTCGGTCTCCTTCGACCTACCATTTCCTGATTCTGATATGCCGTGGCTCTATTGCGGATATAGCCACCCGAGACACATCACAATGGCTTAAACTACCATCAAACCAACCCGATCACCACCCTAGAATCCTGCCGCCGATGCTCTTGGCATAAAGATTCCCCACATCCCAACTCACTGAAACAAAATATCGCACGAATTCCGATTCGGGTTCCTATCTAAATTCAAATTGTTACTCCAGTCCTATCCAAGGATCCTCGAATCGGCATTTACATAAAGCACCATGACTTCCCGTCATCCTTTACTTGGCCGATTAACAGGGCTACCCAGCTGCAACCCTACAGAAATATGCACTACTCGACCACAAGATCCTATATCACAAGGTCCAACCCCTTAGCTCAACAGTCTCTACCGATTCCATCCTAAATTCCCATAACCATTCGGGCTCGACCCCCGAATAACTGATCGGTCAATCACCTCTAGTCCTGATCCTAACTAAGATGTGGCTCCCCCACAACCATGCGAACTAGCCTGCCCTAGCCCAAATCACATGAAAGAATCCATGAGCGCTATGGCACCCCCGCAGTCTTACAACACTCTTTACTAATAGTGAATGCTACGGCTCCCCCGCAGTCTTACAACACGATACCCTAACTGACCATTAGTGAATGTTACGGTTCCCCCGTAGTCTTACGTCACTTTCACCCTTGCTTCTATCCTGGATACATGGACGGTTCTCCTCCACTTAGATTCAACTAATTCCGCTCGACACACGAGAATTGAAGGATTCTCAATCCTCATTACATCACAATGTTCACCTTGTTGACGACCGGTGCTTACCAAAACTAGAACGCCATGAATAACCCTGCGTAAACAGCACACTACCTGAAATCTAGCTAACACTTCTTGTATCCCAACTACATCAATGGTTTCAAACGCTTAAAAGCGACATCACGATCAAATCTCAGAGTCCAACGAACGGATAGTCTAACCAAAACCTCAGTGACAACTCTCTTTTCCCCCAGTAATCCCGATGACTCTTCCAAACATAAATACCAAGGCTACTAAAAACTAGACATAACTCCCTCATTCAAGCCCTTGGACCAACCCCAAAAACGACTAGAGCAGGTGCACTCACTGCTCCTCCCTGATCGCCAGACAGTCGACCTCCTTGTCGTCCACCTGAACACAACAAAAATATAACAGGCTTACTCCCTATGGGCAATCCTTGAAGACGTGGCCATACCTGATACACATGTGGCAACCCAGATCACTGAATAGATTCTGACAATGACTCGAACCAATCACGGTACACGCGGAATCCGCTCTGCGAGATATGTCCATCTGAAGATCTCTCAAAGATTCCTCGACATGCTGAATGGCATCGGACAACCCTTTCTAACCTAGACAATAGCAGAAACCAACATGAGATCCAACTTATCATAATTCCCAAGCAATACAATTACCCAATATCCAACGGAAATGGCCGAAGGTATCATATTTGCAAACATCTTAAGGAAATACTTGTTGGATTAGTGTCTAAGGCTGTAACTATATTTGGTAAGTACTTGACCCGGTTGAGCATGGTCCTTTTGGGTTGCCTTCACCATAGCAACTTGATAGGATGATTTGTTAAGAAAGAAGAAATATTATTGTTAATATATTATGAGAATAATATATATATTAAAGGATTAATAATATTATTTGATTAATATAAGTCATATATTAATTAAGAATTAATTTGGTGACTTAAAGAGGTTAATTGAATAAAGGGGCATAAACTGTCAAATGTGTGATAGTTGTGTTTTGGGCTATGTATCCTTATAGATAATGGGGTGGACGAAATTTATGGTTTGGGAACCTTAAAATCGTCCAAGCCTAATATCTAGGAGGATCTTGGATTGCTTAGGTCCTAAGTTATTCAATTAGGGTTAAAGGTGAAACCCTAGTATCCCATAGTATAAATAGACCTCTAGGGTGAGGGAAATCAACACTCATGCAAGGCAAGAAACCCTAGGGCCTATTTCTCACCCTCCTTACTCTCTCTCAAATCATCTTCTTGCTATTTGGTGTTTGTAAGCCATTAGAGGAGTGACAATTGTGATTCTAAGCTCCAAGAAGAAGAAGTATCAAACAAGCAACTCAAGGTATTCTTCTAGATCTGTTTTTCATATGTTATGTGTAACGACCATAAAATTTCAACCAATTTAAACTTTTCAAAAACAACCCGGTTTCATAACATTATTACAAAAAAGTTTTCAATAAAATTAATTCAGAGTCTTCCCAGAATCACATCACAAAACATAATCATGAGGAGCGGTACGATCATGCCTTTGCCTTGCCACGGTCTCCTGAAGAACCTGAAAAACATTAAACCACAACTGTAAACTCGAAAGCTTAGTGAGATATCCCCAAAATACCAACCACATATACCATACACGCATAACATGCCATATCATAACAGAACACAAAACAAACATGCACTTCGGGTCTACTGTATGACTAGTCCGCCGCACCGGCCTTCAGTCCACCTGGTCCACCCTCCGAGTCTAACCACATACATCGAGTCTACAATGTGATTGGTCCGCCCGCACGGGCCTTCAATCCACCTGGTCCACTCTCTGAGTCTATAGTATGACTGGTCCGCCCGCACTGGGGCTTCAGTTGGCCTGGTCCACTCTCCGAGCCTCGGCACGTCTGGTCCGCCCTCTTGGGGCCTACAGCCTATCCGGACCGCTCGCTGGGACATCGGGATAACCGGTCCACCCTGGGTATGTTGGCCTACAGCACAAAGTAGGTCCCGCCTCAACCTAATCCCAGTCCAACAACCATGTGCACATAAACATTCAATCATATAACATATCACATCCAATCAAACTGATCTAACAGATCACATAGCATAACATCATCCTAACCAGGATACCGACCTAACCGGTTACTAGCATAGCATCATCCTATATACCAGGATACCGACCTTAACCAGGTCTCTAACATATTCTATCCTAACTACCAGGATGCAACTCACCGAGTCCCCAAGCACAGAACTTCCCCAATCTGCGACTCAACTCGCCGAGTCACCCCGAGACTCGCCGAGTCCAAAAACTCTGAGTCCTTTCACACTTAACTCACCGATTCACAGCTCAACCAGAAGAAAGGTTAGGACCTCACGACCAGACTCGCCGAGTCCAAGAACAGACTCGCCGAGTGCAAGGCTATCTGCAACCAACTCGCCGAGTTGTTCTTCCAACTCGCCGAGTTCCTGCCCATATTCATCTAACTCGCCGAGTTGTTCTTCCAACTCGTCGAGTTCCAGCCTATCTTCAAGCAACTCGCCGAGTACACCCTTGTGACCCGCCGAGTACCCCTAGATCTGAAACCATACAGAGGCTTTCCAAGCCATGCAGAAGCTCTAAACCACAGATCTACCCTTCTACAAGCCATCCATCACGTAAAGTGGAAAACTTTACGTGAATCCAAAGAGATCTAGACATTTTACACTCTAGGGCTAGGGTTTAGGACAAAAGGACTTCACCAACAACTCTTGAGCATAGACTTTATGGCTTTCTAGATCATTAACAACCTAGATCTGAGGTAGCAACCTCAGATCTTACACCAAACTTGAGATGGACCTCATTTATGCCCCAAAACCCCCACAAATGATAGATCTAGATGCACAAAAGCTCCAACAGAAGATTATTACCTCAAATGAAGGCTCCCACTGATGAATGAACCAATTCTATGCAAAGCCCCTTGCTCTTCAATTTCCTTCCAAGATTACCTCCTCCAAGGCTCTAATCTCTCACCAAGGAAGGCTCACACGAATTTAGGGTTTCTGGAACTCAAAGAGAAGGCAAAGAGGCTGGGGAAGAAGTGTTATGTTCTTTATATAGGGCTCAACCTCCGAAATTAGGGTTTTCTCCACTCAGCACCAACTCGCCGAGTCCACCCATTCTACTCGCCGAGTTGGTCACTTAACACGCGACTAGAGTCGCAACCCTACTCGCCGAGTCCATTCGTGGACTCGCCGAGTTGCCCTCTCACACTTACACTTTTAGCCCTTCAACTGTACTCTTGATATTCCGGGATGTTACATTATGAATTGTTAGTTTACACTAGATCTATGAATGAAAGTCTTGGATACATGCATGTTCAATTAGAGAAACCTAGATCCAAGCAATTAGGGTTTGCATGTGCACATAGGAAAGTTCTTATGGCTCAAACCCATCAATGGTATCAGAGCTTTGATTGATTTCTATTGAATTGATGCATTGGTTAATTGCTTGTTGCTTGAAAAATTCGATTTTTGGTCTTCTGCCTGATGAACTCGGCGAGTTCCACTGTGGACTAGGCGAGTAGCTCCAACTCGGCGAGTCCATAGTGGGAACTCGATGAGTTCGAGCATCAGAAAGAGGGAGTTTCGGGATTTCTTGCTGTTTTTCTTGAGGAAACTTGCCTTAACTGTTTTGGGTCATTAAAATCCGATTTTAACTATATATATAAGTATATTCTTGACCAAACAAAAGATAATTACCAATTAGTTGAATAATAATTTCCTTATGTGATAATAATTGATTATTTGAATTGAATTGGTGAATTGTTTTGCAAGTAATAATGAATTAGATCAAATTGAGATAATCTAATTATTGATTTACATTATTTGCTATTTGATCCTTATGTTTTGAAAAGTTTAAAACTTGTCCTCAAGTTTTGAAATTTAAGTTTTGTGATTAGAAGTTTAATTTGAATAATTTAAATATCAAACCCTAGAATTTTACAAGTTTAAAATTCAACCCTATACTATTATATGATTATGAGCTTAATATATATATATATATATATATATATATATATATATATATATATATATATATATATATATATATATATATATATATGAGTTAAAATATGCTAGTCTTACCGTTAGTAGGCCTCATTCACGAAGCTGGTCTATAAGGTGGGTATAAGGTTGCTGCCTATAAAATGGCGCTTAATGGGTGTACACTCACATCCACCGCTTGCTTGACTAGTGGAGGGTCGTTAGCCGAACGGGTAGGATAGGGCAAACATCTTCTCATTAATAAGTATAATGAATCCATTTAAAGTAACTAACCTATTTTATAAAATTCCTAATCTTAGTTACTTTAGGAAAAGTGAATTGATGCAATCCCATGAAATTACACTTTGCACCCTTGTTTAGATGTTAGTGGAGCGCGTGTGGTTAACCGGCACACTAATTGGTTCTAAGCAAAGGTGGCAAAGGGTGATTCATTGTTTGTCATAGTTCGGTGGAGCGTGTGTGGTTTACCGACACATCGAATAGGTGATTGTAACAATGAAGGCACTATGTAGATTTGCATGGTTTCACACCCGCTTTGTGATCCTCGGTATCCCAGTCACAAACTAGAGGGGCATATCGAGATTTAAACATGCCATTGAAAAGTTCAATGAATCTCAAAATCTAGGAATTCTCAATACATTTAAAACTTAAACCTTATGTTTTCATGGTGAAGAATTAGTGAATCGTCATTCACTTACCTCCAAATTATTTGCATATTGGATTACGGTATCCCTTTTCTAATGTGTAAATAATGTTGTTGGGTCCTAGCCCTAAATTTCCATTTTGGGTGTTAATTAGGGACTTAACTCTAATCAACTTTGTTTCTTTCTATATGTAGATGTCTAACGCAAACAACGCTGCTGCTAGCTCATTCACGCTAATGAGCCTTTGTCAAAAGGTGATTTTCGATGGATCGAACTTTAGCGAATGGATAAGATACATTCGCACGATCGCGCGTTACGAGGACAAGGAGTATGTTCTCGATGAGAAGCTCGAGAAGATCAATCCAGAAACTGCCACTCCCGAAGAAATGGCTGTGTTTGAAACACATGAGCGTGATGCAACGAAAGTCCATTGCATCATGATAGCCACCATGAACTCCGAATTCCAAAAGTCCTATGAGGATATGTATCCTTATGAGATGCATCTAGACTTGATGGAGTGATACCACCAAAGCGCGAGGCAAGAGCGCTATGAGATCATAACGAATATGATCACTGCTAAAATGGGAAGTGGAGAATCTCTTACCGTGCACTTGCAAAAGATGCAAAGGTATGTCGATCGTCTTCGCAAGTTGAATGTCAACTTTGGGGAAGATTTGGCTATCGACATTGTTCTCCACTCCTTGCCCTCATGCTACAACCAATTTAGGATGACCTACCACATGAACAAGGAAGAGGTCACCCTAAGCAAACTCCAAGGGCTCCTAAGGACTACTGAGAGCAACCTTAAGGACAAGTCTGTTGCACCATCTCCCAATCCGTCTGCTGCTCCTGTTTTGGCTATTGGGCAGGGAAGGGGCAAGAAGAGGAAGGCTTCTTCGAAGAACCATTGCAAGGGAAAGTCCCAAGATGGTTCCTCTTCTAGTGGGACCAAGGTTGATCCTGCTAATCCCAACCCTAACCCAAAAGAGGCAGAGTGCCATCATTGCCACAAAATAGGGCATTGGAAGAGAAGCTGCCCGGAATATCTGCAAGCCATCAAGGATGGAAAGATCAAGCCATCTTTTGCAGGTATATACACAATTAAATCTAATGATTCATCCCATGCTATTTCTTAGGTTCGTGATACAGGGTGTGGTTACCACATTTGTTCTGATTTGCAGGGACTAGGAAGAAGTAGGGATGTGGAGCTTGGAAGAATGAATCTAATCATGGGGAATAGAAGATCATCGCCTGTTACCAAGATTGGAGTGTATTCTTTAGTGCTTAGTAATGGATTGAATTTAGATTTAAATAATTGTTGCTACTCGCCAGATATGGCAAGAAACATCATTTCTTTTCATGGTTTGTTTAAACAAGGATTTAGATATTCGTTTAATAATGAGAATGGTTCGATTTATGCTTATCTAAATGGTGTTTTATATTTTTAAGCAATGCCTTGTAATGGAATTTATGTAACTGTTATGGTTGTAGATAACCTAGGAAATGATGTGTTGTGTATGGATTCTTCCAATAGTATGGATAGAGCATCCTTATGGCATTGTCGTCTTGGACATGTCAACAAGAAGCGCATAGCCCAACTCCAAAAGGATGGAGTGTTGGAGTCATTCGACCTTAGGGAAGATGACACGTGCGAATCTTGTTTACTTGGAAAGAGGACCAAGTCACCCTTCACTGGCACTTGTGAGAGGGGTGAGGGTTTATTGGATCTCATACATACCGATGTGTGTGGGCCTTTATATCTACCACAAAGAATGGGAACCGCTTCTATGTGACTTTTACCGATGATTATAGTAGATATGGGTATATCTACTTAATCAAGCACAAGTCAGAAACGTTTGAAAAGTTCAAAGAATTCAAACATGAAGTGGAGAATCAATTGGGCAGGAAAATCAAGATGCTTCGATCCGATCGAGGAGGAGAGTACCTAAGTCTCGAATTCCACGACTATCTCAAGGAATGCGGAATAGTTTCGCAATTGACGCCACCTAGGACACCGCAATTGAATTGTGTGGCAGAAAGGCATAATTGAACCCTGTTAGACATGGTTTGTTCTATGATGAGTCGTGCTTCACTAACTATCTCATTCTGGGGGTATGCCTTAGAGACTGCCGCCCATATCCTTAACCGAGTCCCTACAAAGAAGGTTGCCAAAACACCTCACGAGATGTGGACATGGAAAGCTCCCTCGTTAGCACACATCAAGGTTTGGGGTTGTGAAGTTTTCGTAAGACAAGAGACTCACGACAAGCTCGAACCTCGAAGTGAGCGATGTATTTTCATCGGCTACCCGCAGAAATCCTTTGGATATCTCTTCTATAGACCGAGTGACAATGTTGTCTTTGTTGCCAGGAGAGGGTTTTTCCGAGAGCGAGAACTCATAAGCCAAGGAGACAGTGGGAGGCAAATCGATCTTGAAGAGATTCGAGAGTCGAGAGATGAAGGAACCTCTAACACTGGCGCTCAACCGGAGGAGGAAACTCCGGTTGAACCAATTGACGAGTCCTTACCTCTTAGACGTTCCGAAAGAGTTAGAGTTCAACCCCAGTTGTATGGCTTTCATATTACTACTGAAGGGGATACGTATATTAGTGATGGTACACTAATAAATCTAGATGAACCTAACAGCTATAAGGAAGCCATGGCAGGCCCAGAGTCTGTAAAATGGAAAGAGGCAATGGACAGCGAGATTCAGTCCATGTATGAAAACCAAGTTTGGAATTTGGTTGACAATGTGCCCGGACGTAAGACGGTTGGGTGCAAATGGATCTTCAAGAAGAAGACTGACGTGGATGGGAATGTGCACACGTATAAGGCACGACTAGTGGCGAAGGGCTTTACTCAAACTCTCGGAGTTGACTATGATGAGACCTTCTCACCAGTCGCTAAGATAAAATCTATTAGGGTGATGTTAGCCATTGTTGCATTTCATGATTACGAAATATGGCAGATGGATGTCAAGACCGCTTTCCTGAATGGGAAGTTGGCTGAGGATGTTTACATGGCTCATCCAGAGGGTTTTGTCGATCCGAAGCATCCCAATAGAGTGTGCAAGCTTGAGAAGTCCATTTATGGACTTAAGCAAGCGTCTCGCAGATGGAATCTTTGCTTCGATGAGAAAGTCAAAGAGTTTGGATTTGTACGAAGTGAACATGAATCATGTGTATATGTCAAGGCCAGTGGGAGTATAGTTAGCTTCCTCATTTTGTATGTTGATGACATACTGCTCATAGGAAACGACGTCCCGACCTTGCAGGAGGTTAAATCCTGGCTTGGGAAGTGCTTCGCTATGAAGGACCTCGGAGAGGCTTCCTATATTTTGGGAATAAGGATAGTGAGAGAAAGAAGTAAGAGACTAATCTGACTTAGTCAAAATACTTACTTAGATAAAGTACTAAAACATTTTAGTATGGAAAACTCGAAGAAGGGAGAACTACCGATACAAAGTAATGCCAAGTTGAGTAAGACTCAAAGTCCGAGTACCGAAGCCGAGATAGCTGAGATGAGCCGAGTACCCTACGCTTTCGTAGTTGGCTCAATCATGTACGCTATGACTTGTACTCGCCCTGATGTGGCCTTTGCTTTGAGAATGGTCAATAAATATCAAAGGAACTGATGAGTTTAAGAAACTCTTTGATCGTTTAGATCTTATAACAGTTAAACCACGAAAGCGATAACAACAATATAAAACACAAGAATGAATCTGAATATGTCGAATGATTCAATTGATTCAATCCTCAGCAGAGCTCGATAAAGAACTTCCGCTGTAGAGGATATTAGGGTTACAAAAGATAGAGATCAAAGTACTTGACAGAATAATTTCTAAAATCTTGCGTTCTAGGATGCATGCAAGCACCTATAAATACTAAACCCTATAAAATAACTCACGGATGAACAGGTCCATACCGGAGACTAAATGGACTAAATAGCAAGCCCAAGACGCAACACCTTCTGGACCTAACAATCTCCTCCTTTGCGTCAATTGGAGCGAGACTATCTCTTCAGCTTGCTGGGTCCAGCTGCAGGAACTTTCTTAGTGGTATCAAACAGACGTGGGATGAGAGCAAGGATAGTCTGTTTGAAGCGAATGTACCACTGAATCATGTCATCGAGGTACTTCTTGTCATCTGCTGAATTCTGCTTGCATCGATGAATGATACTTAGAACATGTTCCAAGCATGCAGTGGTGTAAAGGTGTTTGTCAGCCAAGGCGAACAGGCATTTATGGCCTTCGTTCTTTGTAAACATGACAAAATTCCGCTTCGGGTCAATTCTTCCCATCTGCATCATGTTCAAATCACTGCCAGAGCCTACAGGAGAAATAGTAGGCTTTTTCCTGAAGATGCTAGCGATCTCCTGATCCATCTTGACAACCTCCATAATGTAGCATACGAGCATCCTTTTGAAGTGATCAATAATTGGACCATACTCAGCTTCGTTGGTAAGGAGGATGTTGTGCAAAATAATCCAGTCATGTGGATTCAGGTTGGGAAGATCAGCAAGTGATATCGCGTGTTCGGTTTTGGCGGAACCTCTCAGCACTTTGAACCGAACGTTCGTGAAGTTCCCCTCACGAAACGGCTTGAGGACCCGTACGTTGACAATCTTCTGAGCGCTCCAAGTTTGATACTGTGGTTGAGCAGACTTCAGATAGAATTCGACAAGTTCCCTATCAACCTTTGGATGAGGATGAGGGACATCAGCAACGTTATCAAAGGCATTAAAGATGAAGGCTTTTCGGGTCAGTGGCATGTCGAACTGAGAATCGACAGAGTTGATACGATCCAATGAAATCACTGGTTCGAGCCACAGAATGCTGGGAGTTTCAATAGCCTCTTTCAGAAGCTTCTCAAGAGTCCATGGAGGAAAAAGAGTTTTCCTACTCTCAAGAAGGTCATGAGCCTCCTTCATTTTCCTTTCGTTCGCCTCAGCCTCTCTGGCAACACGAGCGCTCATGTCAGCATCTTTATCACGACCTTATTTCTTTAAGAGATCTGCAATCGTCTCTTTATCATCATCATCACTTTCTTCAGCAATTTTCTTTCCTTTGTCTTTGACACCCGAACCTGAGGCTTGACCTGCTGGAGGAGGTTCGGTTGTTTTAGTTGTTGTAGAAGTGGGAGGTGGTTGGGACTGAGACACATCTTCTCCCCCTTGTTTCGGAGTGGACACGAACTCTAGGAGCCCTTCAAGTTTGCTTAAGAGAGAAAGGGCCGGAGAAAGCTTTTCTTCAAGAGAGCGCCTCACCGAGTAGTTCAGAATCGGATCATGGGCTTCAATGATGTTGGAAAGGGCTGTGTGGAAATCCGAAACACACGAAGAAATAACTTCTCGCTCAGATCGATTGGATTTTCGGCTGAATCAGCAACTTATCCCTTTAGAGTGAGCTGTCGTCATAAAGCAAAATATCCACGTGTAACATTTTGAGCCACATCTCTTTTATAATGTTAAATCCCATAGCCAAAGATTGCTTGTAAGTAATGAAACCAGAATTATGGAAAATCAAAAAGATTTTCGTGCATAGAGTGTAAAAGAAAAGAAATAAAGCAATACATATGTGGGAAATTGTGATGTCAATAAAGACATGAAACAATAGATCCCGGGCACGAATCTCTTCCTTCAAAGTCAAGAGAGACCGTAAAGTGTTTGTGTGGTTTCCCGTTGAATTACGATCAAACACTTATTAAGAAGTGTTGAAAGGCATCTTTTAATAAGGCTAATTTGGGTGGCTTTCGCTTCAGTTCAGAATTCCTGATCTTGACATAAGACAGAAATCAACTGAAGTACTTGTGAGACCAATGTAGTCTGTTGAACAAGTAGGTATGAAGAGAATTTAAGTGGCATGTGTAAAATACTTTTAGGTGAAATCTCAAAAAAAAAAACTGGATTCTAAGGGAAGAAATGTTATGGGATTTAACAATTTCGTAAGAATCACACAAAAAGAAAATTTAGAGATTTCAAGGTACAACCCCATGGGTGACTTCGTTAATTCATTAGTGAAAACTAAGCAAGATTTAATTGTTCACCGTCAATGCATAGTAGGTATTGAATTGTGGGTTTCACTTAGCATGTAGTGGCATGAAGCTAAGATCATGAACACATAAATTTTGTAACCATAAACCTCAGTGGTAATTACCGAGAGTCTCAAGGGTTACTTGTATGAGGCGAATTGGATGGAGAAAAGTATTTGGAGATGGTGTAAAGAAACCAAAGTACCTCTGCTGTAAAATAAGGACCAAACAGAAAACTCTTATCTCATGTGAGAATAGAGTAAGGTAGCTCATGATTAGAATAAATATAAAAGCCTAATTGGGAAGACAAGGTTTGTATATACCAAGTCAGTAAGGCTATTATTCAGAATCGGATGAGGCTTTGGACACATACAACAGCATGCTTCTAGGGACACTTAACTATTAAAAATGTGAGAACAAGAGTTGCTCCACAATTATCCACACAAAATTAACGAACACAAGCAAACAAACAAAAAAATGTTTTTGGAGTTTTTGATTTTAAAGAGAAAAACAAAAAAATATTTTTGGAGTTTTTGATTTAAGGAGAAAAACAAAAAAAAATATTTTTGGAGTTTTTGATTTAAAGAAAGAAAAATTTTTTTGGAACCGAACCCGAAATAGACCGAACGCTCGGTTCATTTCGGTTAAAAAAGAACTTTGAAAAAGTAAGAAAGAAATGAGACATAAGAGTATAAACAAAAAAATCTACAACCAAAATTTTACCACCAAAGAAACTACCTTTAAGTGAGAAGCAAAGATAAGAGAATAGGACTGAACCCGAGCACTCGGTTCATTTCGGCACTCACATGAACCGAACCCGAACGTTCGGTTCATTTCGCTTCCAACTTTTAGGTTTGAGAAGTAGTTTTTGGTACTGACTCCGGTTCCATCATCCCTAGCCCTTGTAGAATTTTATTGAAACTTGCTTCAGGAAGAGCTTTGGTGAAGATGTCAGCCAATTGATCAGTAGTTCGTACAAAATGAATCTCTACGTTTCCGTCTTCTACGTGATCTTTAATGAAGTGATACCTCAATGCAATATGTTTGGTTTTGGAATGTTGCACTGGGTTATGACAGATCCTAATTGCACTTTCTGAGTCACAATATAGTGGGATGTTTTTCATGTTGAGTCTGTAATCCCTGAGTTGACTTTGGATCCAAATCACTTGAGATGTGCAAGAAGCGGCGGCAATATATTCAGCTTCGGCTGTAGACAGTGAAACACATGTTTGTTTCTTAGATTGCCAGCTCACCAACTTTCCATCGAGGAATTGACATCCTCCTGTAGTGCTTTTCCTGTCTAAACCACATCCTCCAAGGTCTGCATCTGAGTAGGCTTGAACAAAGAACCCTGAGTTTGAGGGATACCAGAGACCGAGAGAGGTGGTTCGCTTCAGATAGCGGAGTATGTTTTTCACTGCTAGCATGTGTGGTTCACGAGGATTCGCCTGAAACCTAGCACAATAACACATAGAAAACATTATATCGGGCCTGCTAGCTGTGAGGTACATCAGGGATCTAATCATTTGTCGATATAGCGTTATATCAACTGCCAGTTTTTCCAAGGATGGTGTGAGTTTGGTGCCGAACGCCATTGGAACTTTGACCTTTGAATCTCCCATCATGCCGAATTTAGCAAGAAGAGTCTTGGTATATGCTTCCTGGTTGATAAAGATGCCTTCAGGTCCCTGTCTAATGTTTAAACCAAGGAAAAAGTTAATCGTACCCATTGAGCTCATTTCAAATTTAGTCTCCATCAGCTTTCTGAATTCAGCTGTTAAGCTAGGATTCGTTGAGCCAAAGATGATATCATCGACATAGATTTGAACTATCATAAGGTGGTTACCTTCCTTCTTTCGAAAGAAGGTTGGGTCAACCGAACCTTGTTTGAATTTAGACATCTTTAAGAACTTAGTTAATGTTTCATACCATGCCCTAGGCGCTTGTTTCAGACCATAAACTGCCTTGTCTAGAATGTAACAGTGATTTGGATGATTTTCATTCACAAAACCTGGAGGTTGCTCCACGTAAACCGTTTCTTCAAGTTCTCCATTCAGAAAGGCGCATTTCACATCCATTTGATAAACCTTGAAGTTCTTGTGTTGTTAGGTGCATTTCATGTACCCATTTTGTAGCTTTATTTTATAAAAGTACATTGCATATAGGCTTAAACTCATGCATTTTGCACGTTTTCATAATTTTTCATGAGGCAATTTCATTCAAATACTTTTGTGATATTTTAGGGACTTTTGGAGGAAGGATATTGTTGGAGGAGGTAAATAAAAGTTGCGGACAAAATTTCAGGACTTGTGGAGCACCGAGGAGCAAGATATCAAAGAAATGAAGATTTTGGCTTTACAGACGTTTACACGGCCGTGTAAATGGAAGCCTTGCGTTTACGCAGGCCGTGTAAACGTAGATTTCTGCGCAATATATTTTTGCGTTTACGCGGGCCGTGTAAATGACAGTGTTAATTTACACGGGCCGTGTAAACGTAAACGTGGGTTTTAAAGCAGTTTTTCACCATTCTTAAAGGAGGGAACCGACTTTTTACTTTGGGGGGTCGACTTTTGGAGTAGAGAAGGCGAATTTCTTGAGGATTTTGAAGTTGATTAACACTTGGGAACATTTGATTTTATTTTGTAAGAACTTTAATTTCATTTTCTAGATTTGTGATCTTGTTCTAGCCATGAGTGGCTAGAACCCTAAATTCTCCAACTTTATGTCTTGACATTTGGATGTGATTTCAAGCATATGACTTGATGTTGGCTTTCAATTTTCTATCTAGTGAATTTGATTTTTTCTCAATCGAATGTTTGATTCTAATTGTGATTCTTATTGGCCATTTGAATTAGGGTTAGATCATTCAAGTTATCTAATTGCAAAATCCGTAATTGTTTTGTAAATTAGACTAGGTAACAAGCACTAATCTGATTTCTATTGAATGAAATTAGTGTAAATCTTTTCACACATTCTTACACTCTCGAGCTTGTGAGGGGTATTGAGTGTTGTTGGGAACATTCACATAAAGCTTAAAGAAACCTTTCAATCCAATTCTAAGAGCTTGTTTAGATTAGGTTAGTAAGGTTAGGATTAATCAAAGAGCTTGTTTTGGTTAATTATTGTGGTGAATGGGAAGTGTTAGAGCTTGTTAACACTTTCAAGTACCAACTTAGATAGAATTAAACAAATATCTTGTCATCCATGGAATCACATTGCTAATTTGTCTTGCATAGAGTTGGAGTTCTCACAAATCCTGAATTTGTTTCATTTAATTGATCATTTACTTATTGCTTTATTCTTTTGTTTAAATCATTGCATACCAACCCCCCATTTATGTGACCATTATTGTACCTTCCGCAAAAAGGTATAAACATTTGTTCTGTGTCTCTGTGGATCGACCCTACTTACCTTGTATTACATTTCTAGTACATTGTAGTAGTGTTTAAGGAGTCATTAGTACCCTTTATTTGTTGGGTTTGACATGCCTAACAGCAGCGTAGGCAAGAAATATTCGAACAGATTCCAACCTTGCTACCGGGGCGAATGTTTCTTCGTAATCAATTCCTTCTTCCTGACAGTATCCTTTCACCACAAGACGAGCTTTATTGCGAATCACATTACCCTCCTTGTCCATTTTGTTTCTGAATACCCATTTGAGACCAACTACTGAGGCATCCTTTGGTGTTGGAATGAGACGCCATACCTTGTTTCTTTCAAATTCATTGAGTTCATCTTGCATAGCCTGAACCCAATCAGAATGATTAAGAGCAGAATTGACAGTCTTCGGCTCAACTTTGGATACAAAGGAATTATACACGCAGAACTCTACTTTGGAAAATAGGGAGGTTTGCTTTGCCTTCACTTGGGATCGGGTCAGGACCTTTTTAGATACATTACCCACTATCTGAGATACAGGATGATCTCTGGTCCATTTAACGAGGGGAGGATAGTTTGGATCATAGGATGGATCCAATTCGGCGTTGACCATTTCTTCCAATTCAGATTGACTATCATCATCATAGAACATATCGGAATTCTCCTCGTCGACTGATGATGAATCATTTGGATTTTCAGGTTGGTTTGGACCTTTGGGTGCAACAGAACTCTCAGGAGTAGCTGGACTTTCGGGTGTAACTGAGCTTTCAGGTGCGACTGGACTTTCGGGTGTAGCTGAGCTTTCGGGTGTTACTGGACTTTTGGGTGTATCCGGGCGCTCTGGTGCTACAGGACTTTCGGATGTAGCCTGGCTTTCGGGTGCTACAAGAATGGAATTATTCCCCTGAAAGTGTGAGTTCGGTTGATTTGAAGAAAATAGATTCTCCCCCTCAACTGAAGTGCCGTGCTGAGGAGGTTCGTTTTGAACTTGTTCTCCTTCTCCCATTTGTTTGGCTGCATCTTTGACAATCTGCTTCAGATGATCGATTTTGTTGTCTGCCTCCTTGGTTTCTGATAGAGTGGCTTTCTCAGGTTCATCGAACAGGTCAACGAACTGATCAAATAGATTAGCAATTGTGGCTGTGACTTGACCTGTTTGAGAGAAAATCTCTCCAATTGCTTCTTCAGTAGTCTTTAGTTTCTTGACGTAGTTGTCGTCGAAAGTCTGATAACAGGTTTCTTCAATCTTATTAGAACGCTTATTTAAAACCCGATATGCTTTCGAAGTAAGAGAATATCCCAGAAAAATTCCTTCGTCAGCTTTAACATCAAATTTGTTACGATGTTCTTTGGAGTTGAAGATGAAGCACCGTGAACCGAACACATGGAAGAATTTTACTTTCGGCTTCCTGTTATTGATGATCTCATAAGGAGTGAGAGAGAAACGCTTTTTGAGATAAGACCTATTCTGCGTAAAACATGCTGCAACAATAGCATTAGCCTAGAAATATAAGGGAAGATAAGAAAAACTTAGCATAGTTCGGGCCGCCTCACACAAGGATTGGTTTTGCCTTTCGACAATACCATTCTGTTGAGGCGTGTAAGGGGCTGAGAAGTTATGACTGGTTCCTTTTTCTGCCAAAAAGTTTTCGAATTCTTTGTTCTTGAATTCCAGTCCATTTTCGCTCCTAATGTTTCAAACGACTTTTCTCAGTTGCACTTCAACCTGCTTGATAAACGTCTTTAGCTTGGAAGTGGCCTCAGATTTGTGCTTCAGAAAGAATACCCATGTAAAACGTGAGAAATCATCAATGACAACAAGAATGTACTTGCTACCGCCAATGCTCTCGATTGATGATGGACCACATAAGTCGATGTGAAGTAACTTAAACGGTTCAACAACTTTTGTGTTTATAATTGATGGTTGACTTTGACAACTTTTTTTCCCCATGTCACATGCAACACATAAGTGTTCTCGATCAAACTTGAGCAATGGAAGACCCCGAACATGACCTCCGGTGACAAGCTTGTTGATGTCTTTGAAGTTGAGATGAGAGAGCCTTCGGTTCCACAACCAGCTTTCGTCAGAATGAGCTTTGGACAAAAGACATATGGCTGGATTTCCTTTGATTGGTCAGAGATTCAGAGGAAACATTTCGCCTTTTCGATCTGATTTGAGAATAACCTTTTTGGATTTCTTCTCTATAATCTCTGAACCTTCGTCGTCGAATGATACTTTGAGACCGGTACCACCCACCAGTTGAGATACACTTATGAGATTATGCTGAAATCCTTCTATGTATGCCACTTTTCTTATCATGAAGTCTCCATTGGTAATCATCCCATAACCATTTATCGTTCCATAGGAGTTGTTACCAAACTTAACATTGCCACCATTTTGAAGCGATCGAAACTCCCTTAACTCTTCCTTCCTTCCTGTCATGTGACGTGAGCAGCCACTGTCAATGTACCATTCTTCGTCAAACTGCTCGTCACTAATAACCTGCAAAAATTAAGCAGATTTAGGAACCCAAAGTTTCTTTGGTCCACGTGAGCCTTTCACAGGAACAGGAATAGTAAGAGAAACATCAACAAGATATGTTCGTTTTATTAAAGTTGTTTCATCTTTTCTTTTAACAGTAAACACTTTGATTTTGTTAGAATTAGTTACAGGTGCTTTGGATTCAGATTCTGGTGTTGGACCACTAGACTGCTTTTGGTCCTCCTTGACTGAGGAAATCTTCGTTTTTCCGTTCAAGTTCGTTGATGATCTTGAATTTTGTGTGGAGACTGAATTGGGTTTAGAAGAGGGTTTAGAATGAGAAGAATTAGAAAAAGAGAATTTAGAATGAGAGTTTTTCCTGACTTGAGGTTCGAAATGACCCTTTTGTTTATGGTCATTAGAGGGACCAAACCTGGACCTTCGGTAGCTGCTCGATGATGAGCCGAAGTTGGATTTTTGGTTGTTGTTGGCTGGTGGTCTGAAACTTGGTCTTTTATTATAAAAGCTTGAAGGAATGAAATCAGGTCTTTGCCTGTTATTACTTGGCGGACCAAAACTCGCTTTTCGGTTGCTGCTGCTTTCGGGACCGAACCTATCCTTTCGGTTTTGTGCTTCATGTGGCCCGAAAGTCTTTCTCTCTGGCTTAGAATCTTTATCATGGTAAGAGTAATGAGGATTTTGAGAGCGCCAAAACTGCTTTCGCTCTGAGAGATTTTTCTTGTATCTAAGATTTCTCTGCTGCTTTTGATTTTTCACCTGTTTCGGTTGTCTGTGGATATTGGCTTTTTGTTTCAGCTTCTTGACAGCTGGTTCACTCTTCACAGATGAGGATTCGCTTGTGGAGGTGACTTCTTCTACAGGAATTTCTTTTGTGCCACTTGTACCAGGTACGTCAAAGTTGGTAGGCTTATTCAGCGGTTCTGGCACACATCTTCCTTTGGTCTTCCAAGATGTTCGCTCCGACAGACCAACCGTTTCATCTGCATTGTCTATAGGAGCTGACCAGAAAAACTCATCACAGCCATATGCATTGTCTTCGTTCACCATGGCAGTGAGTTCGGCTGTTTGATATTCGGTTACTCCTGTGACCTTATACACCTGACTGGGAGTATTTCTAACCTTCTGAAACACAACGGCCTTTTCTTTAAGGGCTGGGGACTTGGTTTTGGACAAACGAGTGAATTCCACAGAATTTTCAGAAATCAGATTTTTGTGGTTTTCGGGTTCGCTCTTGACAAACTCAGAACAGTCGACTTCAACCTCTACAGAAATTTCACTCATATCATCGTCCTCATCAAGTTCAGATGCATTTTCAACATCAATTTTATTTTCTGAACTTAAATTGGCACTCAATGAGTCGAATTTTTGTATGGTTTCGGTCCTGAGTTTCAGCTTATCGTTTTCATCCAAAAGATTTTTAAGCATGTCCTTATGGTCTTTGGACTTTATAAAAGATTCTATTTTGTCCAGACCATACATATAAGTGGGATTGACATCATCGGAAGATACAACACTTTCACAGTTGTATGCTTTGGCATCGATTTCATCCTCCTTAAACTCAAGGAAGGGTAGAATCATGCGATGTATCTTCTGCCCTATTTCACAATTTAGATGCAGTTGAGTAATGTTAGCATAAAGTATTTTAGCGATCAAACAAAAAACATTCCTTTGTTTTAACAATTTCAAAATGTCTCTTTGTAAATAAATGTTTTCATCCCTAGACTTAATTAGCTCCGACTCCTTCTGCTCAATCCACATCCTTCGCTCCTCACTCTTGGATGACACCCTGCTTATTTGGTCAGTCAAATTAGAATTTGTGACTCGAGTTTGAGTTAAACAAATATCTAGATTTGAAAGTCTTGAATTCAAGTTATTTAATTCCTTTTCATATGATTTTTGTGGAATTTTAAACGAAACAAAAACAGATTGTACCTTCTTGATCAGTTCATCAAGTTCACTGATCTGCACGCTGAGAGGTTTTGCTATAAAGCATAAGTCCTCTCGCTCCTTGGCCTCGTCATTTCCACCATCAGTATTATATCCCCTCATCTGAGATACACCAGTCACCATCAGACATCTTCCGCTGGTTTCATCATCTTTTGCAACATAAGCCTTTCCATGCGAAGGCTTTCTCACCTCATCGTCTTCTGAATCGGTCGACCAAACCTGTACGCCACCGAACTTGTCATCCTCTGCCGAACCCTGCACAATAAGAGCATTCATAGAGGGATTAGTAGCAGCTTTCTTCCTTTTAATCTCCTCCAACTTTTTCATAAGAATTGCCTTTTCATCTTTCTCCTCATCTTTCTCAGCCATCTTCTTCAGCACATAATCCTTTGCGTAGTGATTCTTTCCCCCGCAGTAGAAGCAACTGACACCAGAGCCAGCTTCACCCTTAGCTTCCTTTTTCAACTCCTCAACTTTCGGTTCATCTTTTACTCTTTCGGAACTATAGCTTCCTTGCCAATTACGATTTTTGTTGGAAGGAAACTTCTTCTTGATAAACCTTTTGGGATTTGACACCATTAAAGCATAATCTTCGGCTGTCAGATCATGATCTCCTAGATTAAGATCCTCTTCCTCTTCTTCTACACTTTTACCCTTGGATAAGAGCGCCAGAGACCCCAGACTCGAAACCCCGCTCTTCTCTTGGAGCACTATCTTTTCTTGGGATTTCAGAATTCCCACCAGTTTCGCCAACGAGTAGGATTTGAACTGCTCGTGTGCTTTGACTGTTGACACAACAGCTCTCCATTCAGATCTTAGACCATTCAAAAAAGTGACCTTATGTTCAATAAGCTTCCTTTCAATATCATGTTTGATCATCTTGCTGAGAAGATGATTGAAGCGATCAAACGTCTGTGTAACAGATTCATCAGGGCTTTGCCTGAACTCTCCAAATTCAGACAGGAGCAAGGTCTGAATTGAGTGCTCCAGATCTTCATCTGTAGAATACAGCTCTCGCAGCCGATCCCAAAATTATTTAGCAGTACTGCAGGAACTAACCAATCTAAATGTGTCAAATTGAAGAGCGAATCGAATCAGTCTCAATGCTTTGATGTTGCACTGAAACTTCTCCTTTTCGTCCTGAGCAACATCTTTCACATCTTTTAACAAATCATTATACTCCTTTTGAGTTTTAATAATTCTGGATGTTCCTGAATGAGCAAATGGTACAGACACAATGGCCTCCCATATCAGATACCCATTATCTTCAGATCCAATGACGTAGTCTTCGAAATGATGTGCCCAAACCTCGTAATCTTGAGTGTAGAGAATTGGAATCTTGGTTGTAGATCCTATACTGTTTGAGATGTTGATAGGATTGGATTGAGAATCGTCCATGCTTGATTGTTTAACCTGTTGTAATATCAAACTTGTAATACTTAATATTAGGGAAAGATGAATAATTACTAAGATACGTCAATTATGGAGTGACGGCTCAATAAATATTAGTAAATGCGGAATAAACCCTAATCACTTCTTTTACAGAAGAGATGTGTATGAATTACACAACCTCCTGCTCTGATACCAATTGATGAGTTTAAGAAACTCTTTGATCGTTTAGATCTTATAACAGTTAAACCACGAAAGCGATAACAGCAATATAAAACACAAGAATGAATCTGAATATGTCGAATGATTCAATTGATTCAATCCTCAGCAGAGCTCGATAAAGAACTTCCATTGTAGAGGATATTAGGGTTACAAAAGATAGAGATCAAAGTACTTGACAGAATAATTTCTAAAATCTTGCGTTCTAGGATGCATGCAAGCACCTATAAATACTAAACCCTATAAAATAACTCACGGATGGACACGCCCATACCGGAGACTAAATGGACTAAATAGCGAGCCCAAGACGCAACACCTTCTGGACCTAACAGGAACCCTGGCAGAGCTCATTGGATTGCAGTCAAGAATATACTTAAGTACCTTCGGCGGACCAAGGAATGGTTCTTAGTCCTCGGAGGGAGTGATGACTTAAAGGTGCGAGGGTATAGTGACGCCAGCTTCCAGACCGACAGGGACAACTACCGTTCGCAGTCGGGCTGGGTCTTTACCCTTAATGGAGGAGTAGTGACTTGGAAAAGTTCCAAACAAGAGACCGTAGCTGATTCAACGTGCGAATCAGAGTACATTGCAGCGAGCGAAGCATCAAAGGAGGTGATGTGGTTGAAGAACTTCATTGGTGACCTTGGAGTTGTGCCTGCTATAAAAGAGCCTATGGAAATTTTCTGTGATAATGAAGGAGCGGCTGCCTTGACCAAGGAACCGAGGGATCATGGTAGATCTCGACATATCAACAGAAAATATCACTTTATTAGACATCGAGTAGAAGAAGGATACCTCGTAGTGAAGAGGGTATCGTCAGAGGATAACCCAGCAGATCCGCTTACGAAGGGACTGAGTTGGGTTAAGCATTTGCAGCACGCTAGGAGCATTGGGCTGAAAGACGATATAAGTTTAGATTAGATAGTTTTGAAACATGTAATAGATAAATGTAATTGAAATTTGATGATTAAATAAAAGAGTATTATTTATAAGTAAAGTTACTGTCTTATGTTAATTGTTTAACTATTGTTTCACTTTGCATGTTTTGACTTCCTGAATAATTAAGGTATTCAGAATAATCGAATTATTCGAATGGTCCACAATCGTTCATATGTTGGAAGTAGGTATGAATGAAGATTGTCATGAATTGGTGTGTAGATTGTCTAAAAAGAGTATTAGACATAGCAAAGGTTTGCTACAACGTTTATGAGTGGTTATGAACAAGTTTAGAGCATTGGAATAAACCGGTGCTTGCTGGAATCACTTTTTGGAATGTGACACAAGTGATCGCAAGACGATAATATCATATGGTTTTAAAACCAATATATATGGTTTATTGTTTATTAGTTGGTTGTGCATTGACAATGCGAAACCGCATCAGTAAATTGATGTCATAAAACGCATTGTTGTGTATAGTTGATTAGTAAATAGTGAATGCATATAAGTTGAAGTTTATCTGTTACTTTCATTCTGAGAGGATAAAAGCGATATCACGGCCGCTCGATGATTTTATTTGACTTATGTGTCGGGCCCGGTCAGGACTGAATTGATGTGTTCAATTAAGTTCTATGTCAAATGAATCTGAGATCGAGAAACCAAATAAGGTGAAAATCCTAAAAATTAAAGTTTGCCTCTGGATTGAGTACGCCCTGCGTACGCATGGGTACACCCAACGTACGTAAGGATCACCCCGATCCGTGCATGCAAAGGGAGTTGTAACATCCTAAAAATTTCAAGAAATTTAAACTTTTCAAAACAACCCATTTACTATGAAATTGTTTACAAAATCAATATTTCCAAAGCATTATTTAAAATCAAAGTCTCCCAAGATCCATTCAGTCGTAAAGCCAAGGATGTGTACGATCGCGCCTTTGCCTTGCCACGGTCCTCCGAGGTACTTGAAACCATAAACCAAACTGTAAGCACGAAGTTTATTGATTTTTTGTTGTGTGAGGTGCAATTGTTTGGGCACATCATCAACTAGAAGGGGATCTTGGTGGACCCGACCAAGATTGAGGCTGTGATGCAATGGGAGGTCCTGAGAAACACATCAGAGATTCAGAGTTTCTTGGGTATTTTGGGGTATTATCGGAGATTTATTTAGGATTTCTCCAAGATTGTGGTGCCTCTAAACTGCCTGGCAAAGAAGAATGTGACCTTTCGGTGGGGGCCTGATTAGCAGTCGGCCTTCGATACTATAAGGAGGAGATTGTGCGAGGCTGATAACTTCATTTTATTTACTTCTTTTTATAGTTTTTTTTAGCACATTCCATTCGCATTTTAGTTAATTTCCATGCATATTTTCCTTTTTGTTATTTTTATGACCATTTCGGGTACTTTCTAGTTTCTTGAGCATTATTGCAGATTTTAAGGAAACTAGAGGAACAGGAGTGTGCGGGATCTTTTGGAAGGCGATTGGACTTGAAGAGCAGTGGGGATTTCGTGCTTAATAGTTGTGGAGGTGATTCAGGGAGTAGGCTTGTCAACTGCATGAAGGCGCGGGAGTGTTGAACTTTAAATTTGAAAGGCGCGCGGGAGAATTCTTGAGTGTGCAAGATCAATGTTTAGGAGTTTGCGGAAGTTTTGAGTGATGTGAAGAGACAAATTGGGCTTTAATTGAAGAAATATTAAAGAAAAATGGGCTAGGAGCTGACTGGATTCGAACTGGGCCAATGGATTAGCTGTGGGGGCCCAAGACTTGAAGAAGCCCAAATATCCCATTGAAGCCCGCGGCCCGCGTAAGATTACCCGCGGCCCGCGTGGATTCCTGACAAGGGCATTTTCGGGATTTTACTTAGAGCTCTATATTGGGAAGGTTGGTGTGCCTCTTCAGCCTTATCTTGGAGGTCCGATTTTGATACTTTCTCCATGGAGTTTGGAGCACTTTTGGAGGCCAAGAACACTTGAAGAATATCTTCTTTTCATCTCTTGATTCTTGTCAAATGTTTGGTACAATCTTAACTAACTTTGTTTTTAGGAGTTTAGTCATGCTTGGCTAAACTAATCTTGGTTGACTTTTTGTTGAATCCTTTGAACTTTTGTTGGATGTTGAAGAATCCATGAACTTGTTCTTAAATCTTTATGGAAATGTTTTGTGTTTTATCATATTATCACTACTAGTATGTTTTTATTCATGAGTTTAGATGTGTTTGTGGTGATTAGTTGGCTAATTTCTTGATTAAGTAAATGATCCTCAAATTACCAAGCAACAAGTGATTTTTGCGTTGTTTTTGCTTCACACAATCATAAAAACATTTCCTCCAACATGATAGTGAAAGCAATTGACTCCTCGTGGATTTGGTGACTTCTAGGTTCTTAATGCTAGTTGACTTTCACTAATTACATGCTATTTGGAATTAGTGACTTTGACTAAGGAAATTTTTATGAGCTTCTCTAGCCATTTCAACAATTAAAAAGTCTAGGTAATCTCAAGCTCCTTGGATTACTATAGCCAAATTAAGGATTTAAATCAAAGTATTGCACTATTGGATTCTAATGATATGTTCATCAAAAGTCAAAGTGAGGAAACTTTAAGTCAACCATCCCTCCCTTATTGATTTTACATCAAACCCTTATTTTTGTTGAAATTGTCTATTTAAATCATAGTTAATTCTAGTTTGTTTCAAGTATTTCAAAACACCAAAACCCCCATTTTATTTTTGGTGTTATTTTACAAGTATTTTTACAAAGAGATTTTTCATAGAGTTATAAATTGAACCAATCTCCGTGGATTCGACCCCTTTACCACTATACACTATTTTAGTGTGTAATATTTAGGGTTATTATGTGTGTTGGCCTCGACAACCACCAGAGGCCCCGATTCTCGCGCTACCCAAGGGTTTGGATGATTTTATGGTTTACTGCGATGCCTCCATTTCGGGTTTGGGAGATGTTCTTATGCAGAGGGGTCACATGATTTCTTATGCTTCGAGGTAGCTGAAGCCTCATTAGGTGAATTACCCCACACATGATTTGAAATTGGGGGCTATGGTGTTTTCCCTGAAGATATGGAGGCACTATCTGTACGGGGTCTGATGTACTATTTACACCGATCACAAGAGGTTGAAGTATTTGATGGATCAGCCGAATTTAAACATGCGGCAGCGGAGCTGGTTGGATGTGGTGAAAGATTATGATTACGAGATCATGTACCACCCCGGGAAGGCTAATGTGGTGACCGATGCTTTGAGGCGTAAGGTGGTTAGCTCATTCATCCAAGACATTTGTTTGAGGATGGCTGTCACTTTGCCTCTGATGGATTTGATGAAGGAGGCTAAGATAGAGGGATTGAAAAAGGAAAATTGGAAGATTAAGTGGATTAGAGGTCAGATTCCTTTATTTGTTAAAGACAGTCGGGGGTTGTTGACGCAGTGTGGTCGAGTTTGGGTTCCGGCGTCAGGTGGGGTAAGGCAGACGATTTTAGAGGAGGTGCATAAATCTAAGTTTTCTATCCATCTGGGGGCTACGAAGATGTACTGAGAACTGAGATTGAGTTTCTGGTGGCCCTGTATAAAGAGGGAAGTTTCTTGGTTTGTTGAGCGGTGCTTGACTTGTAGAAAGGTGAAGGTCGAGCATCAAGGACCTCACGACAAGGTGCATCCGCTACCCATTTGTAACATCCGGATTTCCAAGTATATTATTTTATTTATTTAATTTTTGGAGTTTGTGGAGGAACTCGGCGAGTTGGAGCCAAGACTCGCCGAGTAGGGTCGCGGATGTTCATCCGGGTTCACGTCCGGACTCGGCGAGTCCATTTATGGACTCGGCGAGTCCACGCTGTTTAATGAAACCCTAATCCCCTGGGTTTGGAGCCTATTTAAGGTCACTTATAGCCTCCCATTGTGGCTACCAGTCCCTTGAGAGAACCCTAAGTGAGCCAAATCGCTGTGAGGAAGAAGAAGTCACTTTTGATCCTTGTTCCTTTGGTTTAGCAAGAAAGAGGTGACCAAGAGCAAAAAGGAGGTGCGATTCTAGCAGTTCCAGAGTTCAGAGACTTCATTTTGAGGTAATAGTTCGAACCTCCTTCAGTTTTGGTGTTGATCATTAGAGCAAGGGTTTTCTAACCCCTTTAGAGTGTGATTATGTGGAGCAAATGGTCCCTCTTCGAGTTTGTGCCTTGGATCTGGACTCAAAGAGGTCCAGAGACCTTAACCCTTGGAGCTTTATGGATCAGTTTTGGGTTATTGGACTTAGGTTGCCATTTTTGGGACTAAACCTCCTTTTGATGCCTTGTTGTTGTTATACAAGCATCAAGTTTCGGACTTTACGTGACATTCATGCTTGGGAAGGCCAGATCTATGGTTTAGGGAAACAGATCTGACCTCAAGAGGCCAGGAGAGTTTGTGCATGGCATGAACTCGCCGAGTTGTTCTTGGGACTCGGCGAGTAGGGTTAGGGTTTCACGTAAATTGCTCAGTGAGTAGACTTGCCGAGTTAGAGGATGACTCAGTGAGTCAGAAGGGGGTTAGAGGACTGGAGTTCAAGGCGGTACTCACCGAGTTGTTCTTGAGACTCGGTGAGTTGAGTCGGGGTGGCCCTGCGATTCATGCCTGGTATGACTCGTCAAGCATAGGGAGGGACTCGGCGTGCCAAGCGGGACAAAGTGTTAGAGAACATGTGTGAACTCGCCGAGTCACCAGGGTGCACTCAGCGAGTAGGGTCAAAGTGTGACCATTTATTTTTATTGACTTTTAGGGTTTGGTCAACAATGGAGTACTTGTGTCGAGAGGCGGGTAAAATAGTCTTTTACCCTTCTGAGGGTGCCAATAGCAGGTTGAGTCTAGTCTCGAGAGTTATATTTATAAGAGTATTTACTTTATGTCAATAGGCGGAGACTAGGCAATATTTCTACCGAGTCAGAGATTTACCGAGACGCCTGAGGTGAGTCTTCTCACTATACTTTACCTTGAGTAGGTAATCGGAGTTATGTGATACAATGTTTGTATGCTATATTTGTGTTATGTGTTGCACTGCATTATTCTATGTGATTTATGTTGTGCATGTTTACAGAGTTAGAACCGGAAGGTTCACAGAGATAAAACTTGAGGGTTCACAGAGTCTGGGTGCACGGACCCACAGATTTATAGCCTCGAGTGGCTAATATGTGTTATATATGGTATTTTGGGGAACTCACTAAGCTTTGTGCTTACAGTGTTTCGTGTTATGTGTTTCAGGTACTAGTGAGGATCGCGGGAAGGCGCCGACTTGATTAGTACACACACGGGATTTTTATGTTATGAGATATTAGGATTGATTTATGTTATGAATTGAGTTTTAAACAATGATGTTTTTATAAATAATGAATGAATTATGTTTTTATAAAATGAGAAAAATTGTTTTGAAATTTACGGTGTTACACCATTCCTATGTGGAAGTGGGAGGAGATCACTATGGATTTCATCACAAAATTTCCTAAAATGGCACGGGGTGTTGATTCTATCTGGGTCATCGTGGACAAGTTTACCAAGAGTGCGTATTTTATCCTGATCTCCGAGAGCATATCTGCGGAGAAGCTAACTGATATTTATGTTTGGGAGGTGGTAGTTAGGCACGGGGTGCCCGTTATAGTGGTTTCAGACCGAGATGTTCGTTTCACCTCCAGATTTTGGAGGAATTTTCATGAGGAGTTGGGAACTCAGTTACATTTCAATACATCATACCACCCGCAGACCGATGACCAGAGTGAGAGGACGATTCAGACACTCGAGGATATTCTTCGAGCATGTGTGTTGGATTTCGGAGGGAGTTGGGATACTTACCTTCCTCTGGTTGAGTTATCCGAAAACAATAGTTACCATGCTAGTATTGACAAACCACCTTTTGATTTGTTGTATGGAAGGAGGTGTAGGACCCCCATTTGTTGGGGTGAGGTTGGTCATCGGGTCATGGGAAGCACCGAGGTGGTGCTTCAGACCACAAAGTCGATTTAGCAGGTGTACGACATATTGCGTATTGTGAAAAGTCGTCAGAAGAGTTATGTTGACCAATGTCGTTCGAACCTTGAGTTTCAGGTGGGAGACTTTATGTTGCTGAATGTGTCACCTTGGAAAGGTGTCATCCGGTTTTGGAAGCGGGGTAAGTTGGGTCTCCGGTTTATTGGCCCCTTCAGGATTACTGCCCGTGTAGGCAGGGTTGCATACTGACTAGATCTTCCTGACGATCTCAGTCAGATTCATAACACTTTCTACGTATCTCAGTTGTGGAAGTGTGTAGTTGATGATTCAACAGTGTATTTTGATATATATATTTTTATACATTATATCTTAATATTTTAGCCTTTATTATTCTCTTTTAGAACTAAAAGGTACTTATAATGCTTTGAATTATGATTTGCAGCTATTAGTTGTCGATAGAGCGGAAAAGAAAAGATTGGAGTGGAAATCAGGTTTAGAAGCTAAAAGTACAAAAAAATGCTGAAAACTGCAATTACGCCCAGCGTAATACAGGTTACGCTTAGCGTACCTGCACGATGAGCAGTATGCCCAACGTTGAAGCACTTACGCCCAGTGTACTAGGTATTTATCCAGACTTCTTAATCGCGGATGGATTCCTACTATGCCCATCGTAAACCGGCTTACGCCCAACGTATGTAAGTCGGTTCCAAGGGTTATAAAAAGCGATTATCAGCTAACCATAAGGGAGATTCCGACTTCTAACCTAATTATTCGACAAATAACTTCTGGTAAGCCGTTTTGAGGGTCTACAAGGCGGCCGAAAGGCCGTTTAGCTGACGGGAGCAAAGATCTGAAGGATTAGGGAGCAGATTCATGTCGGTAATCATGTGGTTTGTTAATGTGACCATGCTTAGCATTCCATTGTGATGCCATTATGTGTTTACTTTCTGATTTAGGTATAAAAACCTTTTACTTTGTGTTTATGATTGAATGAAACCTTGAATTGTGGATTAATTGCTATATTGGATTGTTTTGTTTATGTTTAATTTATCTTGTTAAGCTTGTTAAAAGATCCTTATGTGTTAATGATAATTATTTCATGTTAATTAACTAGCATATTAAGTCGCATGAACATCTCTTAATTGCTAATTTCATATGATTTTGATGACCATCAAGATTATGTGCCTAGGTTTAGCGAATGTGAAACTGGGATTAACTAAGAAATAAGTAAGTTAATGTGTGAGCCTTGTGTGATGAACCATCAACAAGAGGTTAATTGAATTGGAGAAATTTGATTAGTTATTATCACAAGTCTTACTTGATACGAACTGAACACTAGGAAACATGTTAGTTTAATCAATTGATCATTGCTTGAATTGACTTGTTTGCTAAAGGATTAGTAATAGCGAACGTGAACCTAATCATTTTAGGAATCGGTGAACATGAATAATTGAATTTGTGTGTACAATTCTCTATGATCTTGAGATATAACCTGTCTAACCCAAAGTACCTAAAGAGATTTGTCTTTCCTGTCAGTTTATCGAGATTTGTTAATTAGTTGTTCGTTTGAGATTTGATAAACCTTTTCTTTATTGCTTTTGTGTGTTTTGTGTAACTTATAATCAGATATTTTAAATTAATTCACTACCGTTCCCCTTGTGTTCGACACCCTTGCTTATCAAAACTATACTATACTCGATCGGGTTCACTGCCTGTAAGGTGTGGTTTAGATGCGATAAATTAGGAATTATAAATAAAAAACTAGTGCATTAAAAATTACACATCACCCATGGCACTTATGGGTAAGACCAGGATTTGGACCTCAACATCGCAAGGAAAGACCATGGGGGTAGCCTATGACACTCATATGTAAGACCGGGATTTGGCCCTAGGCATTGTGTGAAAAGACAATGGGGGTTGCCCATGGCACTTAAATGTTTTATGTATGTGGTATGATTGGGAAACTCTCTAAGCTTTTTCTTACAATTTATATTTGTGGTTTGAGGTACTTCCAGTACAAAAGGGAGGGCCCGACTTGATGGCGCAACATTCACTCCTCATTATTTTCCTCATTTCGACATGATACTCTTATGATTTGACATTATTATTATTGGTTGGTTTTGAAACAATGGAACGATTGTAACTTTTGTGATTATTTAAAAATGAAAAAAAATTGATTATGGTTTTTGGGCTGTTACAACACATAACTTAAGGCCTTTAAATAGGGTCTTGTTAGGGTTTGCACTTGATTAGAGTACACCCTCCATACTCCTGGTACACCCATCGTACTCTAAGGATCACCTGCGATCCTCCTACCTAGTACGCCCCGCGTACTACCACCAAAATTCCCGAAGGCCGTAAATTTTTTGTTCTAAGTCCGATTTCGACGTGCCTTATATCCCCGGAGAGGTAACGAGAAGCTCTACACTTCTATCAACTCTCTCTTGTATTAAAACTTTCCGAAGCTAAATCTGAAATTCATAAAAGGCCCGAACTGTCACTTTACGGTTATACCCTTGGGCTCCAAATCACAAACCGAACTCTCGGATCACCCAACTTACATTATTCACACCCAAAGGGCCTAAATTTCTCTTTCCCCCAAGGCCCAAATCCTTGAACTAACCGATCTTCTAATCACGGACCTGAATCAGGAAACAATTCAGAACAGGGTGTTACACACAATACATAAAATCATACTACGCTAAAAATATATGCTCCTCAGTCGCAAGATCAAAGAATCTATTTTTGGAATCAACTTCTAAACATGAAAGCATCAAGGGAGGGGAGTATGGCTTTTCATGGGTGATGGTAAGTTCTCTTCTTTTCTTTGCGACCCTATTATCGCTAATTTTAGTAACTTCATTATTATTGTTTTGCTCTTAGAATATAACATGGGGTGGGAAGTTCACATGAATGGTGAAGACTATAAGAAGCTTAGTAAATTTAGACATATTTTTAGCTTATAGAAGTTTTATTGGGATGGACATCTACCTAGGTCATTTCCTTGCCTAGAAATCATTATGATCATTTCCCTGTTATCTTGATGTGTCCATTTCAAGATTGTAGTCCTTATCCCCTCCAAGTTTTTCAACTCTATGATTTTTTATTATTGGAAAACATGATATGATGAATAGATCCTATTTCAAATTTGTTTTCTCTTCTGTAGATATGAGTTACGATTTTCCTACAGAATTAAATCAGTCAACAACGCCTAAATATTGGTAATCATTCCCACTCCCTACAAAAGAACTAGAATGCATTGATCTAAAGAAAAAAGTGATGCCCTTGAGATTTTGGCAGAATCAAGGCCTTTAGTTTTACCATAAAGACTTAGTAGGTTAATTTGAAATAAAAATATGTAGGATTGAAATCATTAGAGGACCGAACATAAAACATAAAACTAAAATTATATAGGATATTGTGATTACTCCATTCTTGCATGCAATCATCAATGGAAACAAATGATGGTCTCATGTCAATGGTTTAAACATTAACAACCGTTGGGTTACCATATTTACCTCTTGAAGTTATATGGAATGGGAAGTTCATTGTATTACTCGGCATAACACACAACATTTAAATCCCAACACTTAGACCAAACGGTGTACTGACGATGAGGGACATCGTGGTATACATGGCCACATAATCGAGTCGTGCACACTACCTTGACCATTCATGTTCGGACGTGTTTGTGGTGGCTCGTGTTCCGGACGACGAAACAAAACGGCCAATCAGGCCCTATATCTCGATTTGGAATGTATGTAGCCATTGAACGACATGTCAGGTCCAATCAACCATCGGGTTGGAATACCCCAGGCCCAGTCACCCTTCAGGTCCAGTCATCCTCAGGATGGATACCCTAAGTGGAATGCCAATACACAATGGGTCCAGTCAACCATCGGGTTGAAATACCCCAGGACCAATCAACCTCCGGGTCCAGTCATCCTCGGGATGGAATACCCTCGGACCCAATCAACCATCGGGTTGGAATGCCCCCGGTCTGTTGGCTCATGTACATAACATATCATCATATAACTAGTCAACAGTGAATCAGGTAGATCTACAGATCACTAAGCATAGCATCATATATATATATATATATATATATATATATATATATATATATATATATATATCAGGATACCTATCTAACGAATCACTACAACATGATACATATTATCACATAACAAGATGTCTAATCCAATGGGCCGACCTTTGTACTTTCGACCTGTAAGTACAATGAGGAAATGTAGCACCCGGTTCCTGGTATGTAAATGTTATTTGAGTATTTCCTTTCTTTTAGCCTTGGACTCGGCGAGTCATAGGTCCGACTCGCCAAGTGGATGCGGGACCCAGGACACGTTTAAGTTGGCGACTCGGCGAGTCCATATCCTGGACTCGGCGAGTTATAGATGTTGGATGAAACCCTAAGTTTCAGGGGTTTGCACCCTATTTAAAGGACTTATCAACCCCAAGTCGGCCCCCATTGACCCTTAAAGCCCTGTATCTCTCGTTCTAAGCTATTCTTTGAGATTTTGAGGTTAGTGTGTGTGTTTTTGAAGGTTTGGAAGGAGGAAGGAAGTAGATCCAGAAGAAGGGAAGCCATCCAGGCATTATTTGTGTTCTTCCAGCAGTTCATTGAGGTATAACCCGTTTTCCCCATGATTCTATGCTTAATACTTCAATTGGGTCCTTCTTGGTCAAATCCCCAGGCTTGTATGTGCATTATATGTCGTAATAAGATGTTTGGCCTCTGGATCTAGGCAAGATGGAGCTCCAGGAGCTCAGAACTGTTAGCTTTATGGCCCCATGTAGCTTGTTAGCCCTAGATCTACCCTTTTGAGACATTTTGAGCCCTAAAATCCATATTGGTGAATATCCACACGCAAAGTTGGAAACTTTACGTGTGATTAGTGTCCTAGAAGTCCAGATCTATGAATGGCATGGACTGGAATCGAGCAAATCCGTGTATTCAGTAGGTGCATGGCAACGACTCGGCGAGTCGTTCATATGACTCGGCGAGTCTGTTCGCGAGTCTCCGAGTTTGTCCCCTCTTCATAGTGTCGAGTGAGCAGTGAGTCACGGGGTGTGACTCAGTGAGTCGGAAGCTTAACTCATCTATGGAGGTACTCGGCGAGTCAATGCCCTGACTCGGCGAGTTCTAGGCAATCTCCTTAGATCAAGAACAGACTCGGCGAGCTGTTCATACAACTCGGCGGGTCGCAGCATGAGTGTTCTTCGGATGAAGATGGACTCGACGAGTTGTTCATGCAACTCGGCGAGTCTTAGCATGAGTGTTCTTCAGATGAAGATGAACTCGGCGAGTTGTTCATACAACTCGGCGAGTAGGATGAAGGACTTGAATATTGGTTAAGAAGGTGAACCCGTCGAGTAGTCGCCTAACTCGACGGGTAGGATCGGGTTTCAGGGCAGTCGTTTGGGTAGGGACTCGGCGAGTTGGAAAGCCAACTCGGCGAGTCGGGTCAACTGAAAGTTGAATCTGGCTTTGGCTTAGGGCAAGGTCAGGGGTAAAATGGTCATTTTACCCAAAGGTCAGCGAGCAGTGTTTGATTGAGTATATTGTGGGAATTGCAGCCGGAGGGTTTCCGGAGCAGCAGCAGCAGTAGTAGGCGATCAATTCCCACACAGACCAGCAACTATTTCGAGGTGAGTTTCCTTTCCAGTAGGAACGGGTCTAAGGCACCAAGGCCGACCCGCGTAGACGAGATGCTAGTACTAGAGTGTGGGCCGATCCCGTATCTCTGGGTTTAGCCAAGTATGTTATATGTGTTAATATGATAGAGTTGCTTATACTTGTTGTCTGCGTGATACTTGTATGTTATGGGTTAGCGGTTGAGTGTGGGCAGGGCCCGTATCTCTCCGAGGTTGGAGTGTGGGCTAGGCCCGTATCTCCCAGATAGCGAAGTGTGGGCAGGGCCCGTATCTTCACAAGTGTGGGCGAGGCCCGTATCTCCCGGCTAGCGAAGTGTGGGCAGAGCCCGTATCTTCCCGAGCGTGGGCAAGGCCCGTAACTCCTAGCTGAACATTGGTTGTTATATGTTTGCATTGTATGGGGTATTATGGGGGAACTCACTAAGCTTCGTGCTTACAGTTTTCAGTTTTGGTTTCAGGTACCTCCTCAGCGAGGGGAAAGGAGCCGGCGCGGTAGCAGCATGACACACACACACTCTCCGATTTCCGCATTTACGAGCTTCATTGGGACTGATACTCTGATATTCTGATTAGTTGTATGTTTTGGTTTTCAGACATGGTTCACTTTATGTTATGGTTGATCAAACGACGTTTTTGGTTATTAATATTTTCTAAAGTAATGTTTTTAAACAAAAATTTTTGGTCATGAAAATTGGGTCGTTACAAGTTGGTATCAGAGCCTTGGTTTGATGGATTCGGACACATCTTCGGAAGTGTCTGAACTCAAATCGAGGGATTAAAAGATTTTCTAAAGGAAAATGTTTTCTAAAATTGGGAAAGGAGTTTTGAGAAAGAATGAAGTGTGTGTTGTGCGCGACCGGCCGAGCTCAAGTAAGTATTCCCCAAAGTACCCATACAAGTCTATGTTATGTTTATCAGCTTTTGTAGAACAGCATGCTAGAATAGGACTAAGGATCTAGGAGTGATGCCTTATGTGCCTGATATTTGTGTTTCAGTTGTATGAGAAATTGCATGCTAGTTTCTAAGCAGACAGTACGTAGGGTGGCCTGATTAGGTTATGCCTGGTAGTATGAGCTTAGCACTTTATGCTAGCTCAGTTCCTGAAAGTGGATAGAGTTAATTGAGATTGTTACCCTTGTCTGAATGCTGCTTGCTTCGTGCTACGTAGGACTCTGAATAATGGGAGTTAGCCATTAGGCGAATGCGTCACGTCACATGTAATCAGGATTGAATAATCTTAGAGTGCCGAATTTGACCCTACCGCGTAGCTCTTGTTTGAGTCCAACCGTTGTAGGGACGAGTCGGGTACTCGAAGGATTATCTGAGACTCGTCACATGTGATAGCATTCGGGTAATGGCTAACTGACATTACAAGGAGGCCTGCAGCAGCTGAGGACTGGCTAGAGTGGAATTAGAGTTTTCCCTTGGGCAAGCCTAGGGTGAGTGTAGCAGTGATCAACAATAGTGAAAGGGATCTAGTGGAGTTGAGGCATACCTTGTAAAAGGTACGGATAGATGTGGAAGGTAGTATGGGCCCGTACTACTGTAAGCAGAGGATCCGTACCCGAACTGAGGGAGGCTAGGATGAGACCAGGGAACTTGTGGTAGTTATGATCCCTCAAGGAGTGTCAGTATCACTAATGATTGTCATTTATGTATTGCAGAATGGTGGTACTTCGATCGAGGCCGGTGGATGGCGGTTCAGGAGAGGGGTCAGGTTCGGGATCAGGTTCCGAGCCGATTGATGAGGGACTACGCGAGTTCATCGCGTCAGAGATCACCAGGGGTATCCTTGAGTCGACTCCCATTATCTTTGGGTCGATCAAGGAAGGGATCATGGAGTTGATGGAGGATCGCCTTCGGGCATTCAGGAGTGATATGGCATCTAGCCAGTCAGGATCTCGCACGCTGTCCTTCAAGGACTTCAAGGGCAGCGGTGCGTTGGATTTCCATGGGGTGAAAGACCCCATTGTTGCCAGACGATGGATTGCAGACATCGAGTCTGCCCAGTTGACTAGCTTCTGCCCCGAGGGGTCGAAGGTGAGGTATGCAGCCGGATGTTTACGGGACCGAGCTCGGGATTGGTGGGAGTCAGTGGGTGACTCGTTGGGAGCCTCAGCTATCGAGGCAATGACCTGGTCGGACTTTCTGACCAGGTTCAGGGCAGAGTTTGCGCCGGCTGTTGAGCTTCAGCAGCTGGCCAGGGAGTTTCTAGACATGAGGCAGACGACGGAGACTGTGGCGGAGATCACCGCCAAGTTCCGGGAGAGGGCTTTATTGGTGCCCCAGTATGCTAGTGACGAGGACATGAAGAGGACTCGTTACCATGATATGCTACGAGCTGACATCCGGGAGCATGTTAGCTTTTCGGCTTGCCCTACCCTGGACTCCATGATTGCCAGGGCGAGGGAGAGGGAGATAGATTTGGAGCACATCCGGAAACGGAAGCTAGAGGAGGGTCAGGCAGGAGGGGCTTCGGGGAAAAAGCCCAAGGGATCAGATGGTAGGCCGAAAGGCCAGTCAGGACCAAGCCGCTGCGGGAAATGCGGCAGGACGCATGTGGGGGCATGTAGGATGGGATTAGTAGGCTGCTACAAGTGCGGCAAGGCAGGGCACTTTAGCAGGGATTGTACTACTCCAGTTTCAGCTATTCAGACATCGGAGTTGCTGTGTTTTCACTGCAACCAGAGGGGCCACAAGAAGGCCAATTGCCCCCAGTTGACAGTTTCAGCGCCGGTGAAGGCGCCAGCTCCAGCGACCCTGCGGATCACGGATGGTCGGCAGGGGAAGGCAGAGGCTCCAGTGGTGAGGAGCCGGGCATTTCAGCTGACTACCGAGGAGGCACGCGCCGCACCCGATGTGGTGACGGGTATGATTCTTTCCCTTTATCTTATTTTTATGATGTTATGTTATTGATATGTGCTCTGTATGTATATGTATGTATTAGGATCGTTCCATGTGAACGGCCTCCCAGTTCAGGTGTTATTTGATTCGGGTGCATCCCGATCATTCGTTTCCCTTGCGCTTAGCAAGAAGTTTCATGAGTCATCGGGCGAGTTAGATTGCCCTTTGGAGGTGGAGATTGCTGACGATCGATCGGTGCGAGCATCGATGGTATTTCGAGATTGCGTGCTGCGTTTGTTTGAGGAGCGCTATTTGGTAGATTTGGTTCCCATTCCGTTGCGTGGGAACAAGGTGATTATAGGCATGGATTGGCTGAGCCCTAATGGGGCGGTGATAGATTGCGCGCAGCAGCTAGTGCGGGTCAGGACCCCAAGCGGGGGGGGGGGGGGAGTTAGTGATTCATGGAGAGAGGCCTCAGTGTGGACCCACTGTATGTTCAGCTGCGAGGGCTAGGCGCTACCTTCAGCAGGGATACGCAGGTTATGTCGCGTATGTGATGGATACCTGGGAGACGGGTAAGGCGATAGTGAGCGAGGTTCCGGTGGTCCGAGACTTTGCAGACGTTTTCCCAGAGGAGCTTCCTGGGATACCTCCGGAACGACAGGTGGAGTTCAGGATTGACCTTGTTCCTGGCGCGGCTCCGATAGCCAAGGCGCCGTATCGGTTGGCTCCTCCCGAGATGCAGGAGTTGTCTACGCAGCTGCAGGAGCTGCTAGACAAGGGGTTTATTCGCCCGAGCAGTTCGCCCTGGGGAGCCCCGATTCTGTTTGTGAAGAAGAAGGACGGGTCGCATCGGATGTGTATAGATTATCGGGAGCTAAACAAGGTAACGGTGAAGAACCGTTACCCGCTTCCGAGGATTGATGACCTCTTTGACCAGCTTCAGGGAGTATCTTGGTTCTCCAAGATTGATTTGCGTTCGGGTTATCATCAGATGAGGGTCAGGGAGGAGGATATGCAGAAGACCGCGTTCCGGACACGCTATGGCCATTATGAGTTTGTGGTGATGCTGTTTGGACTCACCAATGCTCCTGCCGCGTTCATGGACCTCATGAACCGCGTATGCAGACCGATGCTGGATCGGTCTGTGATAGTCTTTATCGATGACATCTTGGTTTATTCCAAGACTTGGGAGGAACATGAGGAGCATCTGAGAGAGATGTTAGAGACCCTGAGGAGGGAGAGCTTGAATGCCAAGTTCTCCAAGTGTGAGTTTTGGTTGCGTGAGGTGCAATTTCTAGGACACCTCGTCAACCAGAACGGGATTCTGGTCGATCCGGCCAAGGTCGAGGCCGTGATGAGATGGGAGGTTCCGAAGTCTCCATCTGAGATTCGGAGTTTCCTGGGATTGGCAGGCTACTATCGGAGATTTATCCAGGATTTCTCCAAGATAGCCGTGCCCCTGACACGGCTGACGAAGAAAGTCGTGGTCTTTCGGTGGGGACCCGAGCAGCAGGCTGCATTTGAAACGCTGAGACAGAGATTGTGTGAGGCGTCGATCTTAGCCCTGCCAGAGGGCGTAGAGGATTTTGTGGTTTATTGTGATGCGTCCATTTCTAGGTTGGGCGCGGTACTAATGCAGAGGGGGCATGTCATTGCCTACGCTTCGAGGCAGCTCAAGCCTCACGAGGCGAACTACCCGACGCACGATTTGGAGTTGGGGGCGGTGGTATTTTCCCTCAAGATTTGGAGACATTACCTCTACGGGGTTCGATGTACCATCTACACGGACCACAAGAGTTTGAGGTACCTTATGGATCAGCCGAATCTGAACATGAGGCAGCGTCGGTGGTTGGATGTGGTAAAGGATTATGATTGCGAGATCCTTTACCACCCGGGGAAGGCCAATGTGGTGGCCGATGCGCTTAGCCGCAAGGCGGCGCTGATCAGGGACGTTTGCTTGAGGATGACCGTGGTGACTCCCCTGTTGGGGCAGATTCGGGAGGCTCAGCAGGAGGCTATCAAGGAGGAGCATCGGAAGAGCGAGCGCGTGGTGGGTCAGGTTTCCTCCTTTGATTATGATAGCCGAGGACTATTGACACTACACCGTAGGGTGTGGGTGCCATATCACGGAGGCATGCGCCAGATTTTGATGGAGGAGGCGCACAAGTCCCGATTCTCTATTCATCCCGGGGCGACGAAGATGTATAGGGATCTTCGTCTGGATTACTGGTGGCCCTGCATGAAGCGGGATGTGGCATGGTACGTCGAGCGGTGTTTGACCTGCAGGAAGGTCAAGGCCGAACATCAGAGACCGCATGGCAAGATGCAGCCGTTGGATATTCCACTGTGGAAATGGGAAGATATCACGATGGATTTTATCACGAAGCTTCCCAGGACCGCACGTGGAGTGGATTCGATTTGGGTCATCGTGGATAGATTGACCAAGAGTGCTCACTTTATTCCGATTCAGGAGATCATATCGGCTGAGAAATTGGCCGACATCTATATCAGGGAGATTGTGGCACGGCATGGGGTGCCAGTATTGGTGATCTCGGGTAGGGATGTGCGTTTCACTTCCAGATTTTGGAAGAAATTCCATGACGAGTTGGGCACTCGTCTGCATTTTAGCACCGCCTTTCACCCGCAGACAGATGGCCAGAGCGAGCGGACCATCCAGACTCTGGAGGATATGCTGCGGGCGTGCGTGCTAGATTTCGGTGGTAGCTGGGATACCTATCTTCCCCTGGCCGAGTTCTCCTACAACAACAGCTATCACGCGAGTATCGACCGCCCTCCCTTCGAGATGTTGTACGGGCGGAGGTGTAGGACCCCGATATGCTGGGGTGAAGTTGGCCAGAGGGTCATGGGGAGCACCGAAGTGGTGCTCAAGACGACCGAGAGGATCCAGCAGGTCCGGAGCCCGGGTGGGCAAGGTAGCGTGTAGGCTGGATCTGCCAGCCGAGCTTAGCCAGATCCACAACACTTTCCATGTTTCTCAGTTGCGAAAGTGCCTAGTGGACGATTCTGCAGTAGTACCTTTGGAGGATATTCAGGTTGATGACAGTCTGAATTATATTGAGCGCCCAGTCGCAATCCTCGACAGGAAGTCGAAGGATTTGAGGAACAAGAAGGTGGAGCTAGTGAAGGTGCAATGGCAGCACCGCAAGGGTTCGGAATGGACTTGGGAGCCGGTGGACGAGATGACGGAGCATTATCTCGAGCTGTTTCAGGATCGAGCAGCAGACTTCGAGGGCGAAGTCTAAAATAAGTGGGGGAGATTTGTAGCACCCGGTTCCTGGTACGTAAATGTTATTTGAGTATTTCCTTTCTTTTAGCCTTGGACTCGGCGAGTCATAGGTCCGACTCGCCGAGTGGATGCGGGACCCAGGACACGTTTAAGTTGGCGACTCGGCGAGTCCATATCCTGGACTCGGCGAGTCATAGCTGTTGGATGAAACCCTAAGTTTCAGGGGTTTGCACTCTATGAATGGCATGGACTGGAATCGATCAAATCCGTGTATTCAGTAGGTGCATGGCAACGACTCGGCGAGTCGTTCATAAGACTCGGCGAGTCTGTTCGCGTGTCTCCGAGTTTGTCCCCTTTTCATAGTGTCGAGTGAGCAGTGAGTCACGGGGTGTGACTCAGTGAGTCGGAAGCTTAACTCATCTATGGAGGTACTCGGCGAGTCAATGCCCTGACTCGGCGAGTTCTAGGCAATCTCCTTAGATCAAGAACAGACTCGGCGAGCTGTTCATACAACTCGGCGGGTCGCAGCATGAGTGTTCTTCGGATGAAGATGGACTCGACGAGTTGTTCATGCAACTCGGCGAGTCTTAGCATGAGTGTTCTTCAGATGAAGATGAACTCGGCGAGTTGTTCATACAACTCGGCGAGTAGGATGAAGGACTTGAATATTGGTTAAGAAGGTGAACCCGTCGAGTAGTCGCCTAACTCGACGGGTAGGATCGGGTTTCAGGGCAGTCGTTTGGGTAGGGACTCGGCGAGTTGGAAAGCCAACTCGGCGAGTCGGGTCAACTGAAAGTTGAATCTGGCTTTGGCTTAGGGCAAGGTCAGGGGTAAAATGGTCATTTTTCCCAAAGGTCATCGAGCAGTGTTTGATTGAGTATATTGTGGGAATTACAGCTGGAGGGTTTCCAGAGCAGCAGCAGCAGTAGTAGGCGATCAATTCCCACACAGACCAGCAGCTATTTCGAGGTGAGTTTCCTTTCCAGTGGGAACGGGTCTAAGGCACCAAGGCCGACCCGCGTAGACGAGATGCTAGTACTAGAGTGTGGGCCGAGCCCGTATCTCTGGGTTTAGCCAAGTATGTTATATGTGTTAATATGATAGAGTTGCTGCTTATACTTGTTGTCTGCGTGATACTTGTATGTTATGGGTTAGCGGTTGAGTGTGGGCAGGGCCCGTATCTCTCCGAGGTTGGAGTGTGGGCTAGGCCCGTATCTCCCAGATAGCGAAGTGTGGGCAGGGCCCGTATCTTCACAAGTGTGGGCGAGGCCCGTATCTCCCGGCTAGCGAAGTGTGGGCAGAGCCCGTATCTTCTCGAGCGTGGGCAAGGCCTGTAACTCCTAGCTGAACATTGGTTGTTATATGTTTGCATTGTATGGGGTATTATGGGGGAACTCACTAAGCTTCGTGCTTACAGTTTTCAGTTTTGGTTTCAGGTACCTCCTCAGCGAGGGGAAAGGAGCCGGCGCGGTAGCAGCATGACACACACACACACTCTCCGATTTCCGCATTTACGAGCTTCATTGGGACTGATACTCTGATATTCTGATTAGTTGTATGTTTTGGTTTTCAGACATGGTTCACTTTATGTTATGGTTGATCAAACGACGTTTTTGGTTATTAATATTTTCTAAAGTAACGTTTTTAAACAAAAATTTTTGGTCATGAAAATTGGGTCGTTACAGGAAAACTCACCTCTCGATCTGATTAATAGCTAATGAGGTCCTGACTCCAAATCTCAGCTCTAACTGACACCTATCCATCCAAAATACCAAATTCTCAAACACCATCCAATGAACAATTCCAAAATACCCCTTGGTCAAACTTGGTTAAAGTTAAAGTCAAACTGATCAAAATCCATAAGTCAATTGAGTCAACCTAGTCGGGTCAACTCAACTGAGTCAACTCAGTTAAGTCGACACAGAACTTGTACACGAGGTGTACTCCAAACATACGCAAGGCGTACTCGAGCATTGACCACCTTCAGGGACATTTACCATGTGCACGCTACGTACTCAGATTACGCATGACGTATACCCAAACTTCCCAAACTCCATTAAGAGCTTAATGCCTTAAGCTCTTACATCCCATTTCCAGATCCAAGGCTAAATCATCCTCAAGAGTCATAAGGTTTCCAACTTTTATGACTTTGCATGTCCATTAAGTTCTTAACTCAACATCTTAATACATAAAGACCTTCTAAAGAGTACATGGAGCAAAACCAACCATTAAGACCCCATTTTATGACTCAAGACCCTTCCTAAGGTTTGAAAGGACGGCTTAATGGGTCAAGAACATGCCATGATCAAGAATCACCATTTTGGGACAAAAAGTGACATAAAAGAGGAGAAAGTCTAGATCTACAAGATGGAGTGAGAAAGTTTCAAGCATTATACTCTTGGAGGTTGCAACCAAGGTAGAAATCCCAGATCTAAAGTGCTTTAAGCTCCAAGATCTTCTCACCACCTTCTTCTTTCTTCGAAAACACTTCAAAACTCTCAAAAGGCTCCAAAATGCATTCTTTCTCTTAGGGTTTTCTTGAGGGGTCGATGTCACAGAAAGAAGCTGACTAAGAATGAAATGTGAGGCAATTATGATGCTTAAATATGAGCCAAAACCCTAAAAATTAAGGTTTGCATGAATCTCACTTACGCCATGCGTACGAGGTGTACGCCCAACGTACTAAGGTGCACCCTAGTACGCTTAGCGTACACACGTACGCGCAACGTACTCCCAAAGTCAGATTTTTATCAAAATGCCAATAAGGCCCTTCTTTGCACTCATTCTTTTACATAGGGATCAATATGCAATAAATCTCAATATAAGGGTCAATAATGAAAGTGCCTCAAAACAAGATGTTACAACCATCTCATTTGCCTGATTTCATTTCGAAAACGCAACCTTCACCACCACCTCAACCAAAAAAGAAGAAAGGAAAAAAACTGACGCGACCCACTACTACCCAAGAAAGCGTGGCATGAGCAAAAAAGGAAGAAGAAAAGCTAGCGGAGGTGTGAGTTTCGGCTTCCCAATACCCAATGTTGAAAGCGTGGCATGCTCGAAGTGTGTTTCATGCATTAACTAGAAGTAAATCTCGAAATCCTGATCAAATTAGCTCCAAGTTGTACGATATTCGACTAAAATGCACGAAATTTGGAGGAATTTACAACAACCTCTAAAACATTCGCAAAAGCTGGTCAAACGATTTTGATATCTTCAAGGCGGCCTTGGACCTATTTGAAAAAACAACGCCAACCCGGAAAGCTTTTCCGTATGTGAAAGCGTGGCTAAAATTGAAAGACGCTCCAAAATGGACACAACAAACGGAAGGAACTTCACAAACCTCTTCCGGTTCAAAGCGTTCAAGAAACCCAGATGCAACTTCCCAACAATCGGACGGACGAACACACATCGACATCAACGATGATCGGCTCAATCTTGAAAACGAGTAACCTCTTTGTAGGCCCGTTGGAAGAAGTAAAGCAAAAAAAAAGGTTCGACGTCTACGGGATCTAGTGTTATGGATCATTTTGGAGACAAATTTAATCGATGTGTGCATGTTCAAGAGAACAAGACTGAAATTATGTATCGGGTGGAAAAAATGTTTGAAGAACAAACGTCGTTTCAAGATGCACAAACGATGTTTCAAACAAAAACCGATATGAAAATCTTGAAAATGAAAGTGGGCGACCTCGAAGGCAGAGATTTGGAGCTTATTCTCGCGATGAAAGAGTCCGTTCGAGCCCAACGTAGGAATAGGGGGTAGTTTATTTTAGTTATGTTTGGTATTTTTAGGTTTTTTTATTGCTATTGTTATTTTTTTATTTTAATTAATGTAATTTTTTAATGTAATGTTGTATTTTAATTTAATAAAAAGTAGTATTAAAAAATATATGTTTTTTATGTATTTTTGAATTAAATTTAATTAAAAAATGAGATAAAATTGTGTGTTTAATGGTAAGTATCTTATAGGTTTAATGGTGGTTAGTTGTGATGATGGGTACCTATCACTATAATGGTTATTATTGGGTATAACGGATCACCTTATGATAATGTGACAAGATAAATAAATAAACAACCTAAATTATTAAATTAAATAAATTAGTTTATTTAATAAAAACACTTAATTAATTAAGAAGTAATTCATTAATGACTTTGAGTTATTAAATTGGTTGGCATTTGCCCACCATACATTATAATTACAAAATGAAATAGTTTGGTCATTAAATGAAATATCCTAGTCATCTAGCTCCACCAATACTTAAAAAATAACCCCCTTTCCTTCTCACATTGTGTCAATGATCTAAACAAAAAACGATGAGAAAGAATTAGGTTTTGATTGTTGGGTGTCTAACAACATTTATTCCACTTTCAATATCACATACTAGTAGAAGTAATTAACATTGGTAACTATTTCCCTACACAAAAAATACCCATAACTTATGATGTAATCAATTTCTAACATCCTACGGTTGTATTTTGTTGATCCCATTAAGTTAATCGGATATGAGTTTTGAGAATTAAAATTTTTGAAATAGTTATTTTCTGATATTCTTGCTTTCAGTATCCACTAATCTCCAAAGTCCAAGCACCAATGTGATTTCATCCCTTCTTGAACCCAAAATAGTCCGATCCTCCTTTTATTTGACCACATGTGTCAATGATACACACTCCTTAACTCTTCATTAGGGATGCAAATTTGATCCACGGATTCGGGTATCCACAGGTACTCGACCGTAACATGGACAGGGCGAGGACGGATATAACATTATCTGTCCCGTTTAATACCTGATTATATATAGCCATAAAAAATTATATAGTTAGGATTGTATTATACTTTTAGATAAAAACTATGAGCTACCACCTAAAGGACTTGCTAAAAAGAACATTAGTTGCAACCAAAAAGATTTCATTATACTAGTTTTAGGGTTATATTTTATAGAAGGTTGAGACTCCTCAAGTTGGCTTTGTTGCATGCGGTGTAAGACTAAACATTTACACATTGTTTCCGAGTTTAACTTAACGAGAGAAAAGAAAGAAAATTTGTGGAAATAAGAAGAAAGTAAAAGAAATTAATGTTTTTCGAGTTTCACTAAAAGAAGGAAATGAAAGGAATTTGAGGAAAATTGAAGGATCACTTTCCCTCCTAACTTTCCTTCTGATTTGAAAGGATTTCGAAAGAAAGAAAAAAATAATTAATTTTTCATCAGCTTCTCTCTGTAACACCCGGATTCCCAGGTATGATATTTTGTTCCTTTATTTTTTGGGTTTTGTGGGGGAACTCGGCGAGTTGGCGTCTAGACTCACCGAGTATGGTCGCGGATTCGTATGCGAGTTCACAGTTGGACTCGGTGAGTTCATGAGTGGAATCGGCGAGTCCACGCTGTTTAATGAAACCCAAATTTCTAGTGTTTGAGACCTATTTAAAGGGCCTTATGGTCGTCATTTGCGGCCACCAACCCCAGAGAGAAAACCTAAAGAGATCTAGAGCGTTTGTGAGGAAGGAGAGGCCAATCTTGAACTTTTGTGGGTGTTTTTGCAAGAAGGAAGTGTTCAAGGCAAGAGGAGACTGAAGGAGGTGCGATTTTGGTGGTTTTTGAGTTCTTAGAGATCTCATTGAGGTATTATTCTCGGACCTTCTTCAGTTTTGGTGTTGATTCTTAGTGTTAGGGTTTTCTAACCCTTTTGGAGGTTGATTAAGTGGTGTATTTGGTCCCTTCTCGAGTTTGTGTTCTGGATCTGGACCCAAAGAGGTCCAGAGACCTTAACCCTTGGAGCTTTATGAGTCATTTTGGGAGTCATGAGCTTGGAATGTCATTTTTGGGGCTAAATCTCCATTTTGGACCATTTAGATGTTATATGTGTGTCAAGGTGCGAACTTTACGTGATTATCATGCTTGGGGAGGCCAGATCTATGATTGTATGGAACAGATCTGACCTCAGAAGTTGTTTTGAGTTTGTGCATGGCATGAACTCACCGAGTCCGAAGAACAGACTCGGCGAGTAGTATGAAGGTTGCCCGTTAATCACTCAGTGAGTGGACTTGCCAAGTTGGGGGAATGACTCGGTGAGTCAGGGGTCTGAGTTCAAGTTGGAACTCGCCGAGTTGTTCTTGAGACTCGGCGAGTTGAGTCGGGGTGGCCCCCCGATTCATGCCAGGTGGAACTCGTCGATTCAAGGGAAGTACTCGACGTGCCAAGAGAGAATCTAAGAGAGTCAGTGGACTCGCCGAGTCGCCCTAGTGCACTCGATGAGCCGGGTCAAAGTTTGATCGTTGACCTTGTTGACTTTTAGGGTTGAGTACAGTTGTATTTATGAGAGTATTACTTTATGTGATTAAGCGAAGGCTAGATCACACTTCTTCCGAGTCAGATATTTACCGAGACATCGAGGTGAGTCTTCTCACTATACGTTACCTAGAGTGGTACTATGCGATGACCAGAGGGTCTTATGTGTTATGTATGAGATTATGTGCTATGTGATATTTGTATGTTGTATGATGATATAGACTGGACCAGAGGGTCCAACGAGCTATGGGACTGGAGGGTCCCGCTGAGACACATCGACCGGAGGGTTGTATTATAGCCTCGAGTGGCGTATGTGTTGTATGTGGTATTTTGGGGAACTCACTAAGCATTTATGCTTACAGTTGTTGTGTTATGTGTTTCAGGTACTAGTGATGAGCGCGGGAAGGCACCGACATGATTCGTACACACACACATTGGAATTTTTGTAGGGATTTTGGGGAGATGTTTTGTGACAATATCATTTGATACAATGTGTTTGACATTATTTTATGAATGAATGAATGTTTTAAAAATGAAAATTATTTTGAAAATTTACGTCGTTACAAGTTGGTATCAGAGCCTTGGTTTGAGGGATTCGGATGCATCTTCGCGCGTATCTGAACTCAAACTGAGGATTTGAGGAAAAATCTTGATAATGAAGTAAAACTTTTGAAAAGAGTAAAAAGAGTTTTGAGACAAACAGAGCAGAGTCGTGTGTACGATCAGCCAGCGCCCGAACGGTGAATCCCCAAAAGTACCCTTACATTATGTGTTATGAGATATGTTATGGTATGCATGCTAGAGTAGGCTAGGTATACATATTAGAACTAGAGTGGTCTGATTTGTGATGCCTTAGCCTAGGAGATTTCTGCTGCTGAGATGCTTTGAGAACGAGTAGATAGCAGTTAGGAGCTCATGAGAGTAGAGTACTTGTAATCCAAGATCCAAGGAGGAGGACTTGGAGTGAATATTGATGCGGTGCGGTCAGTAGTATTGGGCTCCTACAACTGGAGACACTGGATCAGTGGGCATTCCAAGTAAGAATCTTTTGGACAACAGAGACAAGTAGGGTTGCGTCATCGAGTATGTGTATGCTCGATCGAGTCTCTGATAATTTTTGTTGTATTTCAGAAGCATCATGGTTGGGACTCGACACACACCTGTGAGCAGTGGTGTCAGCGACGAGGAGATCCGTCGATTGATTCATGAGGAGGTTGCTGCTGCCATCCGGTCTGAGATTACCGAGATGTTTGGGGACATCAAGACCACGTTGATTGAGACTTTTGATGAGCGGTACGCAGCATTGACTGAGGCTGCTGCAGCTGCAGCTACTGCTGCTGTTGCTGCTGCCAGACCTTAGGGAGGTGACTCGTTGTTGTTCCGGGAGTTCAGCAATACGAAGCCACCAGAGTTCGACGGGACGCAGGACCCGATTACCGCTATGAGTTGGATCTATGACATTGAGGGATGTTTCTATACGTGATCTTGTCCATAGCACTTGAGGGTTCGGTTCGCCTTGAACCAGCTCCGCCTGGGAGCGAAGGATTGGTGGAAGTTTGTGACGGCAAACTTCACTTTGGTTAAGATTTCCGAGTTGACCTGGGAGAGGTTCACCGCTATGTTCAGAGAGGAGTATGTTCCCCCGGTGGAGAGGGAACGATTGATTCAGGAGTTCTTGACCCTCAAGTAGGGTACTGATTCTGTGGCAGTCATCACCAGGAAGTTTCATGAGAGGGCGATGTTTTGCCCTAAGCAGGTGTCGTCTGAGCAGGCTCGTATGAGTCGTTATCTGAGTGTGCTGAGGAGAGATATTTGGGTGTTCGTGGCGAACTCAACTTACCGTACATTTGCTGAGCTCCAGGAAAATGCCTAGAAGAGGGAGATCGAGTTGGAGACTCAGGCCAGGGAGGAGGCCGAGTCTCAGAGGATGAATCGGCGGCCGGCTCAGTCTCAATCGACAGCCAAGCGGGCTAGACCCGCTGATTTGAGATATGGAGGCGCGAAGGACCGCATTTGTGGGAAGTACGGTAAGAGTCACGAGGGGTCGTGCAGGGCTGGGGTATGCTACAAGTGTGGGAAGGAAGGGCATATCGCGAGGGATTACCCCAAGGGATTCTTGGTTTGCTTTCATTGCAACCAGATCGGCCATCGGAAGGCCGAGTGCCTGCAGCTTCTTCAGGGATCAGCACAGGGATCTGTGCCTGCTGCTAGGACTACCGAGGTTCGGCCGGTGAAGGTCGAGGCCCCGAAGGCTCATGGGAGGGCATTTCAGTTGACCGCGGAGGAGGTCCGCGCGACGCCCGATGTTGTGGCTAGTATGTATTCTCTTTTCATCTTTTATTTGAGTTGACTCTTTATGCTTATATGATGATATGCGTAGGTACTTTTCTTGTGAGTTCTGTGCCTGCGTTGGTATTATTTGACTCGGGTGCGAGTCGGTCGTTTGTTTCCATAGCATTTAGTCAGCATATTAGTGTCCGTCGAGAGGCGTTGGATCGGCCTCTACGAGTTTCCATAGCTGATGAGCGAGCAGTGTATGCTTCGGATGTGATTCGAGGATGTGTCCTTGCGATCTTCGGTGTGGAGTTCCCAATAGATCTGGTTCCGATCGCAATAGGGGACGTGTGTGTTATAGTGGGTATGGATTGGTTGAGCCGATATGGAGCTGTGATAGACTGCAAGCGTCAGTTGGTGACGATTCGAGACCCTAGTAGGGGAGTTCTTACAGTGCACAGCAAGGGTACACGTACGGGGTTAGCATTTTGTTCGGCCGCCAGAGCGAGACAGAGTCTACAGCAGGGCTGTACAGGATTTGTGGCATATGTGATGGATGCGAGGGTTGTTTCAGAGAGACCAAAGTCGGTTGATGAGGTTTCGATAGTGCGCGAGTTTCCGGATGTGTTTTCAGAGGAATTGCTAGGTGTGCCTCCGGAGAGGCAGGTAGAGTTTGGTATTGAGTTGGTTCCGGGAGCTGCGCCTATCGCTAAGGCGCCTTATCGCCTTGCGCCTCCGGAGATGTAGGAGTTATCATCGCAGCTTCAGGAGCTGCTGGGGAAGGGGTTTATCAGGCCGAGCAGTTCGCCATGGGGGCGCTTATCCTTTTTGTCAAGAAGAAGGATGACTCGCTCCAGACGTGCATTGATTATCATGAGCTGAATAAGCTAACGGTCAAGAACCGTTACCCATTGCCGAGGATCGATGATTTGTTTGATCAGTTGCAGGGAGCATCTTGGTTCTCCAAGATCGATTTGAGGTCTGGGTATCATCAGGTGAGGGTGCGGGAGGAGGACGTCCAGAAGACAGCATTCCGGACTCGTTATGGGCATTACGAGTTCGTGGTGATGCCTTTCGGACTCACCAACGCACCTGCGGTGTTCATGGATCTCATGAACAGGGTGTGCAGACTGATGTTGGATCGCTCAGTGATCATGTTCATCGACGACATATTGGTGTATTTGAGATCTAGAGAGCAGCATGAGGAGCATTTGAGGGAGATCCTCGGAATTCTGAGATCGGAGAGGCTTTATGACAAGTTCTCCAAATGTGAGTTTTGGCTACGAGAGGTTTAGTTTCTTGGACACCTCGTTAACCAGAATGGGATATTGGTCGATCCGGCCAAGATTGAGGCGGTCATGAGATGGGAGGTGCTGAGGTCACCCACCGAGATCAGGAGTTTTCTGGGTTTGGCCGGCTATTATCAAAGATTTATTAAGGATTTCTCCAAGATCGCCGTGCCACTCACCAAGTTGACCCAGAAGGGTGTTGCGTTTTCTTGGGGTCCGGAGCAGTAGACCTCGTTCGAGACACTTCGCCAGAAATTATGCGAAGCACCAGTGTTAGCACTTCCGGAAGGGATGGAAGATTTTATGGTTTATTGTGATGCATCGATATCCGGATTGGGAGTGGTGCTTATGCAGAGGGGGCATGTGATTGCTTATGCATCGAGGCAGCTTAAGCCTCATGACTCGAGATATCCCACTCATGATTTGGAGTTGGGAGTGGTAGTGTTCTCTCTCAAGATCTGGTGACATTATCTGTATGGGGTTCGCTGTACAATATACACGGACCACAAGAGCTTGAAGTATTTGATGGATCAGCCCAACCTGAATATGCGCCAGAGAAGGTGGTTGGACGTGGTCAAGGATTATGATTGTGAGATCTTGTACCACCCGAACAAGGCTAATGTGGTAGCCGATGCATTGAGCCGTAGGGCGGAGGGCGCCCTAATTTGAGATGTTTGTTTGAGATTGTCAGTGATGACCCCGGTGTTGGATGCTATTCGTGGGGCCCAGGCTGAGGCTGTGAAGCCAAAAAGCCAGAAGAGGGAGCGAGTTGTCGGGCTGGTATCGGAATTTGTTACCGATAGCCGGGGGCTTATGACATTTCAGGGTTGAATATGGGTACCGTCTGTGGGCGGAACGCATACCATTTTGATGGAAGAGGCTCATCGATCGAAATTCTCGATCCATCCCGGGACCACTAAGATGTATTTGGACCTGAAAAAGGATTATTGGTGGCCCGGTATGAAGAGGGATGTCGTATGGTTTTTAGAGAAGTGCTTGACCTGTCGCAGGGTGAACGCCGAGCACTAGCGTCCACATGGTAAGCTGTAGCCATTAGAGATTCCCGAATGGAAATGGGAACAGATTGCCATTGATTTCATCACCAAATTGCCAAGGACCGCGAGGGGTGTCGATGCAATTTGGGTGATTGTGGACAGGTTCACGAAGAGTGCTCACTTCCTGGCCATCAGTGAGAGCTCTTCCGCGGAGAAGTTGGCGGAGAAGTACGTGAGAGAGGTGGTATCGCGGCATGGAGTGCCGATCTCGATTGTCTCATATCGAGATGTACGTTTCACTTCCAGATTCTGGAAGAAGTTTCATGAGGAATTGGGTACGAAACCGCATTTTAGTACCGCCTACCACCCACAGACTGACGGGCAGAGTGAGCAGACGATTCAGACGCTCGAGGACATGCTCCGGGCATGTGTGTTGGATTTCGGCGGGAGTTGGGACACATATTTGCTCTTGGCGGAGATTTCTTATAACAACAGCCACCATTCGAGCATTGGCATGCCGCCCTTTGAGCTGTTGTACGGGAGGAGGTGTCGAACCCCTATTTGCAGGGGAGAAGTAGGGCAGTGTGTGATGGGTAGCACCGAGATTGTGCTTCGGAAGACAGAGCAGATCCTGCAAGTCAGACAGAGGTTGTTGACCGCTCAGAGTCATCAAAAGAGTTATGCGGACAGACGTCGATCCGAGCTCAAGTTTCAGATCAGCGACTTCGTGCTCCTGAAGGTCTCTCCTTGGAAAGGAGTGATCCGATTCAGGAAGAGGGGCAAGTTGGGGCCCCGATATATTGGTCCTTTCAGGGTGATCGCGAGGGTAGGCAGGGTAGCCTATCGTTTGGAGTTGCCAGCAGATTTGGGTCAGATTCATGACACTTTCCACGTGTCGCAGTTGCGAAAGTGTATAGCCGACAAGTCAGCAGTGGTGTCATTAGAAGATATTCAGGTGGATGCGAGCCAGAATTATGCCGAGAGACCGGTGGCGATCAGGGATCGGAAGATCAAGGTTTTGAGGAACAAGGAAGTGCCACTGGTGCAGGTCCAGTGGCAGCATCGGAAAGGGTCATAGTTGACTTGGGAACCAGAGCGTGAGATGCGGGAGCAGCATCCAGAGTTGTTTGCAGAGTGATACTTCGAGGGCGAAGTCGGATTCTAGTGGGGGAGAATTGTAACACCCGGATTCCCAGGTATGATATTTTGTTCCTTTATTTTTGGGTTTTATGGGGGAACTCGGCGAGTTGGTGTCTAGACTCGCTGAGTATGGTCGCGGATTTGTATGCGAGTTCACAGCTGGAATCGGCGAGTTCATGAGTGGACTCGGCGAGTCCACGCTGTTTAATGAAACCCTAATTTCTAGGGTTTGAGACCTATTTAAAGGGCCTTATGGCCATCATTTGCGGCCACCAACCCCCGAGAGAAACCCTATAGAGATCTAGAGCGTTTGTGAAGAAGGAGAGGCCAATCTTGAACTTTTGTGGGTGTTTTTGAAAGAAGGAAGTGTTCAAGGCAAGAGGAGACTGAAGGAGGTGCGATTTTGGTGGTTTTTGAGCTCTTAGAGATCTCATTGAGGTATTATTCTCGGACCTTCTTAAGTTTTGGTGTTGATTCTTAGTGTTAGGGTTTTCTAACCCTTTTGGAGGTTGATTAAGTGGTGTATTTGGTCCCTTCTCGAGTTTTTTTTTTTGGATCTGGACCCAAAGAGGTCCAGAGACCTTAACCCTTGGAGCTTTATGAGTCATTTTGGGAGTCATGAGCTTGGAATGTCATTTTTGGGGCTAAATCAACATTTTGGACCATTTAGATGTTATATGTGTGTCAAGGTCCGAACTTTACGTGATTATCATGCTTGGGGAGGCCAGATCTATGATTGTATGGAACAGATCTGGCCTCAGAAGTTGTTTTGAGCTTGTGCATGGCATGAACTCGCCGAGTCCAAAGAACAGACTCGGCGAATAGTATGAAGGTTGCCTGTTAATCACTCAGTGAGTGGACTTGCCGAGTTGGGGGAATGACTCGGTGAGTCAGGGGTCTGAGTTCAAGTTGGAACTCGCCGAGTTGTTCTCGAGACACAGCGAGTTGATTCGGGGTGGCCCCGTGATTCATTCCAGGTGGAACTCGTCGATTCAAGGGAAGTACTCGACGTGCCAAGAGAGAATCTAAGAGAGTCAGTTGACACGTGTGGACTCACCGAGTCGCCCTAGTGCACTCGACGAGTCGGGTCAAAGTTTGACCGTTGACCTTGTTGACTTTTAGGGTTGGGTACAGTTGTATTTATGAGAGTATTACTTTATGTGATTAGGCGGAGGCTAGATCACACTTCTTTCGAGTCAGATATTTACCGAGACATCGAGGTGAGTCTTCTCACTATACGTTACCTAGAGTGGTACTATGCGATGACCAGAGGGTCTTATGTTTTATGTATGAGATTATGTGCTATGTGATATTTGTATGTTGTATGATGATATAGACCGGACCAGAGGGTCCAACGAGCTATGATCGGACCTACTGGAGGGTCCCGCTGAGACACATCGACCGGAGGGTCGTATTATAGCCTTGAGTGGCGTATGTGCTGTATGTGGTATTTTGGGGAACTCACTAAGCATTTATGCTTACAGTTGTTGTATTATATGTTTCAGGTACTAGTGATGAGCGCGAGAAGGCGCCGACATGATTCGTACACACACGCATTGGAATTTTTGTAGGGATTCTGGGGAGATGTTTTGTGACAATATCATTTGATACAATGTGTTTGACATTATTTTATGAATGAATGAATGTTTTAAAAATGAAAAATTATTTTGAAAATTTACGTCGTTACACTCTCCAACTTGGGAACACAAAATAAATGTTTTTTTTCTTTCCTTTCTCTTACTTTCTTTTCTCTTCTTTTCTTTTCTTTGCTTAAACTCAGGAATTAGGCGTTAGGATGTTGATGGCCTTATTTGCCAGGAAGGAATACCGTATTGATGAAATACAAAACAGTTAATGCCTTAATGGTTTTATACTACGCAAATGGTTTTTCCATTCTTTTATTAGTTTTACTATATCATATTTATGATTTATGGTGATTGGTTATATTTTAAATAAGTTATATCAGCTTATTTTAGGTTACATTCTTTAATTTTAATGGCTTAAAAACCATGTTATCAATGTTATTTAGAAATGTTATTTAAAGTTTCAATTAATGGCTAGGGAAAACTGCAATAAAGTCTTTATATATTGGTCTTATAATCGATTTAGTTCTTATATTTTTTTTATTCAATTAAGTCCCAAAAACCAGTAATCGTATTCAATTTAGCCCTTTTATTCAGTCAATAGGTCATTCAACTTTCAAAAATTATATTTTTGGCCCAGATTTCAAAATTTATTGTAATTTGGTCCAAAATTTACATTTTTGCCCAAATTTTAAAATTTATTACAAATTTTGTCCAAAATTTACCATTTTGGCCCAAATTTTAGAATTTTGTTATGAATTCATCCTAATTTTAGTTGTTTTTACAACTTTTTTTTTCTCAAAATTTTGTTTCGAATATGTTTTTTCTTGATAAAATCATATTTATACAAAAAAACATAATTTCACATAAAATCGTTTTGGTATACATTTCTTTTATAAAAACGTGTTTGAATAATTTTTTTATATAATAGGTGTTTGTATACATTTTATATATTTACATTTTTTATAAATATATGTTTGCATAAAAATGTATTTATAATAAAACAGATGTTTGTATACATTTTTTTTATAAAATACATGTTCGTATACATTTTTTTTTTATAAAAATGGTTTTGTACATGTTTATGTGCTTAATAAATACCTATTTTTATAAATAGGTATTGCGTATACAAAAAAGTTTTTTAAACAAAAAAAAGTTTTTATTAGAAAATATAAGATTTTTTATGTGAAAATATGTTCTTTTTTTGTATAAACATGATTCAATAAAGAAAAAAATTATTCGAAACAAAATTTTAAGGAAAAATTTGTAAAAACAACTAAAGTTATGATGAATTTATAACAAAATTTTAAAATTTGGGCCAAAAGGGTAAATTTTGAACCAAAATTGTAATAAAATTTATAACCTAAGCCAAAAGTATAAAATTTGGACCAAATTTTTAGTAAATTTTGAAAATTGGGCCAAAAATGTAATTTTTGTAAGTTTGATGACCCGTTGAATGGGTAAAATGATTAATTAAATATGACTACCGGTTTTTAGGACTTAATTGAATAAAAAAAGATATAAAACTTTAATCGATTTTTAGACTAATATATAAGGACTTTATTATAATTTTTTTTAATGATTATCTATAAGTCATATCCCCTTCATATTTACATAAAAAAAGGGTTTTTGTCATAAAAGCCCCCAATTTTACACAAAAAAACCGGTTGTGCCCAAAGTCATTTTTTTTGCCACAGATGCCTCAAATACCGGAAAATTGGTTCGATTTTGCCCTTTACCCTGATTTTACCTTCTGGGGCCAGTCACCTTTGCCATAGAAGCCCTTATATTTACTTATCACCTCCACCACCACACTTTTCCACCACCACCGCCCTTTGCCACCAACACCACCATCAGCCACACACAAACCACCACCACCACTACCGTCCATCATCCACCATCACCACCACTACCATCCATCATCCACCACCACCCAACGCCATCATTATCCCTCCATCACAAAAACCCATCATCAATTCATCACACCGCCATCATCTTCTCCACTTAAACACACATGGTTTCTTAACTGAAACACAAACATACACACACATTCAAACAAGAATCCAGAACTCAAAGAAGATTTTCAGAACAACTCAAACAAGGAAATGACTTCGGATTCAGAACTAACGACAATTCAGAACTCAAACACAATTCAGAATTCAAACACAATTTTGTTTGGAGTTTTAACAGTCTAAGATTTGGAGCCATCGACGATTTGGAACTCAAGATGCTTTTGAAAACAAGATGCGTTATTTATCCACGTAACGAGAATTTGGAAACAAGATGCTTTTGATCTTGAAACGAAATTTTGGAAACACAATTCAGAACTCAAACAAGAAGAATTCAAACAGAATTTGGGTTTGTTCATAGAAAACACATACACACACATTCAAAGCAACATGAATCTGGGTTAGAGACACACCAAACCTTCTTCAATTGAATTCAGAACTCAAAGAATTCTAAACGCAAACATACAAATACATTCAATCGAGCATCAAGCCCCCTATTATTGGTGAACAAAATCAGAAGAGGAAGAAGAACCTTCAATCGATTTTGGAAAGTGAGAGAGCTGCAAAATTTTCTTGTTTCTTTGGATCATGTCAATCGAAGAAGCAGACGGTGGTGAAGGGAAAAAACGAAGATGGTGGTGAAGGTAGAGAGGGTGTTGAGAAGAAGACCAGGTGGGCTACCGGCCATAGAAGGTAAAATCAGGGTAAAGGGCAAAATCGAACCAATTTTCCGGTATTTGAGGCATCTGTGACAAAAAAAAAACGACTTTGGGCATAACCGGTTTTTTGTGTAAAATTGGGGGCTTTTATGACAAAAACCCCAAAAAAAAAGAGAATATAGGACAATTTACACCAAATAAATATTGACATGGTAGGTGTAATTTGTTTTTCATGTAACTAGATGTATGCCCGTGCAAAACAACGAATATAAATAGTTCTTTTGGCGAATAATTTTTTTATGGGGAAATAATTGTTAGATTTTATTATTAATTATTATATCATAAAAAATTACCACTTTTCAATAAAATATTTATGTTTAAACCTTATATTTATATTGTCTATTTATATATTTGATGTAAATTGATTATTATCATTGTCTAGTTTAAGAAATGTAATTTACTTTATATACATGAACTTAATATTTTAAAATTATCATTTCCTTTTAAATTAAATTTCTTAATAATCTCATTTAATTCAAATCTTAAAACTTTTGGCAAGTATTAATGATTTTTTTTTGTATAATTGATTTGTACAAAGAACTTTGTATCTTCTACCTCTTAAAATTTAAAAAATAACTAATATAATTTATAATATAGTATAAGATTAAAAAATAAATTACCTAATTGATCAATATCGTTAAATTAGTGTTGTATCTTTAGTTTATAAAAGACAATGAAACCACCAAACATTTGGATTCCATCCTACATTGTCACTAAAACAAAAAATGGTTTAACATGTTTGTTATATATAAAGGAAAAGTGCCCACTTTTTATCACATCATATGACCAAGTTATATTTTGGTTACTAACCAATTTTTACTTTTTGTTATTTTAACAAACATGCTAGAGTTAAAAATAAAAAACTAAAGTAAATTTCTTAATTTGTATATTAAAATTTAATCCAAATGGGTATCTATCAGGGCATAGCTACACTATGTGAAGGTGGGTCCTAGGACCTACCTTTTTTTTCTTGGGAAAATGACTTAGGAGGGTAACTACCTTTTATTCGTGTTTACATATTGGCAACTTCTTCTTTTTTGTACATAATAAAGCAACTAACTTGTTTTAACTGTTTCAATTACACTAATACTACCGGCTAATACATGTTTTAACCGGTAACTCAAAGGGAAAATGACTTAGGAGGGTAACTACCTCTTATCCTTGTTCACATGTTGGCAACTTCTTATTTTTTGTACATAAGAAAGCAACTAACTTGTTTTAATTGTGTAACATCCCAAAAATCATGACCAAAAATTTTGTTTTTAATTTAATACTAAAACCATAATTGTCAAACCATTAATTTAATACTCCGACATCGGGCCTCGCCCGGTATCAGGCCCTGCCTGGCATCGAGCCTCGCCCGGTATACAGGTCTGTCTCTATTAGGCCCCGCTTGTCTCCGGGCCCACCCGCTAAACACATACAATCATATAACATGCTAACACATAAAGAAACATACTCTACTATATCCATATCCTAAGAAACATACTATGCTAATAATGAGATACAGAACATCGTTCGTACTCAACTAGTTATGAGATATGGGACCTTGCCCACACTCACCTCCTTACCAGGCACATACAAGTATCACACAGACAACAAGTATAATCTAACATGCAAACATTCCTCGGGCTCCCGCCCGACATCGGACCTTGGTCTGGAATAACATACTAGCATACAATGCCTAGGGCTAACCCCAGAGTCTTCCTACTCATAGACTACATGGGCTGACATTGTGGCCTTAGACCCATTCACACAGTGAGGAAACTCACCTTGCACTGCTAAAGCCCTGACTGGAACTAGCTGAGTACGGACGAAGTTCCGTATCTCATTATTAGCAGAGTATGTTTCTTAGGACAGTGATACCGTAGAGTATGTTTCTTTATGTGTTAGCATGTTATATGTTTGCATGTGTTTAGTGGGCAGGGCCTAAGAGAGACAGATCTGTATACCGAACCGGGCTCGATGCCAGACGGGGCCTGATGTCGGGCGGGGCCCGATGCCGGAGTATTAAATTAATGGTTTGACAATTATGGTTTTAGTATTAAATTAAAAACGAAATTTTTGTTCATGATTTTTGGGATGTTACACAGTTAAAACAAGTTAGTTGCTTTCTTATGTACAAAAAATAAGAAGTTGCCAATATGTGAACACGGATAAGAGGTAGTTACCCTCCTAAGTCATTTTCCCTTTGAGTTACCAGTTAAAACATGTATTAACCGGTAATATTGGTGTAATTTAAACAGTTAAAACAAGTTAGTTGCTTTATTATGTACAAAAAAAAAGTTGCCAATATGTGAACACGGATAAGAGGTAGTTACCCCCCTGAGTCATGTTCCCTTTTTTTCTTTTTTAATACAACAATTTTATATAAAAAAACATAAGGAACTACATTATTTTTGTCAAAATACCTACATTTTTATACTTTTTTCCATTTTATTTATATATGAATCACGTTGATTTTAGTTCTAGATTCGCCACTGTCTATCGGGTTCCCACATAGACCGGGATGTATGTGTACAAAAACATGAATTATAGTCCCTCTAATATCCGCCCCGTTTTGATTACTATTCTTCATGAGCAATTACAAGTTTTAATAGTTTAATAATAAGATTTAAATTAATTTAAACTACCAAATATACACGTTGGCCCCTCTTATTTGACCACACGTGTCAATAATATATGAATGGGACATAAATTCATGAATTAAGGACGAAACACTAAAAATATCCCTACTTTAAGGTCTCATTTCTCACCATGCCTTATCATTTATTGAGATGTTCTCTCACAAGTCACCCTATTGTCCTAATTATATTCCATTGCATCCGATACACATATCGCTTCCCCATAGTTATATAAATTATACAAGTGAGCATTCAAATTTGTAAGACCAAAAGTAATTCACATAAATTTGCTAGTGTTACGTCAATGAAATAACAAATGGAAGTACTTTTTATTAAAACTAAAAGTCTGAAACGGATAAAATATTCTTTTTCATCATCATCAAAGACACATGCAGATACATAGTGAGAGATCTAGAAAAAAATAACTAAGATGTCCACGAAATAATTTAACATACAATATAATTTAAATATTTGGAACTACACAATCAATTAAAGTAATTTTTTAAATCTTTTCTAATAAACGAAAGATTTTTTATTTTATCATTTGTAATATTTTCATGTATTATGTCACATATCATTTTGGTATAATTTTGAGATATTTATTTTTCATTTGTCATTTAATTCATATTTCATTTTTGAATATATCCAGTGGCGGACCTATGTGGAGAATTGGGGGTCCCGGACCACTGCTCAATTTCCGGCTCGTAGTGTAATTTTATTTTTTTTTTAATTTTTTTTTATTTTTTCTATTAGGTGCACCCGCTTGAAATATGAGGGACACCCCTACTAAAATAGTCTGCGTCCGCCACTGAATATATCATTAATTTAGTTTCTATAAATTAAACATACCATAATAATTATATTAATTTTAAATTTTAAATTTTAAATTTTAAATCTCAATTTCAATTTTAAATAAATTTACAATTGAAACATTGGTATTTAATATTTTGTTATAATTAACACATTTAATACACAAGTCTCACAACTAAACACATAATTTTAATTTAATTTTTTCATGTTTTTTTTTGTAATTTTTACTTATTTCAAATTTCAAATTCAAAAAATTTGTTGTTTAATCATTTATATTTAACATTTTGTTTTAATTAACCTGTATAATATATGAGTATCACAACTAGTAAAACCAATAAACAAAACAAAAATTGTCATTATTGTTTATGAGTTTTTATATTTTAAAAATGATTATCTATCGGTACAATGTCTAGTGGTTATGGTTTTTAGTTTTTTATTTTGGGATTTTATAAAAGCTACGATAAGGCGTATTAATGACGGTGTGTTATCTTTGACTAAAGTCTATTGAAATTTTTTTATAGAATCGGATTTATTATTAGAAATCTTGAACCCCCCCCCCCCCCCCCCCCCCCCCCCCCCCAAAAAAAAAAAAATAGATTATTTTTTGTGAGAAAATTTAGAAACAGAAAGGCTTAAAAAATCAATATTTGTAGATATTGATCGATATTTGCCGTATTACAATACGTTTCAAAATTTTGACTTTTTTTATGTTGAATAAAGGGAAATGTGAACCCTAAATATGTCATAGCTTTCTTTAACCGCAAAAGGGCATCCAACTATTATATCAAGGGAATGCAACATTAATTCTTGATATCTATTAACGTTTTTAAAAGTAAATATAAATACTTTGGTAAAAGTTCAAAGGGTATGCAATTGAATGCCATTGTCATGCTCTACATCCGCTTCTTGATATCTATTAACTTTTTTAAAAGTAAATAATAATACTTTGGTAAAAGTCCAAGAGTATGCAATTGGATACCCTTGTCATACTCTACATCCATCCATTCAGATAGCCATGGAACAGTTGTTCAATTTTGTTCATTTCATATCAGTCCAAAGCTGTCTTGTTTTGTCCTGTCAAAAAAACGAATCCTTAAAACACACAACAATATTCATTTCATTTTTAGTTGAACGATGTAATGTGATGCGATGGAAGATGACTAAAACAAAAAATCCTTTAAAACACGATCATATTCATTTTCGGTGGAACGATGCCACTGATATCTCGAATCAATTTATTTACAGATAACTGATCAAAATTATCACATCTATCTAGTAGTTCATTGTATAATTTATGATTGCCATCAAATTTTTTTATATTACAGTTTTTTTATCACCGTATAATTCATCATCAATTCTACTGTTAATTCATAAAATTTCATCACCAATTTAATCGGTAATATATTCATAATTCATCTTTTTTTTTTGTTTTGTTTTTTTTTAAGATTAGATTTGAGCCCAATTTTTTCATTTGAAAAGCCCAATAGTATATCGTGATTTGAAGCCCAACAAAAGAAGTCGCTACTCACTAATCCACAATCCTAAAAGAGCTTCGAGTGTTTCTTCACTTCAGTGAGAGATTGCTACAGACAACGATGTCGAAGTGGTGGCGCACAGCGGTGGTTGCCCTGAGGAAAACGGCGGAGACGTCAAGATCATACCATACGATTCAAGCCATTCCTAGGGAGATTAGCGGTAATAGAGTTTCAGTAAAAGATAGAGCCCAAGGCCGTATACCCGCCGTCGTATTCGCGCAACCTAACCCTAGCACCGGCGGCGGTGGTACTCCTCCGAGGCCTGTTTCTAGAAAACATCTTTTAACAACCGAAAAACGACAGATTCAGTCTATTCTCAACTCCATTGAGCTTCCTTATTTCTGCTCCACCACTTTTCCTCTACAGATCAGAGCCGGATCGGGTTCTTCAACTCTACTTGAATCCGGAAACGTTCTCCCGATTAAGGTAATGTAGTGCTCCATTTTCTAGTGGTGTTGTCGTGTCAAACGATCCATTTCCCCAATTGTTTATGTGAATTAGGCGTTCGATAACACTACATTTGTTACGTTTCAGAAACTGTTATTGCAAGCAATTGTGTATAACTAGGGTTTCGAATTGAGATTGGAATTCATACTTGGATTCTGCCTGTTTTTGTATTTGATTGAAATGATGGTGGATTTGATTGTAGGTGCATAGGGATTCAGAGACAGGAAAGCTTTTGAATTTGGTGTTTGTTTGGGCAGACGAAGGAACAGAACTCAAGGTTGATGTTCCCATTGTCTTTAAAGGAGAAGATATTTGCCCTGGTCTCAAGAAAGGTTTGTATACTCTCTGTGTCGATTCCATTGTTGTAGAAATAAGAACACAATTTTGATTAAATTACTATGAAACTATGAATCTTCACCAGGTGGTTTTCTGAACAAGATAAGAACAAGTTTGAAGTACAAATGTCCATCAGAGCACATTCCTCAAAAGATTGAAATCGACATTAGCAATCTGGACATTGGAGATAAAGTGTTCATGAAGGAAGTTAATGTCCATTCATCTTTAGAGCTTCTAAGCAAAAATGAAAGCTTACCCATTTGCAAGATTGTTGCAGCTAAGATTGATAGCATGAAGCCCACACAGTAGGCACACCTATTAAATCTCATGATTCAAGAAAGTTCAAAACATAAGGTACTTGTTTGTAGTTTTGCATTGTTATGAGAGATTTTGTGCAATAATTTTCAAAAATCTTGCCCAACTTGTGCTTCTGTAGCAATCAATAGAGATAGTAGGACTGTTTTTTTTTTTTTTATATATTGGTGATATTATGATCAACTTGTTTTTTTTTTGGGCAACATTATAAGATTGATGATCAACCACAGGTCTCTCTTCCATCACAAGACACACACACACACACACACACACTCTCTCTCTCTCTCTCTCACACACACACACACACAATAACATCTCTTTGTGACGCTGCTAACTGCTTATCCATAGGAGACAACCCTAAAAGTGAGACAACATAATATTAAAATGGAATAGAAAACAAAATAATACTAATAAAGAGGGGCAAAAGTGTTTTTTTACATATAGCAAATTGCCAAAAACAAATGGAGCACCCATAAGGGCTTGTGGTGCCATGTTTTTAAACTACAAGGATCATTGGTGTAAAAAAAAACCACATAAGGACTACATTTGGTTGATTTTTTAATCCAAATTTTATCTAAGAATTTTGTAAACGAGATTAGGCAATTTGCAATTTGATTACATCTATGTTTGTTAGGAGTGTTTGGGAGTGCTTTTAAAAATGACTTGTTAGCTTATTAGCTTTTCAAAAAAAAGTCAATAAGTTAAAATGTGTTGGGTAAACACTAACTTTCAATTGAAAATATGACTTTCAAAAAGCTAGGAATTCTTTGGTTAAAAATCCAAGAACTAATAACTTGAGTATGGGGATAGAATTGAGGATACCCCTCGATCCCAACCTTGACCTTGATAGTTATGTAATATATAAATAATAATTTAAATTGTATAGCTTAATTTTCGTTAGGAAAATGATCAAACTAAGTATTTCGGTTCCTAACAAAACCTTAGTTGTTCACGATGCGAATGCTTGGGCATCATGTAGACGAGGCGCACAAGTAGTCATTAGTGAAGAACACCAAGCAAGAAGTTTGCATTGACCTCTCCCACCTCTTCAACCATGTCATAAAGAAAACCAAACAACAAGTTTTCATTATTTGAAACTTCTGAGACATCCATGGATTTCTTGAAAACAGATCCATGTGGAGAATTCACTAAAAAGTTTATTATATCTTTATGCACCACTAAATCATGCCAACAATCTCTGAACACCCTTTTTGGGCCCAATCTTGCTCGTGTTCCATCATTTTAATGGCTTCCTAACTTTTTTCTTTAACAAAGGAACCCTTAGCTCATTCATGCTAGGTGGTTTCATTTCCGGACCAAATTGTCCAATTGCTTCTACCATGATATTAAAACTATCATATGTAGCAACATTAAAAGGAATACCTACACAAATACAATAAAGTTGTAACATAAAAACTAAAAAAAAACGCTTAACATAAAAATAGCCTATATAACTTAAAAAACAACATTTTTTATTAAAAAAAAGCATATGAAAGGAATAGAGAATACCTACATCATAAAACCATTTTGCTATTTCACTACATGTTTTTCCGTATAGAGAAATGCAATTGCAGCCGAGAATGGAAATGCAGAGAAAGAGAATTAAACTGGAGAATGAAATTGATTCCACTGTTTGGTAAAACTGAGAATCAACTAGAGAAATATTTATGATAATCATTTCTCTTGTTTGGTTGTATTAAGCTATGAAAATGGAATTGATATTGTTTACCTTGTTTATTTATTGTCAAACAACATATTTTTATAAAAATGTATTATCATGTACATTTTAATTTGTCAAAATATTCATCTTTTATGTTTATAATTTTTTATGTTTATAATGTTTTGTTTTAACATTACTTATTACCAAATAGTTTAATTTATTTTCAATTAATATATATATATGATCAAAAGAGAACATCAAAAAACTTGAGAACGTGAGAACAAAATATATTTAAGTGTGATTCCATGTATTCATTTGTGGAGAAATGATAAATTTTTACTCATTTAATTTCAATTGAAGAGAAAAACATATTAATGTTGATTATGCGTAAAAAATTATCATTTCTCCACAAATGAATACATGGAATCACAAATGAATATACTTGTTCTCGCGTTGTCAACCTTTTAGGTGTTCTCATTTGACCTTTTATATATATATATATATATATATATATATATATATATATATATATATATATATATATATATATATATATATATATATATATATATATATATATATTGGAAACATATTTCTAATATAAAAAAATAAGTTATTAATAGATCCAAACATAAAGAAATATGAAAATCATACTATTTAAAAAATATGTCCAATAATGGATACCACAACAAGTCAAATTTAATATTCGTAACAACTAAAAAAAAACATAACTTAAAATAACTTAATCATTCTATAGAGTCATCCGCAACCATTTTTATGTATCAACTCCGTCATCTTCAAAAATGATTGGGCACGAAATTGATATTTGTTAAATATGTCAATTGCCTTAACTTTAGCAGCGACAGTAACACGTCATTTACTTTAACTATATCGCAACAGAATCCACTATTTTTTCCAACGTCTAAGCTAAGAAATTCAAATTATGTACCAAAAAAAACAAATAACTCTAACACCCGATGTTTAGGATTGCGTAAGTCAGTCAATTCTTAACAAATTAAGCAGTTTTAATCCTAAAATGAAGCCAAAACATAGGACTACAATTTGAGAAAAATATTAGCTCGTTCCGAAGTCGTATGAGGGAATTATGGTTGTTCAAAGTTGGGCTAAAAGTTTACAAGATGTTGATACAAAAACCAACAACTCTAACAGCCCCTCTTTAGGGTTGTGTATGTTAGTCAATTCCTAACCAATTAAGTTTTTTTTAAACGAAAAATGAAGCCAATACAAAGGACTACAACCTGGGAAAAAAATCAACTCGTTCTAAGGTTGTATGAGGAATTTATGGTTGTTGCAAAGTTGTGCTAAATTTTACAATATGTTGAACAAAAACTAACAACTTGTAAGGCCCTATTCCGAATCGTTTCCTAATTTGGGGCGGTGACCCGAAGATCGGTTATCATAAGGCTTAGGGCCTTTGGGAAAGAGAGATTTAGACCCATTTGGGTGTGGGTAATGTATTTTAGATGATCCGGGTGTTCGATTTGTGTTTTGGAGACAATGTGTATATCGGTAAAGTGTCAGTCCGAGATTTTGTTGGATTTTGGATTTTAGTTCGGGAAGTTTTAAGGTGAGGATGATTTGATAGAAGTGTAGAGCTTTTTGTCACATTTCCGTGAATATAAGGATCGTCGAAATCAGATTTAAAATGAAGAAGTTATGGCCTTCGTAAGTTTGGTGGTTCAAGGGTTAAACCTAGTACGCGAGGTGTACTAGTGTTTAGCCTACTACGTTGGGCGTACATAGGAGTACACGGGGCGTATTAGGCAGATTGGTCGTGGATGCTTAAGGGAGTACGCAGGGCGTACCAAAAGTACGCAAGGCGTATTGTAGTCAGACCCAAACCCTAATTTAGGGTCTTGGTGTCACACCCCCAAACCGGAACAGCAGAAACGTTCGGGGGTGGAGGACGTCATGTATAGTATCACAACAATTGCATAACAATAATCAAAGCAAACACAACCACTACATTGATAAAATATAGTATTTACATATATTCAGTACATAGTTTGTATGACACCGTGTATAGCAAAAGTATAAAAGACGTGACTCTACAAGGATCCGTCTTCTCAAAAACCTGTGGGTGTACCTGTCTACTAGTTCCCTGAGAATACAAGTGATTTTGAAAGTGTATCAACATTTAAGTTGATGAGTTCATAAGCATGATTATATTTGAAATCCGCCTGATGTTCCTTGAAAGCGAAAGCATGTTTTCCCAGAAAATCCTATATTTTATGTTGTACTATTATCGTACCTTAAGATATTATAATGTAGTTTTGAATCATATAAAACCATGAAAAAGTATGTCTTCCATGTAATGGAATAGTACTCTGTATTTGTATTTGTATAAAAACTATGTAAATGTAAGTACCTTGGTTCACCAGTTGCTTTGAAAAATACAGTGTTGTAGTTTCATTAATAATAAAACTATGTGAAGCGGTTTACTTATTCATACATGAATCGTGTTGTTCAATACCAAATTGTGAGTTATTATAACCATACTTGATGACCTAGGATGGCCTGAAACGACGTTCTTCAGGCGTGAGAATCGATATGACATTTGTCACCCCAGGCCTGTCGGTCTAACTATAGCTAACAGTTAAGGTGTGTCTGGTTGGTACTTAGGTAAGTACCTGAAGTGTGTCTCACAAAGCTATACTGACGGTTACGTGTAGAATAACTGAAAATCCCTTGAAATGAATGACTGTATATATATGTTTCATAAACTATGCCTACTATAGTTTACATGTTGGTTACTGTAGTAAAAACCTATACTTATTAAAATAGTACTTATGTTCCATAAACTATACAAATTATAGTTTATCTATTCGTTTGTATTGTATCTCTGTATTTAGTTTTTAGTAATGATGATATGAGTGTTTCGTAAACTATACATATTATAGTTTATAAGTATGTTCTGTTTATAATGAAAATATTTCTGAAAGTTCTCATTTGCTCAACATGTTACAAAGGTTTAGAGTTTATATTCATATATCAATAGGACGTATATAATTATATAAATATGTTATGAAAAAAAATCAATAGTTGAAACAGTTGAAATAATTTAGAAAGCTTGTTACAGTTGAAAGATTGGAAACGTTGAAAATTAATTGAAATCATTTGGATGTTAACACGAAAAAAATTCCTTGTGTTGCACTTGTATCCCCCCCCCCCCCCCCCCCCCAAAAAAAAAAAAAAAAAAAAAACATGGAAAAATAGAGAAAACGTTGGGGTATGAGCTCACCCCTTGTGCGTGTTCGTGTTCGGATAGCAAAACTATAGAGACGATCATCGGGCTAGCGTTCGCGCGAATAACGTTATCCTAAAAATAATTATATTCGACGTCGTATTTAAATTAATAAGATATTAATTTAAATAATAGGTTAAATAACGATTTAAATAAAAATTAAAGTGTTAGACCACACTTTAATTATGTAAGGAATATTTACAAAATTATTTGGAGTGTTCTTAACGTTTTCGGTGGGCTTGGGGAGTTTTCGGTGTGTTTGTGTGTTCTTGGGAAAACACTTGAAGATATGAAGGGGATTATGAATGTTCTTGGGAAAAGTATGAAGATTTGAATATTGGACGAAGATCTGGACACAATCCTATGAAGATTTGATGATTACATATGATACTTGAGAGGATTTCGGATGACTTTTGAGAGCAAAATGAGGGTGTTTATGGTTTAGAAATTGGGAAATGAATCGTGTTCACTGTCGAACACTTATATATAAAGAAGGTTTTCGGTCCTAATGGGCCTCAAACCTTTGTCTTCGGTCCAATTTAATGGGCTTAATAGATTTTTCGATGGAATAGTAGCCCAAAAGTAGAGTTTGCAGTCAAAAAGTGAGACCCTTCGCAATGTTGATTTCGGTGCTAGACCGAAATCTGTTCATGGTCCGAAGAATGGTGGGGTCCGAGGCGAGGGTTCACGGTTGAGTGGGGGAGTTTTTGGTCCAAATGTATGCATTCTCAATTAATAAATACACTTATATTAATGAAATAATTTTTCCTTATTTTAATTCATTTTTAACACTAACGAATTTAATAGAATATATAAAACTTGATTTTTATTTAGAAGGTTTGATTCTTTCTTCTAGAAGTATAAAGTTTCTATCTTCATGACTGTAGGTGTTAGATCTAGTTTAAGGAGTATTTTGGGTTCATTTTGGTCCTTAGAGTCATCCTTGTGAGTATGGGCTACTCCAAGAGCTTAGTATGTTGGATCTTGACATTTGGGAACTCCCTTATTCACAAAAATGTCATCTTGATGAGTTGTGTTGGACCATGCATGAGTTTGGGTGCTTATTATGGTTGGTAGTAAGGTTTTCGTCCTATTAAGCCATGAAAATGGAGTAAAGTTGCCAACTTTACGTGTCAAGACATATCATTAGGGTCATATATGAGTTTTGAAGTCATTGACTTAACCATTAAGAGCTTAATGTTGATTTTTGGGGTCCTTATCGAGTACGATGGGCGTACGTGGAGGTATGCTTAGCGTAATGCTGAATTTTGAATCGATCACTGGTACTTTGTGCTTCGAGGGTGTGTACGTGGGGCATACCCTTCTGGTATGCCGGGCGTACTCCTCAGCAGGTTGATTTTGGGCCTTTTAAGGTTTGGGCCTTGTTGGGCCATTAGACTTCTGACTTTGGGCCATAGATAGTCTGTGGGATTTCTTAGTATTGGTCCCAGGATGGTTTTGGGCCCAATTAGGAAGTTGGTCCATATTGGGCTTTCAGTTGCCATTTAGCGATTTGGGCTTTTTGTGCTAATGGATTGGATCTTAGTTTTGGGCCAAGTAAGAAAAGGGTAAAATTGGCTTTTACCCTTTAGGAAGTTAGATTATGGATTGGGCCTCAGATTTTGATTTATCGAGTGAATTATTAATTAAGGTTGTATGTATTGTTAGTTGGTGTGAGGTTATTCGGTTCAGCGACCCGAACAGTTAGTGGATTATTAGTGGTTTAAGGTGAGTCTTCATTTGTAGTAGTCGTGGGTCGAAGGCACCAAGGTCAGCCCACTATTTTGTGTTATAGTGTGATGGTTGTCTTTGTGATAATTGTCAGTTATGCTTGTATTTGCTTGATGACTCTTTGATTGTTGTTATGATATTATTTGGTAGTAGTAGGGGTGAAATAGACCCAGTATCCGGTTGTAATAGACTGAAGGGGTAGGCCAGCACCCAGATATGCTTGGCAGTATCCGGTTGAAATAGACCGAATGGGTAGGCCGACACCTAGATATGCTTGGCAATATGTATGTTTAGTATGTGGTATTTTGGGCAACTCACTAAGCTTTGTGCTTATGATTTTCAGTTTATGTTTTAGGTACTTCCAGTTTGAAAGGAAAGGGTCCGGCTTGATCGCAGCACATCCACCCATCTTTCCGCATTATGATTATTTTGGGATTGTACTCAGATAATTTTTTTTCCTATAAAGTATTTTTGAATATGTAGAAAACGATAATGAATGTTTGTCTTAAAGATAATTAATGTTTTGTTCGAATTAAAAATGAATTTTTTACCTCGTAATTTTTGGGACGTTACAAGTTGGTATCAGAGCCTTGGTTTGAAGGATTCCGGCACACTCTGGGGTGTGACTGAACTCAAACTGAGAAAATGATAATCTTATGAAAGATATTGAGTTCTAAAAAGATTTTTGTAAAAATAATAAATTCAAAAAGGATTTTGTAAAGAAATAAGGGATGTGATGCCTGTAATCAGTCGAGCTCAAGTAAGAGAATCCCAGAATACCCATACATGATGATATGTTATATGATATGAATGTGTGCATGCTAGGATAAGGCTAGGTATACTTTCAGGAATTGCATGATAGGTTGGTCTGATATGTGATGCCTTGTAGCCTAGGAAGCATTGGATGATGTGCTAGATTGGGAATATGTATTGGTATCAGTAATTGCTAAGTGTATACTTTAAAAGTTGTATACGATTAGGATCATATAGCTCTAAAATGATTGGTTTGGCCTTAATTCATGTTCATCATTTGGTTGTGGTCCTATGGCAGAGTCTTTTAGTCTACAGTCTATTTGATCATGTATTGTGTATAACTTGCATGCATAAAGCAATCGATAATGAGAGTGAAAGTTCCTAGCATGGGTTGTGGTATGTGAGTCTTAATGTTCTTTTGTTATTCTATGGATTGGAGTGCTATTGCAGGAATGCTACTTGATTTGTGCTTTGTGGAACTCTTAAGTGATGTGAGCTAGCTACTAAGTGAATATCTTAAGTCACATGTGGCGAAGGTTGAATAATCTCAGAGTGATAGATTTGACCCTATTGTGCAGCTCTCGTTTGAGTGTAACCGTTGTAGGGATGATTCTTTTACTCGAAGGATTATCTAAGCTTTGTTGCATGTGATTGTATTCATGAGGTAGTTAACTGACATTGTGGGGAGTTCTTCATCAGCTGATGGCAGGGTGAGGTCGGAGACTTAGGAAATCCTAGGAAGTGGTTCAGTAGGTTTAGTTACGCTGTTAGTGAGCATTTGGAGTATCAGTTTGAGAAGGTGACTTAGAGGATTTGGGATGATTCTTGAGGAAAGTATGGATAGGTGTGGAAGATACTATTGGACCCGTACTACTGAAAGCACATGATCCATACTCGAATCGGGAAGTGTCTTGGAGAATTTACGAAGCCTGTGGGATGAGGATTTTTGGGTATGTTATGATCAATTTCGTGGTTGTTTTTTTTAGAATGGTGATGAGCACTCAGGAAGGAGGTTCGGGATCGAGTTCAGGCTCAGGTGCAGGTACTGAGCCGATTGATGAACAGATGCGGGAGTTCATCTCGTCGGAGATTACCCGTGGTATTTTGGAGCAGACTCGTTTGATCTTTGGTTCGGTCAAAGAGGAGATTTTGGAACTCTTGGATGATCGTCTCAGGGATTTTCGGACCGAGATTGTAGCAGGACAGTTGGGGGCCCATTAGGAGCTCAAGGCTTGTGGAGCTCTAGAATCCTTCGGGAAGGAGGATCCTACTACTATCTCTTATTGTGAGGGTTCGGAGGTGGGTTATGCATCATGCATTCTGGGAGATCGATCCCATGGTTGTATTGCCACAAAGGTTTCGCAAGCTTTACGCGAGGAGTTACCCGACATCATTGGTCGTGTCACTGATAGATTGGTCGCCAGGTTCGAGGATCGGATCTTGGTTGTATAGGCAGTATGGGATGGTCGAGGTGATTCGGGAACATGAGATTGGTTTGGAGAGGCGACTGGGGAAGAGGAAGTAGACTCATAGTCCATCTCGGCTAACAACATCAGAGCAGTTGTACATTGCCATGTCTAGTGTTAGAGGCCCGAGGGCCCACGATGTTTACGCGAAGGTTGAAGGAGCAGATGAGCGTGTGCGTGGCAAGTCTAAATGTGGTAGGTGTGGATGGAAGGCCCGCCTACACCAAGAATGCACCCTGGAGGTAGAATTGTTTCATCGTTGTCATTAGTCTGGCCATATTAGGGCGAAGTGCCTACGCTTAGTGGTTGGGGAAACTCGGGTCCCATCGCAAGTGCTTCAGCGGGAAGGGGAGGCCATGATTTCATCAGCTGCTATTGCGGGTATGTTATCTTTTGTTTTCCTCTTGATTATTATCGGTATTTATATATCTTTATAATCTTGTTTGGGTATAGGTAAGCATTATCTTTGGCTTAGTTCTCTGTTATTGCCTGGGTTATATCATCAAGAGAGGCTATATTCCATTTTGCATGCCAAGAGTCATTAGTGGGCTGTATCTTGCTGAGCATGATTCCGTTCTTCGGTTGTTGTTTCGGGTTTTTGATGGGGTCAATTCAAGGGTATCATTCGGAAGATCTATGGTCAGATCAGTTGGTTAGTTCTTCAACAAAGTCGGAGTTCGGATGTAATAGCATTTGTTTAGGTAGGATCGCCAGTCATCTTAGGCAGGACCTTTGGGTCCAATCTCTACCATTACTAGGGAAGAAGCGGTAGCAAGGAGATGAAGGTAGCAACCGCATGAGTTTGTTTGATCATTGGAAGTGCCAGGGGAATTTTTTATCACAAGGGTTGAAGATGGTTAGAATTCAGAGATCCTTCTGAGGATGGAAAGTTGGAGTGAAGATTCGCAGTTTCGTGACAAACCTGTCGATCTCGCCCCTAATCCTTCCCTGTTTCTGGTTCTCCTTCCAAACTCCCTTTGCCTAGTCTCCCTGATCAAACATCAAAGCGGAGAATCAAGGGATATCCTCATACACATCTCCCCAACCAAAGACTCAGCCAACCTGCGGCTCAATGCATCCGCTACCATATTTGCTTTACCTGGATGGTAAAGGATCTCCCAGTCATAATCCTTGACCTCTTCTAGCCACCTACGCTGTCTCATGTTCAGGTTCGGCTGATCCATAAGATATCTCAAACTCTTGTGATCCGTGTAAACAGTACAACGGACCCCATCAAGAAAATATCTCCAAATCTTGAAGGTAAACACCACTGCCCCCAACTCCATGTCATGAGTAGGATATCGCGACTTGCGGCTTTAGCTGACGTGAAGCATAAACAATCACTCGTCCTCTCTACATAAGGACCGCCCCCAAATCGATGATGGATGCATCACAAAATACTACAAAATCCTCGAATCCATCCGGAAGGGTCAATACTAGGGCCTCACATAACCTCCGTCGAAGAGTCTTAAATTTCGACTGGTGGTCAGGGCCCCATATGAAATCCACTCCCTTCCTCATGAAATGAATGAGGGATACCACAATCTTAGAGAAATCTTGAATAAATCTCCGATAGTATCCCGCCAAACCCAAGAAACTACTATTCTATAAGGGAGATTTCGGAACCTCCCACTGCATCACAACCTCAATCTTGTCCGGATCGACCAAAATCTCATCCTGGTTAATGAGATTGTCACACCCCAAAACCGATAACGGCGGAATACGTTTCGGGGTGGAGGACGTCATGTACAGTATCATCACATTTGCATAATAGTAAAAACAAGAAACATACAACTATTGCATTACATAGTGAGTTTAATTACAAGTGTGTTTTGTAATGTTTATCAAACACCAAAAGTAATACAAAAATAAGAGATGGATCTTGTATGCTCCACCTTCTCCAAAATGCTGCACCTGTACCTGTTTATCTTTGACCTGAGGATACAAGTTATTTTGAAAACGAATATCAGCATAAAGCTGGTGAGTTCATAAGAGTTTAGTGTGAGTTTTTGTATAAAAAGCATTAGAACCGATAGTATGAAAAGCTGCAATTTACATTCATAAGTAGAAGAAAAACCTAGAAAATCCTATATTTTCTAGAAATACATTGTAAGTGAAAACCTTTAAGAAATATGTAATTTTCATCTTTGAAAACCATCTATTGTAAAAGTATAATAGTGAATCTCAAATAAGTAATGCAATATGGAAGGTTTTGCCTGTAGTCAATAATAGTGGTGCAAACTTCCTTTAGTGTTAGATACTTGATTACTTTGGGATATTAATTTAGCCTTTAGTTTAGTATTTTAGTGTGGTTATAGTGTATTTCTTGTATGTTTCCGATAGTGTGAATAATAGAGGACCTCATGACCTTCCCGGTCATGCACAGTGTAGTGAAGTAGTGGCACCCCTGGGCCTGTATGGCTCGGACTGAAGTTAGCAGTCGGGATGTAATAGTGTCTGCCCCGTACAGATCTATACATATAGCATCGTCTTCCTGTCGGAAAACTCTGGGCATAGTACGTAGCGAATAGAGCATCTCGTAGTGAGTTAGCGTGTTATCTCCTGCTTAGTGCTTTCTCTTGTATTATAGTGTAGTAGTCTTTTGTATAACTCGTAGTGTGTTCTCTTATTAGTGTATAGTATCGTAATAGAGTGTATTATAGTGTGTAGAGTAGTAGCTATAGCGAGTAATAGTGGCCTTAACTATACCTATTATAGTCAACTTAGTGTGTATGGTTCTTGTCAATTTAGTGGTTTAAACATCGAATGAAATGAAAATACTCGTATCCAACACTAATATATATGATATATAACTAAGAAATCAACGACAGTCGGACGGATAACAACTACCCTAAGCCCACAATCAAACAAGAACAGGAAATAAGGCGAGCTATCGGTCCTAAGTCCTTCAAGTCTTACTTATATAAATATATTAGTGTGGTTACATTTTTATCAGGAGTTTATTTAATAAAAATCTTTGTCAAAAGGGGACATTTAGAAAATTGTTTATTTATCCAAAATAGTATTGAAAACGTAAAGTCCTTTTATAAAGCATAACGGTAAATCACATGTGATTTGAACTACGAATAGTGAATCACATGTGATTAATTTCCATAATCATGTATATTTGACTTGTATCCCCCCCCCCCAAAACATATAAAAACATTTAAAAGGTTCATTAAAGGGGTATGAACTCACCTGAAACCGAGTAAATCAGGTAAATCGGGTGAAAGTGTCGGTTGAGCGTTTTGTACCAAATAAAGACTTGTGCACCTTTTAAGACCCTAATATCATATGAAATATGTATTTTACAAGAAATTAAACATTTTATGCTTTTCATTAAAATATTTAGGCATTCTAGCATTGATTCGGGGTATTAGGGCTTAGACGTGGTTCTCGGGGATTGTATAAGGCCAAATAGGGGTTACGGGGGAGTCCAAGAGTTTACTCCCTTGGAGTTTACGGCCCAAAGGCCAATCCTTGGGAGTTTACGGCCGTAAGCCCCTAGGCTTGGCCGTAAACTCTTTTCTTCCTCTCAAAATGCAAGTTAAGGCCTTAAATCAATCCCTAAAATTCTAGTGAATGTCTAAGACCAATTTGGGGGTTTAAAACCTTCATTTGGTTGAGTTTAGGAGATTTTACGGTCCTAGATTAGGCTTGGGCCGTAAACTCCATTTTGTTCCTCAAAATGAATTGTTAAATGGTCCTAAGCACTCCCTTAAATCTTAGCTAAATTCTAGAATGCCTTAGGTGAGTTTTTGGGACATTTTGACATGGGAATTGGGTGTTTACGGCCTAAGCATAGGCTTGGGCCGTAAACTCCCTTTTAGGCTCTAAAATGTGTTGTTTTAGTGTCCAAACTCATCTAGGTAATTTTCTTAATTAATATATAAGCCTAAGGGAAGGAAAAACGGGACTTTTAACATGGAAAAAGGGTGTTTACGGCCTAAGCATGTGCTTGGGCCGTAAACCCTTTTTAGTGCTCTAAAACTTATGGGTTTGATGATCAAAGGCTCCTAGGTACAACCCCTAACTAGTATCCAGGCTTAAAAGAAGAGAAATGGGGACTTTGGTAATGATTTGGGGTGTTTACGGCCTAAGGGGCTTCCTAGGCCGTAAACTCCATATATTCCACTAATTCTTATGATTTTTGGGCTCTAAATGCAATGGAATATGTTTAGAACAAGATATGGAAGAAACTCTTACGTTAGGAAGCCGGAATTCGCGGTTTTCGGGATCGAGATCGGGTCTAGAGAGAGAAAGTAGTGAGAGAGAGTGAGAGGGTGGTAAAGAGTGTTCAAGTGGTATACACTTCCTTTTTATATGCCTCGGGTATTGCACCCAGTACACGGCTACCCGATGTTAAAGTTTAACGGGGTTAAAACGTTTTACCCGGGTGAAGTGGTTGGAAGGTAATATAACCTTGTTTGGTTAAACGGGGTTAACACTTACCAGTTATATTTACTTATACTAAAATGATAATGTCAAGAAAATATAAATAAATAGATATTTATTTATTGACGACTCTAAATATTTCGGAAATTAATACATAACGACGAATTCCGTTAGTGAAAACGGGATTATGTAACAACAATAAGTTTGGGTTGTCACATCATCCCCCCGTTAGGGGAATTTCGTCCCGAAATTTAGAATTCATACATATAAGTATTACAATACTACTAAGCGAAGAGATGGGGATATTTGAGTTTCATTTGATCTTCACGCTCCCAAGTGAATTCCGGTCCCCGCTTGGCGTTCCACCGAGCTTTCACAATTGGGATGCGGCTTTGTTTCGTCCATTTTACTTCCCGATCCATAATCTCCGCAGGCTCTTCCATGAAGTTGAGGCTCTCATTGACCTCGATCTCGTCAAGGGGAATCACGAGAGTCTCGTCGGACAGGCATTTATTCAGGTTTGAGACGTGGAAGGTAGGATGGATGTTACTTAGCTCGTGGGGTAGGTTGAGTTTGTAGGCTACAGGGCCGATTCTAGCAAGGATCTCAAAAGGCCCTATGTACCTCGGGTTCAGCTTTCCACGCTTTCCGAAGCGTATCGTGCCTTTCCAGGGCGAGACCTTCAAAAGGACTCGGTCTCCCACCTGGAATTCCAAGGGTTTTCTCCGTTTGTCTGCGTAGCTTTTCTGTCGATCCCTAGCGGCTTTTAATCGTTCGTGAATCTGTACAATCTTTTCGGTCGTTTCTCGAATAATCTCCGAACCAGTGAGAGCGCTGTCAGGAACTCGTCCTTTAGCTAACTGAGTGTAACCCACCTCAGCCCAGCACAGAGGGGATCTGCACTTCCGGCCGTAGAGGGCTTCGAATGGAGCTGCCTTGATGCTCGTATGATAACTGTTGTTGTAGGAAAACTCCACAAGAGGTAAGTGTGTATCCCACGATTTACCGAAGTCGATCACACAAGCTCGCAGCATATCTTCTAGAGTTTGGATCGTCCTCTCACTTTGTCCGTCAGTCTGCGGATGGTAGGCTGTACTCATGTCCAGCCTCGTCCCTAGCGCCTTTTGTAATGATTGCCAAAATCTAGAGGTAAATCTACTATCTCTGTCCGAGATAATAGATATAGGGACGCCATGCAGCCGCACTATTTCCTTTATGTATGTTCTTGTGAGTTTCTCCATCTTGTCCGTTTCCTTCATGGGTAGGAAGTGTGCAGACTTGGTCAATCTGTCGACGATGACCCAAATGGTATCCAACCCACCCGCTGTCTTGGGTAGCTTGGTTATAAAGTCCATTGTAATCCGCTCCCACTTCCATTCCGGTATCTCTGGTTGTTGGAGGAGTCCTGATGGCTTTTGATATTCGACCTTGACCTTCGCGCAAGTAAGGCACTTGCTCACGAAGGTTGCGATCTCCGCTTTCATGTTAGGCCACCGGTATAGCTTTTTGAGATCCAGATACATCTTATCTGAACCTGGGTGGACGGAGTAGCGAGTGTTGTATGCTTCCCTTATGACCAAGTCTCTGAAACCTCCATGGCGCGGAGTCCAGATTCGGTCCATGAAGTAGTAGGCTCCGTCACCCTTGACCTCCAAACTTTTATCCATTCCGCGCAGGGATTCTCCCGTCACATTCTCAGGCTTTAAGGCTTCCAGCTGAGCCTCCCTGATCTGTGCGGATAAATGCGAACGGATAGTCATTGTCAATGACTTGGTTCTTCGTCCAGAATACTCCTTCCTACTCAGGGCGTCTGCTACTACGTTGGCTTTCCCCGGGTGATATCAGATTTCGCAATCGTAATCGCTGAGTAGTTCGACCCATCGACGCTGCCTCATGTTGAGTTCTTTCTGGTTCATTATGTGTTGGAGGCTTTTGTGATCAGTGTACACCATGCTCTTCGTCCCATACAAGTAGTGTCTCCAGATTTTTAGTGCGAAGACGACCGCTCCTAACTCGAGGTCGTGAGTAGTGTAGTTCACCTCATGTGTCTTTAGCTGTCTGGAGGCATAGGCGATGACCTTATCTCGTTGCATCAAGACACAAACGAGCCCCTGATTTGATGCATAGCAGTATACAACAAATCCTCTATCCCTTCGGGAAGGGATACTACTGGTGCGGTGCATAAAGCTCGCTTCAGGGTCTGGAATGCCTTCTCCTTTTTCTCCTCCCAGTCAAATGATACACCCTTCTATGTCAACATGGTGAGGGGCTTCGCAATCCGAGAGAAGTTTTGGATGAATCTTCGGTAGTATCCAGCGAGGCCTAGAAATTGGCGAATTTCTGTAGGCGTCTTCGGTGCTGACCAGTTCTCAATAGCTTTAATTTTGGAGGGATCCACGTGGATTCCTTCTTCACTAACCACATGTCCTAAGAATTCAACTCTTCGGATCCAAAACTCGCACTTAGAGAACTTCTCATATAACTTCTCTGATCGCAACGTTTCCAGGACTCGTCGTAGATGATCCTTGTGTTCTTCCTTGCTTCGAGAGTAGACGAGTATATCGTCAATGAAGACGATTACGAACTGATCTAGATATGGACGACACACCCTATTCATCAAGTCCATGAATACTGCGGGGGCGTTAGTCAGTCCAAAGGGCATCACTACGAACTCAAAATGCCCGTAACGGGTTCGGAAGGCTGTCTTCGGGACATCTTCCTCAAGCACCCGTAACTGGTGATACCCGGATCTAAGATCAATCTTGGAGAAGTAACTTGCTCCTTGAAGTTGGTCGAATAGATCGTCGATACGAGGGAGAGGATAATGATTTTTGACTGTGAGTTTGTTGAGTTCCCTATAATCGATGCACATCCGAAACGACCCATCCTTCGTCTTCACGAACAAGACCGGAGCTCCCCAAGGTGAGAAGCTCGGTCTTATAAAACCCTTGCTGAGCAGTTCGTTGAGTTGACCGGATAGTTCTTGCATTTCGGTAGGCGCTAGACGATAGGGCGACTTAGCTACGGGAGTAGCTCTTGGGACTAGGTCGATTCTGAACTCAACTTGACATTTGGGAGGTAGACCTGGAAGATCCTCTTGGAAAACATCAGGGAATTCGCATACAACGGGAATGTCCTTTGGATCTTTCGATTTCTGGCTAGTGTCAACAACGTGAGCAAGAAAGGCGCGATATTCCTTGCGCAAGTATTTCTGAGCCTGAATACTGGAGATGATACGAAGGCTCGTACCCGGTTTATCTCCATAGATCAATAGGGTTTTGTGATTTGGAAGATTCAGTGGAATGGCTTTGTTGGAGCATAGGATATCAGCGCGATGAAGACTCAACCAGTCCATACCAACAATGACATAGAAATTTTTGATTGAGACTGGTACAAGATCGATTGGAAATGGGTGATCGTCTAACGTGAGGGTACAACCTATGTAGATTTTGTTAGAGCTTTCAGTCTTCCTGTTAGCCATTTCTACGACGAATGTTTCTTTAGTGGTTGAGGAGTTTATTTGAGTAAGTGTTTAAAGTTTTGATTTATGAAGCTTCTTTCTGCACCACTATCGAATAAGACACAGGCATAAGAGTTGTTGAGAAGAAACGTACCCGTGACCACTGTGGGATCCGCTACCGCTTCATTGTGACCGATAGCGAGTAACCTTCCAGTTCCCCCGACATTTGTAGCCTTCAGACAGTTCTTCTTAAAATGACCAACTTCACCGCAGCCATAACACGTCGGGGTCACTCCCGAACCGAAAACTTGCGAGATAGGTTTGGGAGGGGCTTTGCAAAATCGGACAGTATGGCCTTTCCGACCACAGTTGGAGCACTGCAATTCACGGCAGGGGCCGTGGTGGTGGAAAGGACATTTGGGACATTTGGGCAGATTCCCACTATAAGCTTTTGGCGGGGCAGGTGCGGCTGGAGTATTGGCAGCATGGACCACCACAATTTGCTGGTCCTTGGAGGAGGTTTGAGTTTTCTTGCCTTTCTTATTATCCATACGCTTCCTTTTTCTGTCAGATGAACCGGGTGGTGCAGTGGTAGTGGGGGTTGCTGTTGCTGGAGTGGAAGAGACTTCATGGTTGATCAGACTCTGGGCCAATTCCTTGGTGCTGTTGAAGGTGGTAGGGCGTGAGGCTAGAACATTTCCTCGATACGGGGGCACTAAACCCCAGATGTACCGTTCAATCTTCTTGCTCTCTGACGGGATCATATTGGGACACATAGCCGCCAAGTCGCAGAACCTGGCCGTGTACGCTGTTATATCGGTCCCCACCATCTTAAGGTTCCAGAGTTCCTACTCAAGTTTCTGGATTTCGCCCCCAGGGCAGTATTCCTTCCTCATAAGATCCTTTAAAGTGTCCCAGCCCATGGCATTGGCTGAAACCAAGGAGAGTGCACTGACATGGCCGTTCCACCATGTCAGGGCCCTGTTGGTGAGGGTGGCGGTAGCGAACTTGATTTTGCTCTCTTCGGGGCAAGAGCACATTTCAAACACAGCTTCGGTTCTTTTGAACCATTGGGATAACGCTAGAATTCCTCCGGTACCATCGAAGAAGGTAGGCTTACAGTTCATGAAGTCCTTATAAGTGCATCCCTACACTCGTTGATGGACTTCACCAAACCTGGAGTTACCACCGCTTGCATCCCCGGAGTTCATTTGGGCCATGGCTGCTGTCACAGCCGCGGTCACAGCTGTTTGGAACAACACTGGATCGAACTGCGAAGGAGGAGGTGGTGTAACGCCCGCAAATCCGGGCTAGTCAAATTAGAGGCAATAAGTGTCGAAAACGACTTTTCGACAGGAGCTTATAAATAATTTGAACCAAGTTGTAGTATATGTCACCAGGTTTCCATACATATAAAGAACACCGAAATCCGAGTTATAACGAAGAAGTTATGACCCGTCGAAGTTTCGCGACGGAACCGGCTCGATACCGGGAGGCGTAAATAGTGAATTTACGATAGAGCGAGATTTAGCCTTGGCGCTCTAAACGAAAGTCGTAGAATATGTTAAACTAAGAACTTCGATAAAAAGAACGCCCAAATCTGACTTCGTATGAAGAAGTTATGATTTTTCGAAGTTTCGGATTAGCAGTGTACAACCCGAAATTCGAATATTAGATCGAGCGATTTTTAGCCGACATGACCTGAACAAGAATCAAAGATCTAGTTAAGAGTAGCATAACGAGAAAAAGATGGGCGAAAACGGACGTCGGATGAAGAAGTTATGAGGATTTAACGGACCAATCCTGTCCCGACCTGTTAAAAATATAACTTTAAAAATAAAGTCAAAATTAGCCGACAGTGTCTAAACGAAAGTTATAGAGTACGTCTCCACCTACGCGTGGATATAAAGAACGTCAAAAACGGAGTTCATATGAACGAGTTACAAATTATAATAGCATATTTACGTATTAAAATAAAGTATAAATCATATATACGTACACATATATATACATATGTATATATCATTAGAAAGGTATCGACGATGCGGTTATTATAAGACTAATGTTGAGTTCTTTCGACATTAGTTTAGTGCAAATATTGTTAAATCTATTTAAAATAGTATTATAAAGGGGTGTTTAGTTGTTTATATAACTATAAAGTCATTAAGTAATTATGGAGGGTAGTTTTTGTAAATTCAATTACTATAAATAAGAGGCTTGGGCTTTCATATTTCTTGCACCATTCTCTTGATTCAAGAGTCTTTCTCTCCTTATCCCTCGAGCATTTCGGTCCCTCGTGATTCGACTTCTCTTTCTGTAGTTTTAGTATAGTAAGGTGAGCGCTGAAGTGCTGCACGAATCTTTCTTAGAAAGATTCAGTGACGAAGTTCTGCCCCTACAGAGCCCGAATCCTAGCTAAAATCCCCTTGTAAGTAAGTTATGCTTACCCTATTTTAAATATAGTTTATATTTAAAATTAGTATTGTTATTATAAATTTATAATAAATATTTGAGCTATTATTATGACTTATATAAGTGTCGTTATAATATCTTTTTAACTACTCGCGGTACGACGAATCTGGTTTAAAGGGCCGCATAGGGTTGTTGGATTTCAGAAGTGCTATCTGCCAAAATGGTCCTGCCCTCCGGTGTTTTATGTCTGGCCCCTGTCTGTACATAGTGGTTGGAAAGTATTGTTTAAACGCTTATATAATAATAATAATAATAAGACTAATAATTAGTCACGGTAAATATTAGACTAAAATCTAGTGGTAATAATACTAGGTTTCGTCGAAGGAAACTATTTTAAAGTAAATGAAGCGCTGTCCGAGTACCGAGTCACCACCTTCTCAGGTGAGTGCATAGTTACTTTCATCTTACACATAGATATGAAGTATTTTAATATAAATTACGTGCTGTGTGTGCATATTGTTTGAATACTTGTTGTCTATGCTGGGTGAAAGATTTTTATACATGTTTTAAATGATTTAAACTGTATATGTATTTTATATCTACAGAATGTGTTGGGTAAAACATGGGTAGATGAAATAGTTGTTTTGTGATAACACGATGGGAGACATCAATGTTGTCAGTGATCCAGTCATCTAGTGGAGTATAGATGATGACCATAGGCGATACTAGAGGGTCCGGTGGAACGCTAGTAAGCTCGTAACCTGTAGGTGTTTTTGAACTAGGTGCTCATTAGGTATTTTGAACTGAGTGTGTTCACTACGTATCTTTGAACTGAGTGTGTTCACTAGGTATTTTGAACTAAGTGTGTTCACTAGTTACTTTTGAACTAAGTGTTTACCAGATGTTTTGGACTACGTGTTCACCAGTTGTAATCTATAAGCTTTGGTAACGATGGACTTCGTGCCGATTCCTTAGGATAATCCTTAGGAATGAATGAACGAGAAATAGCTGATTCTTAGGGTAGATCCTTAAGAGTAAAGAAGATAATGGGGATGGGTAATTGGGTTTAATTGCTTGATTGTTTAAACATAATAATTATATTATTGTGGGTTGAAAACCCTATGTACTCACTAGGTTTCCCAACCTGACCCACTCAGTTTATTTATATCACAGGTGTTGATATGAAGTCACATTACACTGAGAGATTAAAGAGATGTAGATCACTAGTGTAAATAAATGTAAGTTCTGTTTATGCTTATGTTTCTGTATTGACAATGACATCCCAAATGTTTTAAAATGAATAAAATACGTTTCTTCGAAAATGTTTTAATAACGTATTTATCGGGCTTTTCTGGGAACAAATTCCGCAACATTTTTATTAAAAGAGGCACTTTGATTTTCATAAAGCATAAACAAAATCGGTCTTTTCTAGCTGTGAAAATGGGGATGTCACAGGTGGTGGAGGAGGGGTTTGAGTTGCTGGTCTTCCTCTGCTTGGACGCTTTCGTGGAGGCATCTTTCACTGGAAGATCATAGAAATGATAGCAATAGTAAGAGTCTAGTGCAAATGTGAATAGAGTGTTTCGTGGATTAAATTAACATAACCCAAGATCAGAATGAGAGTCATAGCAATCGAGTAATCAACTGCCAATATACTGGTATTAATGATGTAACACAAGTTCATGAAAATTGACCTAACAGTAGGTCTTACATCAAACCATAAAGAAAACATTGGCAGTTTAGAGGTCTAGTTAGAGCATTTTTAAGCTAGGAATGTTTACAGACAAGAGATCTATGGAACATAGAGGGGAAAGGCTAGTCCTTTAAACAAAAGAGTGAGGTAACTAGACGTCTTCTACTGGCGACGGTTACTTGTTGGGCGAATCCTCAGATCCGCTAGCTGACGCATAACTTCTTGAAGGTGTCGATCATGAGTCCTTTGGCGTGCTCGGGGTTCCCTAACTTCGGCTTGGGATGCAGCCAGCTGATGCTGCAGAGCCTCGTTGGTTCTCCTTGTCCTGTCCATGGCATCTTCAAGTTGGCGGATGCGAACCGTGTTGAGATTCGAGTTGGCATCCACTTCTACAAGTCGACCAATAGCAGCTTGACCCTGCTCGACATTCCTGGCAATCCTTTGGATCATGATGGGCAGAACCTGATCCGCTGATCCTCCTTCGCTTATGTTGTAGAAGCTTCGGTCTCCATTGTAGGGTAAAGGCTGACCCTGCTCCTCGCTCCATCGGTGCAAGGATATGGCCCACATAGGAGTGGGACCCTGAAATGCCGGACGGGGGTTAGGGTTCGGAGCTTCAGGAGGTTGGTTGTTAACTTCTGGTTCGGAGCTCGAGCTATCCGAGAAACCTTCGGCATGATGATCATCCAAAGGGATCGGGTGATCATCGTCTGAGTCCTCCTCGAGCCATCCTCCATTGCCCTGGCTTGGATAGTACGGATCACCGGGATGGTGGAAGCCAGCCATGCTATCTACGCGAGAAAAGGGGGAAAGGAAAGGTTAATAGACGTACTACTCTAAGATACTTATAAGATGAATTGTTATCAGTCGACCCAATACTTGCGTAGTGCATACCGATTACATGTAACCGAAGCAAGATAGTCCTTTAAATAAGAAACCCTAACTTCAGACCCCCCCAATCAAACAAGAACATGGAATGAAGCAAAGGCTACAGATTCTGAGTCTATAGCGCCCTAGTCACATGTAACCATGGTGTATCCACTTAGCAACTATTGTCCTACCAGTAACGACCCTTTTTGTTATCACATATGTGTGTTCTAGAGATACAGAATACTCCTATAGTATTCTTATGGTAACGTTATTGTGGTAGTGTTGGTAAGTTTTTAGACTTGTTGCAACACCACAACCAAGCTTAGGCACATGCTAGTCACTCCCAGGAAAACGTAGTTGATCAGGCTACATCCCCCCAAATGTGACTATATGTCTCTAAGCCCAATTGTGCTATCCAACAATCTTAATACTTTTGTTTTGTTCTAGGGTGATACTGACTTCTGTGTTTTATAGTGATGTGTGTATATATATACTTAGTTAAATCTTTTAGATACTTAACAGTATATATTCTTGGTCAGAGTGTTTTAGTCCCGAAGTGTTTATAGTTCGTATATCTTTTATAGGTTGATATACTTGATTCACTACAAACAATGCTTTGCTACCAATCTGTCACACCCCAAAACCAATAACGGCGGAATACGTTTCGGGGTGGAGGACGTCATGTACAGTATCATCACATTTGCATAATAGTAAAAACAAGAAACATACAACTATTGCATTACATAGTGAGTTTAATTACAAGTGTGTTTTGTAATGTTTATCAAACACCAAAAGTAATACAAAAATAAGAGATGGATCTTGTATGCTCCACCTTCTCCAAAATGCTGCACCTGTACCTGTCTATCTTTGACCTGAGGATACAAGTTATTTTGAAAACGAATATCAGCATAAAGCTGGTGAGTTCATAAGAGTTTAGTGTGAGTTTTTGTATAAAAAGCATTAGAACCGATAGTATGAAAAGCTGCAATTTACATTCATAAGTAGAATAAAAACCTAGAAAATCCTATATTTTCCAGAAATACATTGTAAGTGAAAACCTTTAAGAAATATGTAATTTTCATCTTTGAAAACCATCTATTGTAAAAGTATAATAGTGAATCTCAAATAAGTAATGCAATATGGAAGGTTTTGCCTGTAGTCAATAATAGTGGTGCAAACTTCCTTTAGTGTTAGATACTTGATTACTTTGGGATATTAATTTAGCCTTTAGTTTAGTATTTTAGTGTGGTTATAGTGTATTTCTTGTATGTTTCCGATAGTGTGATTAATAGAGGACCCCATGACCTTCCCGGTCATGCACAGTGTAGTGAAGTAGTGGCACCCCTGGGCCTGTACGGCTCGGACTGAAGTTAGCAGTCGGGATGTAATAGTGTCTGCCCCGTACAGATCTATACATATAGCATCGTCTTCCTGTCGGAAAACTCTGGGCGTAGTACGTAGCGAATAGAGCATCTCGTAGTGAGTTAGCGTGTTATCTCCTGCTTAGTGCTTTCTCTTGTATTATAGTGTAGTAGTCTTTTGTATAACTCGTAGTGTGTTCTCTTATTAGTGTATAGTATCATAATATAGTGTATTATAGTGTGTAGAGTAGTAGCTATAGCGAGTAATAGTGGCCTTAACTATACTTATTATAGTCAACTTAGTGTGTATGGTTCTTGTCAATTTAGTGGTTTAAACATCGAATGAAATGAAAATACTCGTATCCAACACTAATATATATGATATATAACTAAGAAATCAACGACAGTCGGACGGATAACAACTACCCTAAGCCCACAATCAAACAAGAACAGGAAATAAGGCGAGCTATCGGTCCTAAGTCCTTCAAGTCTTACTTATATAAATATATTAGTGTGGTTACATTTTTATAAGGAGTTTATTTAATAAAAATCTTTGTCAAAAGGGGACATTTAGAAAATTGTTTATTTATCCAAAATAGTATTGAAAACGTAAAGTCCTTTTATAAAGCATAACGGTAAATCACATGTGATTTGAACTACGGATAGTGAATCACATGTGATTAATTTCCATAATCATGTATATTTGACTTGTATCCCCCCCCCAAAACATATAAAAACATTTAAAAGGTTCATTAAATGGGTATGAACTCACCTGAAACCGAGTAAATCAGGTAAATCGGGTGAAAGTGTCGGTTGAGCGTTTTGTACCAAATAAAGACTTGTGCACCTTTTAAGACCCTAATATCATATGAAATATGTATTTTACAAGAAATTAATCATTTTATGCTTTTCATTAAAATATTTAGGCATTCTAGCATTGATTCGGGGTATTAGGGCTTAGACGTGGTTCTCGGGGATCGTATAAGGCCAAATAGGGGTTACGGGGGAGTCCAAGAGTTTACTCCCTTGGAGTTTACGGCCCAAAGGCCACTCCTTGGGAGTTTACGGCCGTAAGCCCCTAGGCTTGGCCGTAAACTCTTTTCCTCCTCTCAAAATGCAAGTTAAGGCCTTAAATCAATCCCTAAAATTCTAGTGAATGTCTAGGACCAATTTGGGGGTTTAAAACCTTCATTTGGTTGAGTTTAGGAGAGTTTACGGTCCTAGATTAGGCTTGGGCCGTAAACTCCATTTTGTTCCTCAAAATGAATTGTTAAATGGTCCTAAGCACTCCCTTAAATCTTAGCTAAATTCTAGAATGCCTTAGGTGAGTTTTTGGGACATTTTGACATGGGAATTGGGTGTTTACGGCCTAAGCATAGGCTTGGGCCGTAAACTCCCTTTTAGGCTCTAAAATGTGTTGTTTTAGTGTCCAAACTCATCTAGGTAATTTTCTTAATTAATATATAAGCCTAAGGGAAGGAAAAACGGTACTTTTAACATGGAAAAAGGGTGTTTACGGCCTAAGCATGTGCTTGGGCCGTAAACCCTTTTTAGTGCTCTAAAACTTATGGGTTTGATGATCAAAGGCTCCTAGGTACAACCCCTAACTAGTATCCAGGCTTAAAAGAAGAGAAATGGGGACTTTGGTAATGATTTGGGGTGTTTACGGCCTAAGGGGCTTCCTAGGCCGTAAACTCCATATATTCCACTAATTCTTATGATTTTTGGGCTCTAAATGCAATGGAATATGTTTAAAACAAGATATGGAAGAAACTCTTACGTTAGGAAGCCGGAATTCGCGGTTTTCGGGATCGAGATCGGGTCTAGAGAGAGAAAGTAGTGAGAGAGAGTGAGAGGGTGGTAAAGAGTGTTCAAGTGGTATACACTTCCTTTTTATATGCCTCGGGTATTGCACCCAGTACACGGCTACCCGATGTTAAAGTTTAACGGGGTTAAAACGTTTTACCCGGGTGAAGTGGTTGGAAGGTAATATAACCTTGTTTGGTTAAACGGGGTTAACACTTACCAGTTATATTTACTTATACTAAAATGATAATGTCAAGAAAATATAAATAAATAGATATTTATTTATTGACGACTCTAAATATTTCGGAAATTAATACATAACGACGAATTCCGTTAGTGAAAACGGGATTATGTAACGACAATAAGTTTGGGTTGTCACATCATCCCCCCCGTTAGGGGAATTTCGTCCCGAAATTTAGAATTCATACATATAAGTATTACAATACTACTAAGCGAAGAGATGGGGATATTTGAGTTTCATTTGATCTTCACGCTCCCAAGTGAATTCCGGTCCCCGCTTGGCGTTCCACCGAACTTTCACAATTGGGATGCGGCTTTGTTTCGTCCATTTTACTTCCCGATCCATAATCTCCGCAGGCTCTTCCATGAAGTTGAGGCTCTCATTGACCTCGATCTCGTCAAGGGGAATCACGAGAGTCTCGTCGGACAGGCATTTATTCAGGTTTGAGACGTGGAAGGTAGGATGGATGTTACTTAGCTCGTGGGGTAGGTTGAGTTTGTAGGCTACAGGGCCGATTCTAGCAAGGATCTCAAAAGGCCCTATGTACCTCGGGTTCAGCTTTCCACGCTTTCCGAAGCGTATCGTGCCTTTCCAGGGCGAGACCTTCAAAAGGACTCGGTCTCCCACCTGGAATTCCAAGGGTTTTCTCCGTTTGTCTGCGTAGCTTTTCTGTCGATCCCTAGCGGCTTTTAATCGTTCGCGAATCTGTACAATCTTTTCGGTCGTTTCTCGAATAATCTCCGAACCAGTGAGAGCGCTATCAGGAACTCGTCCTTTAGCTAACTGAGTGTAACCCACCTCAGCCCAGCACAGAGGGGATCTGCACTTCCGGCCGTAGAGGGCTTCGAATGGAGCTGCCTTGATGCTCGTATGATAACTGTTGTTGTAGGAAAACTCCACAAGAGGTAAGTGTGTATCCCACGATTTACCGAAGTCGATCACACAAGCTCGCAGCATATCTTCTAGAGTTTGGATCGTCCTCTCACTTTGTCCGTCAGTCTGCGGATGGTAGGCTGTACTCATGTCCAGCCTCGTCCCTAGCGCCTTTTGTAATGATTGCCAAAATCTAGAGGTAAATCTACTATCTCTGTCCGAGATAATAGATATAGGGACGCCATGCAGCCGCACTATTTCCTTTATGTATGTTCTTGTGAGTTTCTCCATCTTGTCCGTTTCCTTCATGGGTAGGAAGTGTGCAGACTTGGTCAATCTGTCGACGATGACCCAAATGGTATCCAACCCACCCGCTGTCTTGGGTAGCTTGGTTATAAAGTCCATTGTAATCCGCTCCCACTTCCATTCCGGTATCTCTGGTTGTTGGAGGAGTCCTGATGGCTTTTGATATTCGACCTTGACCTTCGCGCAAGTAAGGCACTTGCTCACGAAGGTTGCGATCTCCGCTTTCATGTTAGGCCACCGGTATAGCTTTTTGAGATCCAGATACATCTTATCTGAACCTGGGTGGACGGAGTAGCGAGTGTTGTATGCTTCCCTTATGACCAAGTCTCTGAAACCTCCATGGCGCGGAGTCCAGATTCGGTCCATGAAGTAGTAGGCTCCGTCACCCTTGACCTCCAAACTTTTATCCATTCCGCGCAGGGATTCTCCCGTCACATTCTCAGGCTTTAAGGCTTCCAGCTGAGCCTCCCTGATCTGTGCGGATAGATGCGAACGGATAGTCATTGTCAATGACTTGGTTCTTCGTCCAGAATACTCCTTCCTACTCAGGGCGTCTGCTACTACGTTGGCTTTCCCCGGGTGGTATCAGATTTCGCAATCGTAATCGCTGAGTAGTTCGACCCATCGACGCTGCCTCATGTTGAGTTCTTTCTGGTTCATTATGTGTTGGAGGCTTTTGTGATCAGTGTACACCATGCTCTTCGTCCCATACAAGTAGTGTCTCCAGATTTTTAGTGCGAAGACGACCGCTCCTAACTCGAGGTCGTGAGTAGTGTAGTTCACCTCATGTGTCTTTAGCTGTCTGGAGGCATAGGCGATGACCTTATCTCGTTGCATCAAGACACAAACGAGCCCCTGATTTGATGCATAGCAGTATACAACAAATCCTCTATCCCTTCGGGAAGGGATACTACTGGTGCGGTGCATAAAGCTCGCTTCAGGGTCTGGAATGCCTTCTCCTTTTTCTCCTCCCAGTCAAATGATACACCCTTCTATGTCAACATGGTGAGGGGCTTCGCAATCCGAGAGAAGTTTTGGATGAATCTTCGGTAGTATCCAGCGAGGCCTAGAAATTGGCGAATTTCTGTAGGCGTCTTCGGTGCTGACCAGTTCTCAATAGCTTTAATTTTGGAGGGATCCACATGGATTCCTTCTTCACTAACCACATGTCCTAACAATTCAACTCTTCGGATCCAAAACTCGCACTTAGAGAACTTCTCATATAACTTCTCTGATCGCAACGTTTCTAGGACTCGTCGCAGGTGATCCTTGTGTTCTTCCTTGCTTCGAGAGTAGACGAGTATATCGTCAATGAAGACGATTACGAACTGATCTAGATATGGACGACACACCCTATTCATCAAGTCCATGAATACTGCGGGGGCGTTAGTCAGTCCAAAGGGCATCACTACGAACTCAAAATGCCCGTAACGGGTTCGGAAGGCTGTCTTCGGGACATCTTCCTCAAGCACCCGTAACTGGTGATACCCGGATCTAAGATCAATCTTGGAGAATTAACTTGCTCCTTGCAGTTGGTCGAATAGATCGTCGATACGAGGGAGAGGATAACGATTTTTGATTGTGAGTTTGTTGAGTTCCCTATAATCGATGCACATCCGAAACGACCCATCCTTCGTCTTCACGAACAAGACCGGAGCTCCCCAAGGTGAGAAGCTCGGTCTTATAAAACCCTTGTTGAGCAGTTCGTTGAGTTGACCGGATAGTTCTTGCATTTCGGCAGGCGCTAGACGATAGGGCGACTTAGCTACGGGAGTAGCTCCTGGGACTAGGTCGATTCTGAACTCAACTTGACGTTTGGGAGGTAGACCTGGAAGATCCTATGGCAAAACATCAGGGAATTCGCATACAACGGGAATGTCCTTTGGATCTTTCGATTTCTGGCTAGTGTCGACAACGTGAGCAAGAAAGGCGCGATATTCTTTGCGCAAGTATTTCTGAGCCTGAATACTGGAGATGATACGAAGGCTCATACCTGGTTTATCTCCATAGATCAATAGGGTTTCGTGATTTGGAAGATTCAGGCGAATGGCTTTGTCGGAGCATACGATATCGGCGCGATGAAGACTCAACCAGTCCATACCAAGAATGAAAGATCGGTAAAGCATCGACCTACACACCCGATTCATCAAATCTATAAACACCGAGGCACATTGGTGAGCCCAAATGGCATCATCACGAACTCGTAATACCCATAACGATTTTGGAACGTGGTCTTCTCCATGTCATCCTCTCTTACTCTCACCGGATGATACCCGGACCTTATATCGATCTTGGAGAACCAAGATGCACCATACAACTAATCAAAGAGGTCATCAATCTGCGGAAGGGGATAACGGTTCTTCATCGTTAACTTGTTCAACTCCCGGGTAATCAATGCACATTCATTGTGAACCATCCTTCTTCTTGATGAACACTATAGGCGCTCCCCACGGCGAACTGCTCAGCCTAATGAACTGCTTTCCTAACAGCTCTTGAAGCTGAGAGGACAACTCCTACATCTAAGGTAGTACCAAGCGGTACAAAGCCTTGGCAATCGGAGCCGCACCTGGTGCTAGATCAATCTTGAACTCAACCTGCCTCTCGAGAGGCACACCAGGTAATTCCTTCAGGATAACATCGGCAAACTCCTTAACAACTCGTACCTTTGATTTTGAAGTCTGCTCTCCAACCCGAGTATCAACCACATAATCCAGATAACCTGCACACCCATGCTAACTATACTATCGAGCCTTGGCTGCCGAACAAAACCATGAGCCAACCTTGGTGCCCTCTCCATAGATAACCAGTTCTCCCCTACTTAGGGTTTGAACTACCAATTGCTGGCCCTCGCAATCGATCATGGCACCAAACCTGCTCATCCAGTCCATACCCACTATCACACATACATATCTCATGGGGATATGGATCAGATCAATCGGATAAGGAACCCCAAAGATCTCCGATATACAACCTTGATACACTGTGGATGAAAGAACCCCATGCTCATTGGTGATAGAACCCACAACAGACACTCTAACTCCCCAATAGGCATATCAAACTCCCTACTGAACAATCGAGACACAAAGCACCAACTCGCGCCCGATTCAAATAACACAAGAGAAATAAAAGAGTTTGCTAAGAACATACCTATTAGGAGCATAAATATGAGCTTACCATAAAATATAATCAACACAATAACAAATAGAAACATATCGGTCACGACGTCTGCTGCCGCCCTGGCCTTCTCTATCGTAAGCTGAAAAGCACGACCTCAAGCCCTCGGGGGCTCCGCCTTACCCTGGCTCTCATCAGTGATCCTTATAGTATCTGGTGCTGGAGCTTGCGTCGACCTAGCGTCAAGCAAGGGACAGTTGTCCTTCACATGGCCAACATGGTCGCATTTATAGCAAATTGTGGTGTTGGGTACTAGAGCATGCTGACAACAATCCCTCGCAACGTGGCCCTACTTGCCACAATTGTGGCATCTAGAAGAAGATCGGAAAGCACCATCATGAACATTTCCACACTTTCCACAAGTACGGCCCCTCCAACGCCCAAATCTAACAATAGCGGTCTTGAACAGCTTCAGCGCAGGCTGACACTGCGTTGGGGTCTACCTCTGCTCCCTCGTCTGGAGCTCCATCTCGATCTCCCGCCGCCTAGCAGCCTCCTACAAATATTTCCATCTTGAGCATGCTTAGGTATTGTGTCATCTGAGCTTGCTTAGAAGCAGCAAAGTCAAGGAAAAACCTAGCTCTCTCTGTAAACATCTTAGTGATCTCTGTCACCGAATCGGTCCCCTGCCTCAAATCCAAGTACTCCTGAGCCAGCCTTTCCTGCTCTACTAATGGAACATATCTTGAGTGGAACATATAAGAGAATTGCTCCCATGAAACTGCAACTTGCTACTATGGGGTGTAAGAACTAGTAACTAACCTCCACCAATCCTTCGCTCCGAACCGAAGAAGGTTCAGAGTGCATTAGACAATGTGGTCAGATGGGCAAGAGCACGTAAAGAAACATCCCTCAACATCATACAACCACCTCATGTCTATGATCGGGTCCTGAACTATGTCAAATACAGGGAGCTTCATATTGTCGAAGTCCCGATACTGAAAAGCCCTCCCAACGACAATCCCCACAGCGACAACGACTGCGGTGGCAGCAGCAACAACAGTAGCCTCATAAAATGAATTATATCGATCGTCAAAGAACTCCATCATCGCGGTGTTGATAGAACCAAACAACTCTGGTATCTGCTCCCGGACAATAGAGACAACATCCTCACGGATGATCTCCCTAACTGGATCCTCACTAAATCCTGGCCCATCCTGGCCACCTGTCCTCGGCTCCTGATCTAGATCCCGACTCAAATCGCCTCGTAACCACCATATTGAAAATAAACTTGGGAGATATCAGATAAAACACATATCATAGGGACCAATTCCCAACAAAACCCTAGGGGTTGTGACTTTCTTGATATGCGTACGGGTCCCGTGCTTCTGGTAGTACGGGCCCATACTACCTTCCACACTTACCTGTATTTGTCTCAGAAGATCATCACAACAACCCCAACACACTCACTAGAATATGCATGCACCATATTCTCACTTCCTAGATGAAGGCTAGACATTACGCAATTGGCCGACTGACTCCACATAACTCATCCATGAAACTTCCACCAACCCTGCAGCACTCGTGTATGCTAATCATACATAACATTGGATCCTATAGACAGTCGAATACTTGATTCTAACTTAAGCCCACAACCAAACAAGGAACATGAAATAATGCTAAATCAAAGATTATCAGGCTCTAAAATCTTAGTTATGTATAATTTTGATGCATACACTAAGCAACGACAATAATGATGTCTATTCATATAAGGAACACCCTAGGCTATCATGCGTCATATAGTCAGGCAATTCTATCACGTGATTCCTGAAGATCCTTAGCCTATCAATAGCATGATGTTATAACATATCGCAATATCAAATAACAGTGTGGTAATTTGGGGTCTACTTACTAGCTTCGACTGATCGTACACATCACATCCTCTCTTGATAATTTTGAAAATCAATTTTAAAACCTTTTCGTTTCCTTAGTTTGAGACTGGATTCACACGGGTGTTCCTCTAATTCACTCAAACCAAGTCTCTGATACCAACTTGTAACGAATCAAAAATCAAAATAAATTAAAACTTAAAAAAAAAAACCCATAGTCATAAAATGTTTACAAAATCATTGTTTCCAATTTTTTTATCCATATCATAGTATCCCAAAATCATAAAGCCATAAAAAGAGGATGTGTATGGTCACACCTTCTCCTTCCCATAATCATCAAAAGTACCTGAAATAACAACTAAAAACTGTAAGCCAAAGCTCAGTGAGTTCCTCCAAAGTACCAACACACCAACAAATCACACACACACACACACACACACACATATATATATATATATATATATAACATCATGTCGAGTCCAATCAACCATCACGTTGGACCCCATGCCCAGTCAACCTTCGGGTCCAATTATCCTCGGGATGGAATACCCTGGGTTGGAATGCCAACATACAACAAATCCACTCAGTCATCACACTGGAATACCCTCAGGCCCTCAGTATGAGTTTGGCATTCCAATCGACCCTCATCTCGTATCTAGAATGCTTCTAAGCCCTCAATATGAGTCTGGCATGCCAACCAACCTTAAGCTCATATCTAGAATGCTCCCAGGTTTGTTGGATACAACACAAAGCAGTACAACCTTAACTTAACACAATATGTCGACATATAACAAATAACAAACATAAGCAACATACAAATAATAATGCAGACAGAAGTCATAGGTAGTCCTATAGATCTACCAGTCTAAGCATATAAGCAACTAGCATATAATAATGCAGATATATCCCATACTCAACATATCAATGTATAGCAGGATATCAATCCAATGGATCGTGCTTAGTGCCTTCGACCCGTAAATACAGTGAGGAAAACTCACCTCATAGTCTGAATGATAGCTGATGAGGTCCCGACTCCGAATCTCAGCTCTAACCGATACTTATTCATCCAAATGACCAATTTCTCAAACACCATTAAAATTACCCAAAATACCCCTTCGTCAAACTTGGTCAAAGTCAAAGTCAAACTAGTCAAAATCAACAAGTCAACTGAGTCAACCCAGTCGAGTCAACTCAATCGATTCGACACAAATCACGTACACGGGGCATACTCGAGCATTGACCACCATCGGGGAGGTTGACCACGTAAGCGCTGCGTACTCAAGTTACGCAAGGGGTCTGCCCAGTCTTCCCAAAAACTCATTAAGATCTTAATGCCTTAAGCTTTTACATCCAACTTTCAGATCCAACACTAAATCATCATCAAGAGTCATAAAGTTTCCAACTTTATGACTTTGCATACCCATGAAGTGCTTAACTCAACATATTAATGCATTAAGACACTCTAAAGAATACATGGAGCAAAATCAACCATTAAGACCCTTTTTTATGGCTGAAGACCCTTCCTAAGGTCTGAAAGGGTGGCTTAATGGGTCAAGAACATACCATGCCCAAGAATCACCATTTGGGACCAAAAGGTGTCTTAATAGATCAAGAATCTAGACCTACAAGATGGAGTGGTAAAGATGCAAGCGTTTTACCTTCTGGAGCTTGCTAACAAGGAAGAAATCCCAGATCCAAAGTGTTTCCCAACTCCAAGCTCTTCACCTTCAAGAACTCTTCTAAAACAATCCACTGGCTCCAAAAAGGCACTCTTCCACTTAGGGTTGCTTGGGGGTCATTCTCACAGATGGTGAATGAAGAAGGAAAGGGACATGAGGTTATAATGATGATTATATAGGGCCAAAACCCTTAAAATTAGGGTTTGCATGATCTTCACATATGTCCTGCGTACGAGGTATATGCCCAACGTACTAAGGTGCGCCCTAGTACACTCAGCGTACACATGTGCGCTCAACATACTCCCCGAAGTCCAAATTTACCAAAGTGTCACTATGGGCCCCTTTTGCACCATTTCTTTTACTTAGGGACCAAAATGCAATATAATTCAATTATATGGTCAAAATTAAAAGTACCTCCTCGTTAAGATGTTACAATTTAGTAAAATATAAGTAGCAAAATCGTCATTTCTCTACAAATTTTTCATGTCATTTTCATAGAATTATTTGTGAAAATTATGGATGTAAGCACGGACGACAAACAAGGATGAAAAAAATCCTGGTTTTTGATACCCTTAGCGAAATAATATTTATCAATGATAGAATTTTTGCTGAGAATTAATATCTACAAAAATGTTACCAAGGATATCATATATGTGAATTTGCTAAAAAAAATTACTTTTGCATGTACAAAAAAATAAAATAATACAACCTAGTAATTAAATTATTTTGACACCCTAACCATTTACCATTGGGATTTCCAAGCGACGCATTTGTGCACGTGGGACTCTTCCGTCCTTCCGCGTACAACTTGGCAGTTGACTTGACTCTTATCTTCATTCAATCATAGAATTCTTTGCGAGCTTGGGCATTCCTTTCAAATGTGGGTTCAAGTAAAAAATAATTGTACTTCTTTCTTAAATCCTAGGAATAATATACCTTGAGTTTTAAATAAACTTATGCTTGTTTGTCGGGCCACAACTATCATATAAATATATGCAATGTTGGACTTGAGCTTTTGCCAACAAAGCCTTACACATAAAAACTAATTATAAATTACACTTTATTCCATTACATGTCAAACTATACAAAAGCCATCTTCAACATCCACTATCAAACTTTTATATGTCAAGTTTCATCTTTATCGGATGCTTCGATGCATGGTGAATACGGTCTAATTTGACCCGATAAATCAAAATCAAACTGCGAAAATTGATTTTTAGTCATAAGAAAACGGATTTTGTTTGTAATGTGGTTTTTTGTTGTAGGGTTCATTGGATCTACTTTCGCTTATTTCCTACATTCTCTTGGGTTTTTCGGTATTTTATTTGATAATGCAACAAAAATAACAATCAAATACAGCCTTATTAAAGTCAAATTAAATAATAACAGTATAAAAAATATTGAAGAATTCAGCAATATGTATCACAAAAAGAATTCTAAAATTTTCTAACATTACTAATTGAGATCAATAGAAACTAGAAACATTATATACATACATACATACATGCACACACACACACACACACACACACACACACATATATATATATATATATATATATATATATATATATATATATATATATATATATATATATATATATATATATATATATATATATATATTGAGAACAACTTCATATTAAAATATATTGTTCTGTTTGGTATTTTGTTGATAAATGTTTGAGTTGTTAGATTCTCAATTATTAATACATGTCTTAATCTAATTTACGTGTTTGCAATTATTAAAAGAAGGCTGTTGCATTTTCAATCAACATACATGTCTTAGATCTAGTTTTAATGTTATATATTACTACAAAAATATAATGCAGCGATATATATTCTTGTTCATGGATATAATTATAAGCAACTATGTTCCAGTGGGCTTTTCTTTATAAGAAGTCCCATGAAATCAAATTAGTATTTTGATGATTAGGTAGTGTCCAGTACGCACATATATTGAGATAAATGAATTTATATATATCCTTAATTTTGTGGATTATAAGTGTGCAGTACATATTATAAGCAACTCTTTTATCTCGTAATATTTTGGTACCAACAGTTCTTCTACAAGCTCCTCCGGCACCTTTTCTATACTTTATTATTATTTTATATATCTGGTATCTCTGTATTAATGTTGAAAGAGTTACTCTCTTATAATCCTCTTCTCATATAGCCGTCATGTTAATTTTTCTTTTTTCTTTTTAATTCTATCTTTCCCAACCCACTGTATAAAGAAACATTTCCAAAACTCATAATTTTGATTATAAAAATATTAAAACTTCTACTAAAACGGTAGTTAAAATGGTTAAACACGGGGGCGGAATACGAGTAGTAAAACTAGAGGGGCCGAAATGAAAACATCAAAAAAAATTATATAAACGTCTTTCATTTGGTTTAGCGTTATGCCATTGAAAAAAAAACGATTAATATTAAATACTTTTACAACGTTTATCAAAGGGCAATTCTCCGATCTTTTGCGTCTTTAAAGTCTTACACAATTGTCTCTAAACTAATCTTTTCAAAAAGTTCCCTTTAAAAGTCCAAAATCAATGAGTCGTTCAAAGACGTGTCTTCCATTTTATTCTGTAATCTTGTTTTAATAAGACTCATTGCTAAAAATCACATCTCTGTTTTAGCAGTTGAAACCGGAAGAGTAAGTATGCGACTAGCTACTCGATAAATTAGACTAAAATTTGTTACTCTTCTAGTTTTTATCAACCATTGGCACAATTCTGAAATAGATGTCAACTGTTTATAATCTGTATATTGAATGACATCAACTTTGTAATGTTGAAGTTGCAACTTTAAAAGTACTTTCTCGTGGTCATTGAAAACTTCAGGATAAAACTTCTCTGCTAATTGACACACATCATCACTTCGAAAAGGCTCATAAGCATTTTTAGGATCTAAAGTTGTTGAAAGTTGAAGCAACTCCATTGAGCTATCATTGAACCAATTATCTAACTCCGTTAGTTGACAATTAGTTGTTTCGCAAAATATATCCACACGATAATGATGTTCAAGTGTATGATCGTTATGCTCATTACGAGCTTGAGACTCTCTACTAAAATAAGGTGAAGATAAATGAGGGATGCCAATGTTGCGTAGCTCACAAAATGACCTATCAAGAGAGAGAAAATCACTCCATCTTTCACCTTTCATTTTTTGCAACAACATTTTAGTGGATGCAACTAGCCTCAATGCATTACAAATATCTTGAGTTTGTCTTTGTAGAGCTTGAAAAAGTAAATCAGTGATCTTCGTTATTTCTTTCTCAAGATGCAAAATAAAAATGAAATCAAATGTAGTAATAGTCTCATATGTTGAATTTGCATCTCCTTTGATTGAACCAGTCGCCTCCTCAATAATTTTAAGTAAAACCTCACAAGTTGGAGTAAACATCTTGATTAAGCTCGAACTTGATTTAAGGTGAGAACTCCATCTAATATCCCTAACTCGTTGTAGTGTACCAATTTGATTGAGACATTTGCCTGTCTCTAACTCTTCAATAGAAATAAAATATGCAGTTTTCTCAGCTTGTGCATCTCTTAGTTGGTCGGCACGTTTGGAGGAAGCATTAACAACGTTGATAACAAAAGATAACGAAGTAAAAAAAAAATTAGTGCAATAACTCCTTGTGAGGCAGCCATTAATGCTAATTGCAATCGATAAGCTAAGTAGTGGACATAATATGCATATGGACAATCATTATTAATCAATGCTTGCAAACCTTTGAAATGACCACACATATTTTTTGCACCGTCACACCCTTGCCCATGAATTGACTTGAAATCAAGATTGTAATGTGACAACATAGAATATATTTCTTTCTTAAGGGTTTGTGATGTTGTGTCAGGTACATGAACTAGCCCAAAAAACGCTCCATAACAACTCTATCTTTATTTACAAATCTCAAAACAATAGACATTTGTTCTTTGTTAGATTCATCACGTGCTTCATCAACAATTAAACAAAACTTTCCACCATCAATCTCCTCACAAATCATCCGTTTCACCTTACTTGAGATAAGGTTTAAAATATATTTTTGAATTAACGGTGATGTGCATAACGTGTGTTTAGAAGCAGTGTGAAATTGTTCTTTCATCTCAGCGTTAAAATTTCTGATTGCCTCCAACATTTCAAGAAAATTTCATTTGTTGATGGAAAAAGGGCTTTCATCATGGACTCTAAATGCAATTGATTAAAAGGCACACCAATGGACTAAAAAAATAATAGCCTTAAGTCTCAATCTATTGTTCCTACGCTCTTCATCAGTAAATTTCTCAAAAATATTTTGTATATTCTGCGCCTCATTTAACAAATCATCACATGCTTTTTGTGCGACGTTGTGAAAAGATGTGCACTTGATACCCATATGATGCAAAAAAGCACAAGTTTCCCCACCAACTTTCTATCAATTTTTAAATCCATGTATAGTAAATGCTCGTTGGCTGTAATATCCAGGTCCATAAGGTTTGTTAAAAAGAAAACATGGGAAGCAAAACACGATATCTGAAGTCACTGAATATTCAAGCCAATGATTGACTTAAACCAAGACACTTGAAAGCTACGTTTATGGGTTTCTAGTCTAAATTTTGGATATTCATAAAGTATTGGTTAGAGGGGACCAAAATTCATGTAAGCTCATCAAATGACATCTCAGTTATTAAATGGATAATCATAGATTTGAATACGTAAACCTGGATCTCCTTATATTGTATCAAGATTAACTTCATTAAATTCAAGACCAACTCTTTTGGATTGATTCTCATAAACATGAGATGTAGGAGTATTTTCATTCAAAACATTCTCTGGTGGTTCTTCAGGATCTTGATAAGAATTTACGTGTTTTCTTTTTAAGAACCTGTCACATGTTAATGTTAACTAAATAACAAAGTTAACTAATAATTAAAAAGTATAATTTGATAAATGGAAAACAACTAATTATTAGCAAAAATAACATAATAAACTTGTGATTTAACAATTTGTGATGTCCAAAACGAAATGACAAGTGTGGAATTAGAATAAGAATCATGAATCAATCACCCAAAATTGCAAGGAATCTTGTCAAAGATCTTGTATATTATTGATTAAGAAACATCACATACAAACCTAACTGATGTTGATACAGAAAGGGAGTCTTGGTGGGAAGCTTACCTAACAAGCTAAGCTAAAGGCTATATATAATGGTTAAATACATCACATGCCAAATAAACTAAGAAACCACTTAAGTATCCAATCAAAGCTTTCATCACAAATGCCAACTCAGTTTCAATATTTCCCATACCCAACATTGGCTCGTCGTATATCGATTGACCAAGAGTACGCATTTCATTCCTATTATGGAGAGCATCTTTTAAAGAAATTATGTAACACCCGTAGATCGGGGCTAGTCAATTTAGAAACGATAAGCATCAAAAAATGACTTTTTGATGGAAGATTATTTAGAAGGAGTAATCTTAACTAAGTGGTAGTATATGTTACAAGGATTCCGTGCATATAAAGAACGCCGAAATCCAAGTTATAACGAAGAAGTTATGACCCGTCGAAGTTTCGCGACAGAACCGGCACGACGCTGAATGACGTAAAAAGTGAATTTACGTTAGATCAATATTTAGCCTTAGCGATCTAAACAAAATTCGTAGAATACGTTAAACCAAAAGCGTGCATAAAAAGAACGCCCAAATCTGACTTCGTATGAGGAAGTTATGATTTTTCCAAAGTTTCGACTTAGCAGTATGCAGCCTGAATCCTCGATTTGAGATCGAGTGATTTTTAGCCGAAACAATCTAAATAAGAATCGAATATCTCATCGATAGTAATGTAACGATAAAAATATAGGCAGAAGCGGACATCAGATGAAGAAGTTATGAATTTATAACGGAGTTTTCCTGTCCTAGCCTGCTAAAAATAATATAAAAGTAATATATTTATAATATATTAAAAATAAAGTCAAAATTAGCCAACGAAGTCTAAACGAGAATTGTAGAGCATATTCTCACCTACGCGTCGATATAAAGAACGTCGAAAACGGAGTTCGTATGCGAAAGTTATGAATTTCTGAGGTTCGGGGCGCGAAACCCCAAAACTGTCAGCCACCATGACGTGGTAAAAGTGTCACGATGTGGCAGGAGCTCTGGAGTCTGTCAGACCCACTTGCAATGATGCATGCAGTGGCGAACCATCCACCACGATGTGGTAAACCGTACCACGACGTGGCAAGGGAAAATTTTGCCCTATAAATAGATTTGAAGGGTCAGCCGAGTTTGGGTTGCTCCAGCTCCTCTCTCTCACTCCCGATAGGCCGATACCCTCTATAGCCATCCCGGAGTACCCCCGAAGCCCTGGTTTCATCCCAAGACCCGAATCAAGTCCCGAAGCCCGAAGATCCTGAGAAGTGAGATTCCCGAGCCGAAGCTCTGCCCGCGAGAAGCCCGGTTATTGTGAAGATCTTCCAGATCTACCGAAGAATACTACTTCTACAAGTCGTAGTGTTGTCCGGTCATCTTCTGATCAAGTGAGTGTGTGGTCACTTTCTTCTAACACATAAATACTAAGTATTTTCTATGAAATACGTGTTATATGTGTATATATTGCTGTTTATTTAAGATGATCGTTGAATGGATGAATTATATAGGTTTAAATGAGTTAAATTGTATATGTATTTTGTATCTACAAATATGTTCGGTAGAACATAGGTAGATGAGATTGTTGGTATGGGATAAAAGTATAAAAAGGTTAGTTTTAGATCCGAGACTATGGATCAGATCAAGAGGTTAGTTTTAGATCCGAGAGTATGGATCAGATCAAGAGGTTAGTTTTAGATCTGGGAATATGGATTAGGTAATGAGGCAAATTTAAGATCCGGGAGTACGGATTATGTATTTTTGAACTACGTGTTCATTCGATAAGGTATCATGTGTATAGCCCCTTTTATGAACGTGATTTTAATACGAGTATTGATTAAAGTATGAAATATACATATGTATGTGAAGTATTTGTTATTATCCGAAATACGTGTTAGATATATTTGATGATATACAACGTACGAATCAGATATGATGCAATATGTGTTAAGATGTGTTTGTGTGTGTATATATATATATATATATATATATATATATATATATATATATATATATATATATATATATATATATATATATGATATTATTACTTAAACCTTGTGTTAAGTATACACTAGTTAACGTTGCCTAAACGGAGATAGTATCAAAAATTGATTATAAACATTGTAGGTTTGCCTAGTGATGGGTTAAGACTTAAATGGGACGCTTAGTTCAATTAAGATTGGAATTTAGGTAGTCTTTTATTAAGAGTACGTGTGGGGTTAGACTGATGATCGGTGGAGTACGTCCTACATACAGAAGTACATTTTATGTACAAAGTCCTTTTCAAAGCTCCGTGTCCTGGGTGCTGCTTGTGCCAGGGTACTATTATGTTCTCGGGTATGAGTCTTTCGCATACTAGAGTACTATAATGTGCCAGAAGTACTATCATGTACAAAGTCTTTTTGACAATTTCGTGTGTCGGTTACGGGAGTGTACGGGAGTACTCTAGTAGTATTTCCCCATACTTTTATTTTGAGAGAGCTTTGGAGTCAGCATTTCTTTTATGAAGTGATCAATCGAGCTTCATATGTCAGCGTTTTCTTTCACGAAGTAATTAAGGGAACTTCGTAGACTGCCTAATAAAGTGTGTCGGTAATAGATCACTGCTAGGTATGTCTGGTATTATATTGTTGGATAGGGTGCGTCTGGGGGTGAAATACCTCATGTATTCAGGCCACTGTTAGGCAAAGTTCGATGCTGGGATAGGTAAAGTCTGGGGGTATAATAACCTCATGATAGTCGGACCACGCCTAGGCATTGTTATATAGATAACTACCCCTGACTTAACTGTCTTGTGGTTCATTCTTTTACGAACGAAGGTTCGTGGTGAAACTTATTCCATTCCCCTCAATTGATGTCTTTATTGATCCTCATTTACTACTAGGGAATTTCCGAAGCAGCTTCGTCAGTTTGTGGTTCATATCGATTCCTTAGGCTAGATCTCGTAAGATCATTGATAGGGTCAGTATGTGGGGATCGACAGGATGGGAAATATTGTTTTAGAAATATAATTTATATGTGTTTATAATATTAGTGGTTTTGCATGATCGAGATATACTTTATTATCACGTTGTTTGAATTAAGAGCTTTCATACTCTATGTTCCTTAGATGATTGGGTTCACCAGGGATATTCAAACTAAGTGTTCATTAGATATTTGAACTTAGTGTTCATCAGGGATATTTGAACTAAGTGTTCATTAAGTTTTTGTGAACTAGGTGTTCATTGGGTAATATTGGAACTAAGTGTTCATTAGGTGTTCTTGAACTAGGTGTTCATTAATTATTGTGAATTGCGTGTTCACCAGAGGTAATCCAAGAACCATAGCAGCACTAGACTTTGTGCCAATTCCTTAGGGCAATTCTTAGGAATAAATGGGAGAATGGTAATCGGTTCTAAGAGTAAATCTTTATGAAATAGAGGAAGATAATGGGGGTGGGTAATTGGATTGATTGTTTGATAATTAAATATAATAATTATACTATTGTGGGTTGAAAACCCTATATGCTCACCAGGATCCAAAGCCTGACCCACTCAGTTTTCTTTGCATTACAGGTAATGACACAAGAGTATAAGTTGGTGGACTTAATGATAGATTTTGGATTATAGGCCTGTAGTTATGAATAACTGTTGTAAGGTCTATTTTGTTCTGTATTGAACATGACATCCCGAGATTTTGTTATAAAATGAAAATACATTTCTTTAAATAAATGCTTTGATAATTTTTATCATATTTTGTTGGGAACAAATTCCGCAATTGTTTTCTTTAAAAGATTACTCTGATTTTTAAAACAAAGCATAAACAAATCAGTCTTTTCTGGCCGTGAAATTGGGGATGTCACAAATTAGCAGATGCATATATTTGTGAGGCGGTGGCACGTTATGGTGTCCCAGTCTCAGTGGTTTCTAATCCGGATGTTCAGTTCACTTCCAAGTTCTAGAAGAGATTTCATGAGGAGTTGGGTACGTGACTACACTTCAGCACAACTTTTCATCCGCAGACTGATGGACAGAGTGAACGGACCATTCAGACCTCAGAGGATATGCTTTGGGCATGTGTGCTGGATTTTGGCGATAGTTGGGATACATATCTTCCTTTAACTGAGTTTTATTACGATAACAGTTATCATGCCAATATTAATCGACCTCCTTTTGAGATGCTCTATAGGAGGAAGTGTCAGAACTCGATTTGATGGGGGAGGTCGGTCGACAATTCATAGGTAGCACGGAGGTGATGCTCCAGATCACCGAGTTGATCCAGTAGGAGCGCGGGAGATTGCAGATCGCGCAGAGCCGGCAGAAGAGCTATGCTGATAGACGCCAATCGAACCTGGAATTTTAGTTTGGTGATATGGTACTCATAAATGTGCCACCATGTAAAGGTGTCATTCGGCTTAGGAAGCAAGGCAAGCTGGGTTCTAGATATATTGGCTCTTTCAGGGTTATTGCTCGGGTGGGTAGGGTAGCATATCGTTTGGAGCTACCCAGGGAGCTTAGTCAGATTCACAACACTTTTCACTTATCTCCAGTTGTGGAAGTGTTTGGTTAATTATTTTGAAGTGGTGCCATTAGAGGATATTCTGATGGATGAGCGCTTGAACTACATAGAGAGACCGGTTGCGATTCTAGACAGGAAAACGAACGCCCTGAAAAACACGGTGGTGGGTTTAGTGAATGTGCAATAGAATCATTATAAGGGTTCAGACTGGACGTGAGAGCTTGAGGAAGAGATGAGGGAGCATTACCCAGAGTTATTTACGTCGGTGCACTTCGAGGATGAAGTTTGATTCAAGTAGGGGAGAATTGTAACACCCGGTTCCCAGGTAATTTCTTTTAAGGATATATATATATATATATATATATATATATATATATATATATATATATATATATATATATATATAAAAATTGTTTTTGTAAGATGGGTCGTTATGCTAGGCGTAGTTAAGAGTTACGCGGGGAGTAGCTCATTAACTTCGATGTTGGGTTTCCTTGAGTACTCTAGGCGTACCTAGAGTACGCAGTCTGTACTCGTGTTGAATGCAAACGCTAATTTTAGGATCTTGGACCCTATTTAAGGACTTTAATCCCTTGGAAACCCTTCTTACCATCAGCCACCACCCTCTCTTTTAGCCTCCCACAAAACCCTAGCTCGGTTTTGTTAGAATTTCAAGTTTATGTGTGATTTTTGGTATGTTATAGTGAAAAATGAGAACTTTGAAGGTGTGCTTAGAGTCCATAACATATAGATCCACACTCTACTCTTCTTTATCCTCTTCCAGAAGGTATAATGTCTCAACTTTTACGATTCTCTTGCATAGATCTAGATTTGCTTAGGTTTTGGCATGTTTTAGTCCCAAGGGTTGTCTCTTGTGATTAAAAGATAATCCAGAAGCTTAGGTTAGGATTTATTGATGTTTATGAGGTCCTTATTACATAAAAATTGAATCTTGTTGGTTATATTTCAACCATTCAGGAGTTGTTGACCATTTTGTGAAGTTAAGAAGTTAGAGTTTGGTTTTGAGCTTCATTAAGCCACGGAAAGCCATAAAGTCATGAACTTTATGGTTTTGGAACGTCCATTAGGGTTAGAACCGAGTTTTGGATGATTGGTCTTAAGGGAATAGGTTCTTAATATGACTTTTGTAGACTCATTGAGTACGCTCGATTTAGGGTGGGAGTACGCAGTGCGCAGCTTATGGCTGCCTCGTTTTTTGGTCCGTACCTCTATGAATGGTGTAGAGGAGTGTTATGCATGATGTACTCCCATAAGCTCTTTTCGGCCATTTTTGGGCCCTGGGTCATTATGGGTTTTGGGTTATGGTTAGTTGGGTCAAGTGTGAGAAGGGTTATGCGACTTCTACGTTCTAGTCTTCTAAAATCTCCAAGCTATTTCCATGTAAGCTCCTTTACTGCTTCACTTCTTTCATCAGTACAAAATAAAATCAAAACACTAGAGAAACACATGATCAATCGGTTAATCTAAAACAAATCTAAAACTAAATAAAAAAGAAAAGAAAATTCAAACTCTAAAAACATCGGTTTGTCTCCCGATAAGCGCTTCTTTTCAATGGAGTAGTGAGTTGGACTCTTTCCCACTCTATATTATTGCAATTGGAAGTGGGTTCTCTCTTTCCACCTTTTGTTCCTTCAATCTTATCTTGTACGCATGACCGTTCTTACGTACGCCTTTTTTGAGTTTTCCTTCTTCTTTGGAATGGCGTTTTCCTCGTGTTTCCGCTTCAACCCTTTACTCCTTCTAGCAAGTTGTGATTCTCCTTCTCCTTTTTTTGTTCCCTTGCTTCAACATCCATCTTGTCCAAGTTTGGCTTGCTTAATTCTTGTGTAATATCTTTTTTTACCTACTTCTTCATCATTACTTGAAACCAAAGTTTCTTCTTCACTTTCTTTATTCACTTTAGACTTTGGTGTTGTAAAGGCGAAAACTTAAAAATTTATGGGAACTAAGGCGCAAGGCTTGGTACGCTCAACCTTCTCCATGTTAGGCTTCTCCCAAGTCTTCAATTCTTCCTCCATTAGCTTCTCTAATTCATTTAATCCATTGAAGTTCTCTTCTTCACAGTCATTCACCACTAACATCTCATTTATTTGCTTGTCATTACTCACCTTTTGGATCATGTCAAAAGTGATTTCTTCATTTTCTACACGGAGTGTGAGTTTTGAATCATGAGTGTCGACTAGGGCTCTTGTGGTACTCAAGAATGGTCTTCCTAAAATTATAGGAAGGTTGTCATTTTCTTTCATATTCAATACCACAAAATCAACTGGAAAAATAAATTTTCCAACTTTCACCAATAAGTCTTCAATTATTCCATGTGGGTTAGTGATTGTGTGATCCACCAGTCTAAGTGTCATCTCCGTGTCTTGGAGCCTTGGTAAACCAAGCCTCTTGTAGAAAGAATATGGTATAACATTGATTCTAGCCCCCAAATTGGCTAAAGCATTTATAGAAGTAAAATTGTCAAATTCACAAGGAAAAGTTAATCGACCTGGATCTCCCATCTTAATTGGAAACTCGTTGATGATTACAACTGAACATAACTCATTTAATAAAATGGTAGATGATTTTTCCAGCTCTTTGCAGTTTGTCATCACATCCTTAGCAAAATTGGGAATTTTAGCCATAGATTTAAGGAATGTCGCATTTATTGAGAGATATAGCACTTGTTCCATGAACTTGTTCTGTTATGGATCTAGATTATGCTTAAGAGCTCGAGATGGGAATGGCAGAGGAAACTGATAAGCTTTCAAAATCGAAGGATTTTTTTTCTCCGATGACCATGACGTGGTGAGATCGCCACAATGGGTGACTTGGCAAAATCTGATTATGATTTTTCTATTATCTTTTCTCCTTCCAGATGCAGACCGACGTGTTCGGTATTTGTATCATGCCTCTCCAAAGGCTCAAAGTCTTCCTCATCTTCAATAAATATAGCCATAACATGAGATTGTGGTTTAGGATCAAGATTTTTAGGAGGTAACCATTCGTTAACTAGTGTAGTCAATTGCCCGAGTTGAGTCTCAATGTTTTTGATGGAAGCTTGATGGTTTCTAATGGTAACATCAATTGCATCGTGTCGTTTTTCAGAAGCCTCTATGAACCTATTAAGTATTGCCTCCACTACTACTACTACTTTTAGTCCTCTCTTGGCGATAGGGCAAGGGAAGTGGAAGAAGAGGAAAGCTCCTCCTAAGCAGAATTGGAAAGGAAAGTATAAAAATGGATCCTCAAGTAACGGATCCAAAGGAAATACCAATTATGACGCTCCTCCCGCCTCTGATCCTAAAGAGGCTACTTGCTTTTATGTCATGAGAAAGGACATTGGAAACGAAGCTGCCTTAAATACTTGCAAGACATTAAGGAGGGCAAAGTGAAGCCAACCTGAACAAGTATTTACACTATCTTGTCTAAGAACTCATCATTTTCTCATTCTTTGGTTCCTTGATACAGGATGTGGTTTTCATATTTGTTCTGACTTGCAGGGGGTAAAAAGAAGTGAGGACGTGGAGCATGGGAGATGAACCTGGTCATGGGCAATAGAAGATCGTCACCCGTTACCAAGATTGGTGTTTATTCTTTAGTGCTTAGTAATGGGCTGTGTTTAGAATTACACAATTATTTATATTCGTCAGAAATGATGTGAAACATCATTTCATTTTATGCTTTATATAGACAAGGTTTTAGATATTCTTTTAATAATGAGAATGGATCTATTTATGCTTATAATAATTGTGTACTTTATTTTGAAGCTTTACCTTGTGATGGCATGTATGAAACTGTGATGATTGTAGACAATTTAGATAATAGTGTTCTTCAAATTGATTTGTCTAATGGCTTAGACAAAGCATGCTTGTGGCTTTGTCGACTTGGACATGTTAACAAGAAACGCATTGCCCAACTCCAAAAGGATGGAGTGCTGGAGTCATTTGACGTAAGGTCATATGATACATGTGAGTCTTGTTTACTTGGAAAGATAACTAAATCACCTTTCACTGGTTCTTGTAGAAGAGGTGAAGCATTATTAGATCTCGTACACACCTTTATATTCACCACAAGAGATGCAAATTGATTCTCTATGACTTTTACTGATGATGATAGCATATAAGGATATATGTACTTAATCAAGCATAAGTCAGAAACCTTTGAAAAGTTCAAAGAGTTCAAACATGAATTCAAGAATCAATTGGACATGAAGATAAAGATGCTCAGATATGATAGAGGTGGTGAGTATCTGAGTATCGATTTCCACGACTACCTCAAGGAATGTGGAATTTTTTCATAATTAACACCTCCTAGGACACCACAACTTAATGGTGTGACCGAGAGGCGTAATCGAACCTTGTTGGACATGGTTCGTTCCATGATGAGTCAAGCTTCACTTCTAATCTCATTATGGGGATATGTCTTAGAGATTTTCGCCCACATTCTTAATCTTGTCCCGAAAAAGAAGGTTGCCAAAACACCTCATGAGATGTGGACAGGGAAAGTTCCCTCGTTGGCACATATCAAGGTTTGGGGTTGGGAAGCTTTCGTTAGACGAGAGACTCACGAAAAGCTTGAACCTCGTAGTGAGAGACGTATTTTCATTGTCTACCCACAGAAGTCCTTTGGATATTTGTTCTACAGAGCTAGCAAAAATGTGGTCTTTGTAGCACGAAGGGGAGTCTTTCTCGAGAGAGAGCTTATATCCAAAGAGGACAGTGGAAGCACAACTGATCTTGAAGAAATTCAAGAGACAAGCGATGAAGGTGCACCCATAGAATTCAAGCCAGTTTAAAACTTTTAAAACATTTCCAAAAACATTAACCATTACAAAACTTGTTTTCAAAATGTATCATATCAGAGTATCCCAGAAACAAAGTCATAAAAAGTGAGGAGTTGTACGATCACGCCTTTGCCTTGCCACGATATCCTGATGTACCTGAAACAATAAACTGAAATTGTAAGCCCGAAAGTTTAGTGACTTACCCCCAAAATACCCATACACACAACCATACACATACAACAATGAACAACATACTGTGGGTCCAGTCAACTATCGGATTGGAATACCCCTGGCCCTCAACCATCGGGTTGGAATGCCAACATACTATGAGTATAATAATCCTCGTGATGGAATACACTCGGCCCACAACCTTCGGGTTGGCATGCCCACACACCTACATATATACAGCAACTACTATGGGTCCAATCATCCATCGGATGGAATACTCCTGGCCCTCAACCATCGGGTTGGAATGCTAAACTACTATGAGTCCAGTCATCCTCGGGATGGAATACTCTTGACCCACAACCATCGGGTTGGATTGCCCACATACAATGAGTCCAATCATCCTCTTTATGGAATACTCTCGGCCCATAACCTTCAGGTTGGATTGCTCACATACGATCAATCAAACATGTGCACCTATATCAGATAATCCTATAACAGTCTACAAGACAACATACTAGGACCCTGAAGCTCGGCAAATGTCCGGTACGTCGAGTTCACCACGAACTCGTGGATGTCTCTCTTCAAAATGCTCAAATAACGGCTCATACGTGCCTGCTCAGAAGACACGTGCTCAGGGCAGAACATCGCCCTCTCATGAAACATCCTGGTGATCACAGTAATAGACTCTGTACCCTGCTTGAGGGTCAAGAACTCCTGGGCCAATCGCTCTTTTTCCACCGGTGGAACGTACTCATCACGAAACATAGCGGTAAACCTCTCCCAAGTCACCGCAGCAAGCTCTGCAGAAGAATAGTGCGTTGTCACAAACTTCCACCAATCCTTCGCCCCCAAGTGAAGCTGGTTCGGAGCGAACTGAATCCTCAGATGCTCCGGACATGAACATGTGTAGAAGCACCCCTCAATGTCAGAGATCCACCTCATCGCAGCTATCGGATCTTGAGTCCCATCAAACTCTGGTGGCTTCGTGTTGCTGAACTCCCGGTACAGCAATGTGTCACCCCCCCTGAGGCATGGCAGCAGCAACGACCGCAGTGGTTGCAGCAACAGCAGCATCAGTAAGAGCAGCATAACGCTCATCAAAAGTCTTGATCAGGGTGGTCTTGATAGACCCGTACATCTCTGGAATCTCAGCGCAGATGGCAGCAGCCACCTCATCATGAATCATCTGGTGGAGCTCCTCATCGCTCACACCCCCCTCACTAGTCCCTGGCCGGTGGCGTGTCCCCACCATGATGTCTCTCTGAAATACAACACAATATATCAGAGACTCTCTCGAGTGTACACACATTCGATATCCCAATCCTACTTGATCCCTGGTGCCCTAAGGATTCTTACATGGGCTGCACACTGATCCGGTGCCTTCGGTAGTACAGGCCCAATACTACCACCCACACCGCATCAATATTCACCCCAAGTCCTCCTCCTAGGATCCCAAATCCCAAGCACTCTACTCCATCTCTATGCATAGTCTACTCTCAATCAGATCTCTCATAAGCTCCTCGCTGCTATCTATTCAATCTCAAGCATCTCCTAGCAGCAAAATCCCTAGTCTAAGGCATCAAAAATCAGGCCACTCTAGTCCTAATAAGAATACCTAGCCTACTCTAACATGCATATCATATCATAACACATAATGTAAGGGTATTTTGGTAAATCACCATTCGGCGCTGGCTGATCGTACACACTGCTCTGCTCTTTCAAAAAAAATTTACTCTTGAGAAAAATTTTGTAAAATTTATTTTGAAAATCTCTCAAATCCCCAGTCTGAGTTCAGATACGCCTGAATGTGCACCCGAATCCCTCAAACCAAGGCTCTGATACCAAGTTGTAACACCCAAAATTTCAAAATAATTTTTCACATTTTATAAAACACATTTTCATGTATAATTGTTATAAAAACACCATTGTATCACATAGTCGAAACATAACATCACATCCCAATATGAAAAAATATAAAAACTCCTCGTGTGTGTGCTGATCAGGTCGGCGCCTTCCCGCGATCCTCACTGGTACCTGAAACACATAACACAACCATGTAAGCATAAATGCTTAGTGAGTTCCCCAAAATACCACACACAATACATATTAGCCACTCGAGGCTATAACTCTATTTGACCCTCTGGTCAATGTGTCTCAGTGGGACCCTCCAGTCCTATAACTCTGTAGACCCTCTGGCCCTAACTCTGTGGACCTTACGGTCCTAACTTTGAAAACTCTGGCACATACATAACATAAATCACATAGAAATCACATCATGCAAAAGCATACAAAATACTCTGTCACATAACTCTAATTACCACTCTAGGTAAAGTATAGTGAGAAGACTCACCTAGGGTAACTCGGTAAAATCTCGAACTCCGAAAAATCCGATCTAGCCTCCGCCTAATCATATGAAATAAACACTTTAAATCAATACATCTCTCAAGGCTAGACTATTCCTCCTCTTAGTACTCTCAGAAGGGTAAAAGACCATTTTACCCTTCTCATGGCTCAAAGACCCTAAAGTTGACAAAACCCTAAAAGTCAACTCCCCGGGTTACGCTGCGCGTACCACACATGTACGCTGGGCGTACACAGTGTCTTCACAGAAAACGGGGTGCACGACCCCTTACGCCGCGCGTACTGGGATTACACCCATCGTAACTCCCAGTTTTAGACTCTAAGCATTTTGGGGTCTTAATCAGTTAAGACCCACGTCGAACTTCTAGATCTGATCATTTATAACCCTCTTAATCCATAAAGTCGGTGACTTTAAGCTTTTGCATGGCTGGACAAGTCACTAACACCCATAATACTCCACTTCCTAACACTAGAAAGCTCAATACTCATGCATAACCTCATATCCATGACTAAGATGGAAACTTTATGGATTTATAACACAAATACCACTGAAATGGGATAGATCTAGGTCCATGGAGCACATTACACTCATAAAGTCTCCACCTTTGGGACTTTTAACCCTAAAATGGTCCAAATACATCTTACCAAAATGAATAGGAAAGTTTTGAACTTTATACCTCCAAATGCAGCTCCTTCCTTTGTAGATCTCAGATCTAAACTTACACTTTAAGCTCTAGCCTCTACAAGCTCCTCTCCTTCTTCTTCACTAACACACCAAGGCACTTTTAGCTCCAAAACACTCACTCTCAAGCTAAGGACGATTGGGAGGCTCTCTTAGGGTTTTACTCACTGATATGGAGGTTGAGAAATGAGCCTTAGCATCCATTATATAGTGCACAATTCAAATATTAGGGTTTGCGTCTGGACCCATTACGCCCAGCGTACCCAGGCGAGTCCGCATCCAAATTAAGCGCATGATTACGCGCAACGTACTCCCCAGTACGCCCAGCGTACTCATTTGCTACAAGAATTCTTACAAAGGACTACTTTTGACAACTTGACAAAATGGAAGGATATAATAGCTTTACCTGGATTTCGGGATGTTACAAATACCCTCCACTACTGCTCAATCATGTGCACATATAACAGGTAATAATCCTACTAGAATATAGACAATCAGACCATACTGTAGGTCACAAAGCATAACCATATCCGATCTAGCAGGATACTTATCTAACCGATCATACTAGCATATAACCATCCTATCTACCAAGATGTCGAGCTAACATATCACAATCGTAACTGTGACAACCGTCAAATTCCAGTCAAGTCAAAGTCAACTAAAGTCAACAAGTCAAACCGATCGACTCAATTAACCCTTGGGTACTAGGGCTTATGTTAGGTAATTACTATACATTTCACAATGCTAATGAGAAATCATCAATTGAAAAGTCCGTACATCTGGATTTCCTTAACCTAAAACTGTGGTAAGTAACGAACGAAACCGATAAAACAATGTTGCATACTCAGCGGGAGTGTGTAAGATCCTTAAGCATGGCTTAACGGGGTTTACGAACCTTTCATTGCGAAGCCGGACACTCACCAAAGTCACACACGAAAACCTCTCTCAATCGTTTTCACTCTATCTCTCTCTATTTAGAATCTCTCCCAAATCTCACCAAGTATGTGAAATCTCTCTAAGTATGTGAAATCTCTCCCAAATCTCTCTAAGTATGTGAAATCTCTCCTAAATCTCTCTAAGTATGAGAAATCTCTCCAAGTATGTGAAATCTCTCTGAAATCTCTCCAAGTATGTGAAATCTCTCCCAAATCTCTCTCAAAAGTTCCTTTAACTTTTTATAGTCTTTCGGGTCATCCCGACCCTTAACCAGGTCAAAAACCACTTAAAACGGGGTAAAAACGGATAAAATAGACTTAAGGACCCGAAACCCTTCTTAAGGAGTCGAACCCTCTTAGGAACCGAACTTGTCAGAAGCGAACTTGTCAGAAGCGAACTTGTCAATGCCGAACCCTATCTCGGACCGAAGGCTCGCATAGACCAAATGTCCGAACCTGAAGGTCCTCTCGGACCAGAACCTCGCATGGACCTTCGCTTCCTTCGCTTTTGCCTCTCATGCCTGACTTCGCCTTCGGGCCCAACTGCATTAGGACCGAACCTCGGCCTAGGACCGAAAGGTCTCGCAGGAAACCTTTTTCCACCCGGTTTTCGACTAGTTTTGTGTTCTAAGCCCGATTTTAATTATTTTAGCGCGGGATTTTCACCCAAAACTTTATTTTAACATATAAGGCCCACATTTATTAATTAATCACGTTTTTGGGGATAAATCTTATCCAAGAAGAGTGGGTGAAGTACAAGAGGTGGAGTGTTGGCTTTCCTTTAGTTAATGACACAAGCAACCACCACACCCACTCCATGACTAACCCACACACCTTCCCACCATACCTAGTCACATCCTTGTATTTTATCATCATTTCCATCCATTCTCATGTTCTAGAGCTGGGAAAACTCACCCTCTCTCCTCACTTCACTCATTTTCTCTCATTTCCACCAAAGGATCAAACACTTTTCTCTCAACTCTTCTTTCTCAATGTCGAGATTTCCAAGGCATTTTCCAAGGCTTTCCTTCTACTTTTGGTAAGTATATTCATCCTCCATATAATTATTTCCCTTCCTTCTACTCAAATCATAGATATTTTACTCAAACATCATCACATTCACGTTAGATCTTCGAACCCTCAAGGCATCTTCTTAGTGTTCTTGAGTGGAACACTACCTTTCTACATCATCCATCTACTGAAATCATATAAGGCGAGTTCATACCCCTATCTTTTCATGTTTTTCTTAAGTTTTAATGGGGGGAATACAAGTTAAAACACCAAGAACACAACTAACCATAGTAAACAAAAGGGTTTTTACCTTCACAAATACAGTAGTTAACCATAGTAAACAAAGTTATAACTATTACATTTAAACGTTTTGATAAACTATAATAGGTATGGTTTATGTTTCCATTAACACAACAAACACATTTCGGAAGGTTTTATTCCCACAGAAAAATGTTTTACACTCACGCACACCACACGTAAACTTGTTAACTTAAATTGTGAGATATTCTTCTCAGTACTCCTAGAGTACGAGTTAAAATTTCTGGTATTTATAACCAGAGTCTCTTGCAGGGAGAACGTGATAGTTGTGTATAAATCTATATTGGGTTTGACACCCCACACCTTGCTGCTAGCTACAGTAGGACCTGCAGGTCTACGGGTGACAAGTGTCATATCAGTTTTCGACGCTTGAGAAACGTCGTGGCAGGTTCATTTAGTCATAGTATGGTTATAACGACTCACATAGGGAGTTAACAACACATAAAGTTTACGCGGATTTTTATAAATCAAAAGGGGGTCTTATGTCAATTTAAAATCACTTTTTATATCAATAAGTACGGATATTACTGTACACTTTCAGTCTTGGTATTTAAGACTACACATCATTCATTACGAGATATTTCCTCAAATCAAAAAGGGTTTTATGCCGATTTAAAACCACTTTTATATCTTTAAGTACGGCAAATACTTGTTTATTCTCGGTCCTGGGATTTAGGACCACATAACTCTTATAAGGAAAATATTGGATTTTTCTTGGTAACACACAACACATTACAAAGAACGGTTTCCAAACTTTGTATATAAAAGCTTATGAACTCACCAACTTAATTGTTGACACTTTTCAAAACTACTTGTGTTCTCTGGAAGTCAACGAAACCAAGTAACCACATGCTTTTGAGGATGGAACGCTACGACGTTGAACAACTATTTTTATATCATGTCGTGATCAATCATTGAAATATGTAATACTTGAAACCATGTAATTCTTTCTGATTATATTTATGATTGTTGTATTTACTTTGAGCACTATTATACTTGTTGTTGATATACTATACATGAAGTCCTCCACCCGCGGACGTTTCCGCCATCCTTGGTTTGGGGGTGTGACAGATTGGTATCAGAGTATTGTTTATAGTGAACTAAGTATATTGAACCACATAAGATATACAAACTATAAATACATTGGGACTAAGGTCTCTGATTTAACATTTTCCAAATAACTATACTTTTAGAAATAAATAGTTTCTTGTTAAAAGTATACATGCATGCATGCATACTAACGTCAGCATCATTCTAGAACAAAACAAAAGTAATGATTGTTGAATGGCACAAGTAGGCTTGGGGATGTATAGTCAGGTCTGGGAAGGATATAGCCTGATCAACTATGTCTAACCTAGAAGTGATTAGCATATGCCCAAGAATGGTTGTGGCGTTGCAACAAGTCTAAAAACTTATCAACTCTATCTACAAACAAGCATTGAAAAGCATAATTCAAACATTAAAATATTATAGAAGTATTTTGTAATACTATAACCAACTTATGTAAAAACTAAAGACCCCTATTAGTAGGTCCTTAACGACTGAGTGCATACGCTAAGGTTATACATAATTGAAGATATTATAGACTCAGAATCTATGACTATCGCTCTACTTGTTGTTCCTTTTTTGGTTGTGTATTTAGAGTAGAGTTGTTTATTCGAAGGTCTATTCTATCTCAGATTATGTGTAACTGGTATGCACTAAGTGATTACAAACATGACTGATAAGGATCACCCCTATAAGTAATTAATTATAGAGTTAGACGCCTAGTAATTATCTCTTCCACTCCTATTCTTGCATGTACAACATAGCAGGATCCTACTTACCGGCGACCCCTACTTTCCCAACCCGAACCCGAGAAATGGTGAATGGTTATGAGAAGAATCAAAAGCGAAATCGGAGGTAATCAATCCTCCATGCATAGAAAGGGTTCCCGCGAACTGTTTTGACTACATCGAACTTGTGCCCCGTTGGGCAACCGTGATCGAGGGTTGAAGTCGACAGCAATGACAGGAACCACCAAGTGGAGACCAACGAGGGTGCTATAACCTCAACCACGGGGACCAACTGACAGTGCCCTCACGGCGAAGACCCGGCAGATCGCGAACATCGGGGATTAACATAGGGAGACTGCAAACCGAGTTCAAAATTTGAGCGCTACTACGGACCCCACCGTCTCACGTACCCGAGACTCAGAAAGAGACTACTATTTCAGAGACCAACTCTCTTTTTAGGACATTATCGCTGCTCGGACAGAGGCAAGAGAGTAACAGGGTAGACACATAACATTCAAAGAGAGGATGATTGCAGCCAAGCGTCGATTGGCAACGTTGCATGGTGCATCGACTTTGTCTCAGGCATCACAAGGGACAGATCGTCGTGAGTAAGTTCATACCGCTCACAAGACCTTGTAAATTAAGTTCATGAGTATGCGTTGGTACTACTATATTCTAGGTGAAAGCACGACACTATGATTTAAGCGGTCATACAAATCAAGAGATTTAGTTGCTATTAAAATTTTTCCTTACAATAATCTGGTTTAGGCCTACATCTAGGTCAAAACTTTCTCTGAAACCAAAAATTTCTAGAATCATATTAACAAAATGGGTTTACGGTAGATCCATCAGACTCAAAGGTCTATTAAGTCTTAATCATACCACTAAGCATACATCAAATGGTCGTAAGAAAGGCCTAGCTTGGATCAAATTTCAAGGTTTCACTTGGATACAGAACTACTAAAATACATGAGTTAATCATATGTAGGCTCTCATTGTGAAATGTTTTCAGAACACCATAAAACAACCGAAATACGTTGCAAAATGAACTAAGATAAACTTAGTTAGAAAACTCGCGACGTATACTCATTCTAAAAACTCATTTTCGTCTCACCTTTAAACACCTTGGTTGAGAGGTGCCTTCTTCGTAGACCTATAGGGTGCGATCATACCAGCACTAATGCACCAGATCCCATCAAAACTCCTCAGCTAAGTGTGTGGACAAACATCATCCTAAGATGACTAAAGCTTAACGCCCGTACGAAACCTACTTATACCCACTACCATAAATCCGTCTCGAGGACGTTAGCAGAAACACTAGGAATAGTACAGTAATGTGCAAGAATTTATATATGTGAATATAAATCGTAAGGATGCACTTGAGATAAATAATTCCACTCACGAAGTCGTTTTTCATCGTGAAACAGAGCTATGTCTTCACGAAGAGGAAACCAACCAACTAGCAAGGCGCCAACCCTGCAGATAGACTCTGCTACTTTTCAAGTTGCAGTCACAGCAGCCGTGACAGCCGTCATGGCGCAACTCAATGCTAACAATGCCAGCAGAGATGGAAGCGGTACTGACAATACTGATTGTGGTAACAATCAGGAACACCAACGGGTGTCTACCAACGAAGGTGCCTTAGGCCACAAACCTACGAACAAGAAGCAAAAGTTTTAGGACGAAAAGAAGTGTAACCTACCTCAAAAATTCGCTGGAAGAAAGCAATCCATAGCTACACCTGCCATTGCAACAGCAGTCACGACACATGCCTCGACACTAGCCACAAGGTCTGTCACCCAAGTGCCGGCTAGACCATATAAGGGATCACTCCTAAAGTGCATCAAGTGTGGCTTCCATCACAATGGGGTTTGCCGGGAGATGCATTGTAATAACTGCAACAAGAACGAGCATACCGTCCGTTTCTGTAAGGCCCCGACTCAGTACATCGCTTCAACCCCCAATACCAATGTAAGTCCAGTGTGCTTCCTATGTGGCGAAACAGGACACTTCAAAAGACACTGTCCAACTGAGAGGAATGATGGGGGGCCGGAGGAGTGTGACAAACGAACCAGCAAGGGTAACAGGGAACCATATTAGGACTTTTGTAATGTTTCCAATGACAAAAACGTTTAAGTACCATATGTTTGTAATGAATTTGGTATGCTTGCTAAAATCAACGTCTTTCTAAAAGTAGTTAAAATACTCTCTCGTTCAAATCAAACCAAAGACACTCATATATGACCTTAGGATCATTACCTATAAGCTGTGATGACTTTGTACATACATCGAGGTTAATTATAATCAAAATACTAAAGTCTTGAAACAATTAATTCTATCCTGACTCCTATTCCATGTCTAGTAGTAGGAATTTAGTGGGGCCACCCACTCGACGATTTCACCAACATCAAATTACATACGACGTTCATATACCGCTCGATCATAGAGAGACCTGTCAGGGATCATGATATCAAGTATCATTACTAGCTATCGAAACACACCCACTACCAGTGCTAGACACTATGGTATGAATCATCTATAGTAATAATAATATCGAACAAAACGGAACACACTGAAAAGAAACACAAGATACTATATCACTCTAATGAGCACTTCTTACGAATACAACTTAACACATGTTTTACCTAAAGAGATACTATTGTCACCATTCAATTTTGATTGGTATATTCCTCATCTTCCCGGTTTAACGACTACGAAAGGACCCTTCACCTAACCCACCGAATATTGAAACCTTTGTCTCCCATAAACACATCCAGCACGGACCACCGGGTCATGTCTCACTATGAAACCCCAAAACATGCACCAGAGGAGTGTTATACTTCCCGAAACCTTATCACAAGTATTTCCAGGAGACCCTTCGGGAATGTCACGCATACAACAGACAAGGTTCAAGCATAGAAGCTTGGGACGGATACGGTTAGTCTACCACTACTATGTGTATATGTGAGGATAATGTATAATTAAGATTCTACGGACATTAGATGTGTGCTTCCGCCCTATTTCCTGTTCCATGTCTGGTTGTGGACTTGGGGCAGAGTCACCCATCCAACTATCTTGCCAACCTTAAGTACATACGACCTATATGCGCAAGTTAATGATAGATGGACCAGACACGAGTCCTGCCATGAAATTCGAGACAAGGTTGCCTAGGAGGACGAGTGAACGTCCTACCATCCGAATAAGTCTAGTCGTGTAAACCAAACTCGCATGCTTCCTACCGAGCTAAGCAATCGAGGAACACTACAACATGCCCTATGCAGCGCTCTGAGGAAAAGTTATTACTTATGACTTAAGACAGCTAAAGATGTACGAGGTCGGCTAGATAACGCATAACCTCGAACTAGGAGCGGTAGTGTTCGCCCTAAAGGTCTAGAGGCACCATCTCTATGACACGAAGCATACAATATTCACCGATCATAAGAACCTAGAAGGCGCGGACGACGGGGCATGTTATCCCATGAACCGGATCTGGACACCGAGGTTGATGGATTTAGAAATAATGTCACGAACGAAGCACACGAAAACTCGCTACTTCCCTTCATCCAAGCTCGGACAAGATGTGTCCGGACCTCAAAAAGTAACATCAGTGCACGAATAGGAAAGCTGACATCGCTACACATGTGGGCAAGTATCGGACTTGTGCCAATGTCAAGGTAGAATAAAGGAAACCTTCGCGTCTCCTACAACAACCGGTGATACCTGAAAGGAAGTAGGAGCAGCTAACCGTGGGGTTCATAACCAAGCTACCCAAGACAATGGATGGTCTCGATACCATTTAGGTAACCGTCTACAGATTGACCGAATCCACACACATCCTACTAATCAAAGAAATTGACAGGATGGAGGAATCGACAAGAACGTACATCAAATAGATTATGCGACCACATGGTCTGTTAATATCTGTTATCTCTTACAGAGATAGTAGATTCTTTTCGTGACCCTGGAAACCCTTGTAGGGAACTAGGTTAGACTTGAGTATGGCCCACCAACAGCAAACCAACGGGCAGAACAAAAGGGACTGTTCAAACCTTGGGCGACATGTTAATAGCTTGGGTGATTAACTTCAGTAAAGCGTGGGAATGCCCACTTACCACTTGGCGAAATCAAAATGAACGAGAGTCTCCACTTTGTAGCGGAGATCCTAAAGGCACACATAGAATTCACTATCATTTCAAAACAATAACTCCTTCAAATCGACTTAGCTCAAGTTGCAATAAGAAATTCCAAGGTCGTCATTTAACATCAGACGGATTGGTCCCCGCCATACCAATTTCTTGTACTACGAAAAGTTTCCCCTATCTTTTCTCCAAACTCTTGAAGTCTCGATCAAAGTGCTAATTTCGGGACGAAATTCCCTCTAACTGGGGGACGATGTGACAACCGTCAAATTCCAGTCAAGTCAAAGTCAACTAAAGTCAACAAGTCAAACCGATCGAATCAATTAACCCTTGGGTACTAGGGCTTACGCTAGGTAATTACTATACATTTCCCAATGCTAATGAGAAATCATCAATTTAAAATTCCATACATCAAGATTTCCTTAACCTAAAACTGTGGTAAGTAACGAACCAAACCGATTAAACAATGTTTCATACTCAGCGGGAGTGTGTAAGATCCTTAAACATGGCTTAACGGGGTTTACGGACCTTGCATTGCGAAGCCGGACACTCACCAAAGTCACACACGAAAATCTCTCTCAATCTTTTTCACTCTATCTCTCTCTATTTAGAATCTCTCCCAAATCTCTCCAAGTATGTGAAATCTCTCCCAAATCTCTCTAAGTATGTGAAATCTCTCCTAAATCTCTCTAAGTATGTGAAATCTCTCCCAAATCTCTCTAAGTGTGTGAAATCTCTCCCAAATCTCTCTAAGTATGAGAAATCTCTCCAAGTATGTGAAATCTCTCTGAAATCTCTCCAAGTATGTGAAATCTCTCCCAAATCTCTCTCAAAAGTTCCTTTAACTTTTTATAGTCTTTCGGGCCATCCCGACCCTTAACCAGGTCAAAAACCACTTAAAACGGGGTAAAAACGGATAAAATAGACTTAAGGACCTGAAACCCCTCTTAAGGAGCCGAACCCTCTTAAAGAGCCGAACCCTCTTAGGAACCGAACTTGTCAGAAGAGAACTTGTCAAAAGCGAACTTGTCAGAAGCGAACTTGTCAGAGCCGAACCCTATCTCGGACCGAAGGCTCGCATAGACCGAACCTGAAGGTCCTCTCGGACCCGAACCTCGCATGGACCTTCGCTTCCTTCGTTTTCGCCTCTCACGCCTGACTTCGCCTTCGGGCCCAACTGCATTAGGACCGAACCTCGGCCTAGGACCGAGAGGTCTCGCAGGAAACCTTTTTCCACCCGGTTTTCGACTAGTTTTGTGTTCTAAGCCCGATTTTAATTATTTTAGCGCGGGATTTTCACCCAAAACTTTATTTTAACATATAAGGCCCCATATTTATTAATTAATCATGTTTTTGGGGATAAATCTTATCCAAGAAGAGTGGGTGAAGTACAAGAGGTGGAGTGTTGGCTTTCCTTTAGTTAATGACACAAGCAACCACCACACCCACTCCATGACTAACCCACACACCTTCCCACCATACCTAGTCACATCCTTGTATTTTATCATCATTTCCATCCATTCTCATGTTCTAGAGCTAGGAAAACTCACCCTCTCTCCTCACTTCACTCATTTTCTCTCATTTCCACCAAAAGATCAAACACTTTTCTCTCAACTCTTGTTTCTCAATGTCGAGATTTCCAAGGCTTTCCTTCTACTTTTGGTAAGTATATTCATCCTCCATATAATTATTTCCCTTCCTTCTACTCAAATCATAGATATTTTACACGAACATCATCACATTTACGTTAGACTTCGAACCTTCAAGGCATCTTCTTAGTGTTCTTGAGTGGAACACTACCTTTCTCCATCATCCATCTACTGAAATCATATAAGGTGAGTTCATACCCCTATCTTTTCATGTTTTTCTTAAGTTTTAATGGGGGGGAATACAAGTTAAAACACCAAAAACACAACTAAACTCATTTAACAGCCTTCATCAAAAAAGTTCAACTCCATTCACGGAAACTTAAACATTTTAGTTTTCAAAAATTGTTTTAGGTGAAAGTATTTCCAATTCTTAGCTTTAAAATGACTACTTGCACATCTCCACACGATTTTTTTACAAATTATAGTAATTTTTACAAAACTGCCTATCATTTCAAGAGCAAATCCGGACCAGTCTGTGATTTTGGACTTTTTTACACAAGTTGGAGGTCATTAAAATTCATAATAAAATTTATGAACAAACTAGACTCATTTCCCAAACTCTCAGAATTTACGGATTCTAATTTGGACATTTGATGATTTTTCTATTAATTTTCTAAGAACAGTAAAAGAAAATGTTAACAACAGAAAAATACTATCAACTTCATTTCACCTTGTAACATGTTGAGCAAGGTGTATATCTTTATGTGAATATATGTTTTTGCAAATAGATGACATTTTGCCTTAGTGTATAGTCATACATCAGAAAACAAATGGATTTTTTTTACCTACAAAAGTATGGTAATTAATTAGTTGTTATATTGCATGTTGCCTCACTTTAGTAAAAGGTATATATACATATCGGTAAACAAAAGGGTTTTTACCTTCACAAATACAGTAGTTAACCATAGTAAACAAAGTTATAACTTTTACATTTAAACGTTTTGATAAACTATAATATGTATGGTTTATGTTTCCATTAACACAACAAACACATTTCGAATGGTTTTATTCCCACAGAAAAACGTTTTACACTCACGCACACCACACGTAAAATTCCTAGTAGTTATAACCAGAGACTCTTGTAGGGAGAACGTGATAATTGTGTATAGATCTATATTGGGTTTGACACCCCACACCTTGCTGCTAGCTACAGTAGGACCTGCAGGTCTACGGGTGACAAGTGTCATATCAGTTTTCGATGCCTGAGAAACGTCGTGGCAGGTTCATTTAGTCATAGTATGGTTATAATGACTCACATAGGGAGTTAACAACACATAAAGTTTACGGGGATTTTTATAAATCAAAAGGGGGTCTTATGTCAATTTAAAATCACTTTTTATATCAATAAGTATGGATATTATTGTACACTTTCAGTCTTGGTATTTACGACTACACATCATTCATTACGAGATATTTCCTCAAATCAAAAAGGGTTTTATGCCGATTTAAAACCACTTTTATATCTTTAAGTACGGAAAATACTTGTTTATTCTTGGTCCTGGGATTTAGGACCACATAACTCTTATAAGGAAAACATTGGATTTTTCTTGGTAACACACAACACATTACAAAGAACGGTTTCCAAAGTCTTTATATAAAAGCTAATGAACTCACCAACTTAATTGTTGACACTTTTCAAAACTACTTGTATTCTCTGGAAGTCAACGAAACCAAGTAACCACATGCTTTTGAGGATGGAACGCTACGGCGTTGAACAACTATATTTATATCATGTCGTGATCAATCATTGAAATATGTAATACTTGAAACCATGTAATTCTTTCTGATTATATTTATGATGGTTGTATTTACTTTGAGCACTATTATACTCGTTGTTGTGATACTATACATGAAGTCCTCCACCCCCGGACGTTTCCGCCATCCTTGGTTTGGGGGTGTGACAGATTGGTATCAGAGCATTGTTTATAGTGAACTAGGTCTATCGAACCACATAAGATATACAAACTATAAATACATTGGGACTAAGGTCTCTGATTTAACATTTTCCAAATAACTATACTTTTAGAAATAAATAGTTTCTTGTTAAAAGTATACATGCATGCATGTATACTAAGGTCAGCATCATTCTAGAACAAAACAAAAGTAATGATTGTTGAATGGCACAAGTAGGCTTGGGGACGTATAGTCAGGTCTGGGAAGGACATAGCCTGATCAACTATGTCTAACCTAGAAGTAGGGGTGAGCATTTGGACCGGCCCGGACCGAACCGGACCGGACCGGCTCTTGAACCGGACCGGTTATGGAGAATTTTGTGGACCATGGACCGGACCGAATGAGTCGTGTCCGTGTCCGGGTCCAGGTCCGGGTTTTCCGGTTTTTGGACCTGTTTGGACCGGTACAACTTTAATTGCATAGAGTATAATAAGTAATCTACATTTATGTATAATATTATAACTTGCAAAATTAATATGTTTCCGTTTCATGCCTAACTAATCTACATTGATGTATAATATTATAACTTGCAATTTGCAAAAATTAATTTTCCAAATAAATGCAACTAACATATAAATCAAGTTCACCAACAAAAGTTAAACAATTTTAAGACAAACATACAAAAGTATTACCGTAACAACGAAAATCATAGTTTAAACTTTAAAATCAATCAAACTAACAAATTTCATAAACTCATAATCTAATCTTCCATTGGCCTCTTCCCCGTATCATTGTCATCCATATGTAACATATTTAAAGCTTGTGCAATCTCTACATAAACACAAATGAAAATGTTGTTAGTATTTAATAAAAAGTAATAATTGTATAAAAAAAGAATAAAGATTGTATTTTTTTACCCAAAGCTATATCATCATCGTTCAAGATGTCACCAACGTTGTCAACTATCGGATTTGTAAAATTTATCACCCAATCTTGGGTGCATAACAAAGCTTCAACTATCAATGTCGATAAACTAGTTTGATACTCACTTACAACTCTACCACAAGTGATAAACGCGGACTCAGAATTATAGTATAAAATAATACTAAAAAGCTGAAATATTTCAACTTTAATAGCTCTACTTTGAAGGATTGTAACTCAATGAATATAATACCAAAATAAACAAAATTATAGTCTAAATTCATCTACAAATTGTAAACTAAATGTTGGAAAAAACCGTAGGTCAATCCGACTTAAAACGAATGAGTTATGGGTGTTTAAAAAACGTCACAAATTATAAAATCTTGCTAAAAAGCTGAATTTTTTCAACTTTGATAGCTCTACTTTAAAGGATTGTAGCTCAGTGGATATAATACCAAAATAAACAAAATTATAGTCTAAACTCATCTACAAACTGTAAACTAAATGTTGGAAAAAATCGGAGGTCAATCCGACTTAAAACGAATGAGTTATGGGTGTTTAAAAAACGTCACAGCTTACAAAATGTTGCTGAAAAGCTGAATTTTTTCAGCTTTGATAGCTCTACTTTGAAGGATTGTAACATGGTGAATATAATACCAAAATAAACAAAATTATAGTCTAAATTCATCTACAAACTGTAAACTAAATGTTGGAAAAAACTTCAGGTCAATCCGACTTAAAACGAATGAGTTATGTGCGTTTAAAAAACGTCACAAAAATCTTAATCATGTCCAACCGGTTCTAAACCCGGTAAAAACCGGACCGGACCGGGAAAAAAACCGGACCGGACCGGCGAGAAATCTTAGAACCGAGAACCGGCCCGGGGGTCCAAAAAAACGATCCGGTCCGGTCCGGTCCGGTCCGGTTCACCGGTCCGGTCCGGTCCGGTTCACCGGTCCGGTCCGGTCCGGTCCGGTTCACCAGTCCGGTCCGGTCCACCGGTCCAAATGCTCACCCCTACCTAGAAGTGATTAGCATATGCCCAAGAATGGTTGTGGCGTTGCAACAAGTCTAAAAACTTATCAACTCTATCTACAAACAAGCATTGAAAAGCATAATTCAAACATTAAAATATTATAGAAGTATTTTGTAATACTATAACCAACTTATGTAAAAACTAAAGACCCCTATTAGTAGGTCCTTAACGACTGAGTGCATACGCTAAGGTTATACATAATTGAAGATATTATAGACTCAGAATCTATGACTATCGCTCTACTTGTTGTTCCTTTTTTGGTTGTGTATTTAGAGTAGAGTTGTTTATTCGAAGGTCTATTCTATCTCAGATTATGTGTAACTGGTATGCACTAAGTGATTACAAACATGACTGATAAGGATCACCCCTATAAGTAATTAATTATAGAGTTAGACGCCTAGTAATTATCTCTTCCACTCCTATTCTTGCATGTACAACATAGCAGGATCCTACTTACCGGCGACCCCTACTTTCCCAACCCGAACCCGAGAAATGGTGAATGGTTATGAGAAGAATCAAAAGCGAAATCGGAGGTAATCAATCCTCCATGCATAGAAAGGGTTCCCGCGAACTGTTTTGACTACATCGAACTTGTGCCCCGTTGGGCAACCGTGATCGAGGGTTGAAGTCGACAGCAATGACAGGAACCACCAAGTGGAGACCAACGAGGGTGCTATGACCTCAACCACGGGGACCAACTGACAGTGCCCTCACGGCGAAGACCCGGCAGATCGCAAACATCGGGGATTAACATAGGGAGACTGCAAACCGAGTTCAAAATTTGAGCGCTACTACGGACCCCACCGTCTCACGTACCCGAGACTCAAAAAGAGACTACTATTTCAGAGACCAACTCTATTTTTAGGACATTATCGCTGCTCGGACAGAGGCAAGAGAGTAACAGGGTAGACACACGACATTCAAAGAGAGGATGATTGCAGCCAAGCGTCGATTGGCAAGGCTGCATGGTGCATCGACTTTGTCTCAGGCATCACAAGGGACGGATCGCCGTGAGTAAGTTCATACCGCTCACAAGACCTTGTAAATTAAGTTCATGAGTATGCGTTGGTACTACTATATTCTAGGTGAAAGCACGACATTATGATTTAAGCGGTCATACAAATCAAGAGATTTAGTTATAAACTGAGTCTCTTAAATTGTGAGATATTCTTCTCAGTACTCCTAGAGTACGGGTTAAAATTCCTGGTAGTTATAACCAGAGTCTCTTGTAGGGAGAACGTGATAGTTGTGTATAGATCTATATTGGGTTTGACACCCCACACCTTGTTGCTAGCTACAGTAGGACCTGCAGGTCTACGGGTGACAAGTGTCATATCAATTTTCGATGCCTGAGAAACATCGTGGCAGGTTCATTCAGTCATAGTATGGTTATAACGACTCACATAGGGAGTTAACAACACATAACGTTTACAGGGATTTTTATAAATCAAAAGGGGGTCTTATGTCAATTTAAAATCACTTTTTATATCAATAAGTACGGATATTACTGTACACTTTCAGTCTTGGTATTTAAGACTACACATCATTCATTACGAGATTTTTCCTCAAATCAAAAAGGGTTTTATGCCGATTTAAAACCACTTTTATATCTTTAAGTACGGCAAATACTTGTTTATTCTTGGTCCTGGGATTTAGGACCACATAACTCTTATAAGGAAAATACTGGATTTTTTTGGTAACACACAACACATTACAAAGAACGGTTACCAAACTCTTTATCTAAAAGCTTATGAACTCACCAACTTAATTGTTGACACTTTTCAAAACTACTTGTATTCTCAGGAAGTCAACGAAACCAAGTAACCACATGCATTTGAGGATGGAACGCTACGGCGTTGAACAACTATTTTTATATCATGTCGTGATCAATCATTAAACTATGTAATATTTGAAACCATGTAATTCTTTTTTGATTATATTTATGATTGGTTGTATTTATTTTGAGCACTATTATACTCGTTGTTGTGATACTATACATGAAGTCCTCAACCCTCGGACATTTCCGCCATCCTTGGTTTGGGGGTGTGACAGTAGCTATCTCAAATAACAAATCAAAGGTCGGGCTTGGTGCCTTAGACCCTTGAGTATAGTGAGGATAACTCACTTTGCAATTGTCGAACTAAAGAGATAAGATCAAATCCTCTGATCACAGCCACGAACTCCACCACCTAACACTATGATGGAACCATATCTGTAAGTTCTCAATTACCAGAATACCCTTGGAAGTCAAACTGGTGAACCCTTGGTCAAAGTCAAAGTCAACAGTCGAGGTCAACAGTCTGTGCTGACCTGACTGGCCAAGTGCACTACACTGACTCGTCGAGTTATTCCAAAACTCACAAAGTTATGAAACCCTCGTTGAATCGACAAGTTTCCAGGCAACTCGTCGAGTTCAAACGTGTCCAAAGGTTGGGGAAACCTCAGAAGACTCGTCGATTCATCTCCCAGACTCGCCGAGTTGAATCGCAACTCAAGACTCGTAACCCTAATGTGACTCGTCGAGTCGAGCAGCCCGACTCGCCGAGTTTCTTCGCCCTTAACCATAATCCAGCGATTTTGAGCTAACCAATTGTTCCAAATTGTAGATCCAACCTTCTAGGGCATTCTTCTCATGTAAAGGTGCAAACCTTACATGTATTCAAGGTGATTTTAGCTCAATACAAGATAGGGAGAAGGTTCATGACAAGAATGCTCACAAACAAGCTAAAGGGCTGATACTTTATGATTTTATGGACCGAGGCAAGTCTATATCTGAAGTTGCAACCTTAGATCTAGACCCAAAACCCGAAATGGATCCTAAACATGCTAAGTGGCCCCAAATCTCATCCATGAATAGATCTAGATGCAACAAGGTCAAGGTAACAACTTGTTACCTTCAAACTGATGCCACTGAGCAGAGAAATCGAATCCACCATCTCCTCTATGATCTTCTTAAACTCCAAGCCTTCTTCTTGCAATTACTTCAAAACACACTTCCCCTCCTTCACACACTCAAAATGGGGGTTTGGATTGGTTAGGGCTACTTCTGGACGTCAAGGGGTGAGAAGGGGGTTGAGGTAAGGACTTAAGGTCCTTTAAATAGGGTGCTAACCCTAAAATTAGGGTTTTTTCTTCCCAGCACCAACTCATCGAGTCCAGCTGCCGACTCGGTGAGTTGGTCACTTAACATGTGGCCAAAACCCGCTCCGACTCGACGAGTATGCATACCTATTCGCTGAGTAGACTCCTTAATTTACACATAATCCCCTAAAATATACTTCTGAAGTTTGGGATGTTACAGAAGGAACCTCTGAACCTGCTATGGCTCATGTAACATCCCAAAATTTAGAGCCAAAAATTTCATTTTTAATTAGGTAAGTTATAAAATCAGTAGTCTGGAAACATCATCAGTATCATTCAAATCATACCCAAACCCAAGTTTCAAAAATCAAAACCATAACATCTCATAGTAAAACAATATCAGAGTACAATCCATAATGATCTCGTAATGCGGAAAATCATAGTGTGATGCGCTGCGATCAAGCCAGCTTCTTTCCTTTTGAAGAAAAAGGTACCTGGAACCAAAACTGAAAACCATAAGCACAAAGCTTAATGAGTTCCCCAAATACCACATACCATACATATCAACATACTGCCTAGCATATCTGGGTGATGGCCTACCCCTTCGGTTTCTTTTAACTGGATACTGTCTAGCATATAAGCACATAAATCACATAGTGTCATACATAACCTTGAGCCATACATATATCATAATCAATAAAGATGCTATGTGCCGAACATAGTCTTGCCATTATGCCACGAGCTACCACGTGGTCTTTCTTGCCAAGTCGGGGGGGGGGGGGGGGGGGGAGGGGGGGCTACCCCCTCGGTCTTACATACAAGTTCTAAGAGCCACCTCCTAGTCTTCCATGTTAGCCAATTAGTATACAGTGTGCCACGACCCACCTCCTGGTCTTTCATACATAATGCCTAGGGCTAACCCTCGGGTCTTCCTACCATACATAATAGCATACAGTGTACCATGATCCGCCTCCTGGTCTTTCATACATAATGCCTAGGGCTTACCCCCAGGCCTTCCCATAATATATAAACCAAATGGGCCGGCATTGGTGCCTTCGACCCATACAAACAGTGAGGAGACTCACCTCGTACTGCTGAAGTCCCGCGAATAAATCTCTGGCTGCTGACTGACAGAACCCCGAACTATCAACAACAAACCAAAACCTAGTTAACCATTTGAGTTTCAATGCATAACCATAAGTCCATACTTGGGGTAAAAATACCATTTTACCCCTAACATAGCTTGGCCCAAAGCCAAAGCGCAAACTCAAACTCTGGAGGCCCAAAAGCCAAATAATAAATCAAGGCCCAACATATGGCCCATCTATGGCCCAAATTTTCAAATTGGGCCCAAACCCCTCACATGGGCCTTACCCTAAATCCTATCCAAATATTCTAGTCCTGTACTTGTTCTTGGAAGGCCCATCAATAGCCCAATCACCAAAGCCCAACAGAAAGGCCCAACTCAAAGCCTAACAAAATTAGGGTTTTCACATAAAATGGTGATTAAGGTTAATTAGAAACACTTAACCCATTAAGGACTTAATCCATTAAATCCATCATTCTACTAGGTAACTCATATAGTGTGGTCGAGCGTAATTCATTGTTCAATTCCAATGGCCCAAAATGCGGATCCCAATAATTCCAAACTAACATATTCATATTTAGGGTTTTTAAACCCTAATTAGGATTCCAACCCAATTACATGCCAAAAAAGTTCCAAATTAGGTTTTTAGGTTGATTAGGGTTTCATTAGGCCGGACACCACTCATTGCCACCTCGGGCAGTGGTGGTCGTCGCCGGCTCAAGGCGGCAACCACCATCTCGTGGTGGTGGTGGTGGTTATGATTCTAAACCCAAAACCTGTCCAATCATCTAAAAAACACTTCAATCACACACGAATGTACACCACTACCCAACATGGCGGCTGGTGGCGGCAGAGTGGCAGCGTGAGGTGGTGGTGACGGGTTTACCGGCCAAAAATCATACATACAACATCATACACACAAAACAAATACAATACACTCTCTCTCACACACACACACACCACCCCTCACGGTGGTTGGTGGCAGCAGAGGGAGTAGAATGGGTGGCAGCCACCATGGTTGGCTGTCATGGTGGTTATACACGTTTTCTGGCCACCTAGACACACTCACAGCCGCGAAATGGATTGAAACTAACACCCATACATCGGAAGTCACACACCAATGGAGCAGCAGCCTCACCATTGGAGGAAGGTGGTAGTCGGAGAACCTATAAATGTGAAACAGCGAGAAGCGGCGGTGGTGGTCCAGTGACAATGCAACAACAGAAGAACGGGGAAGGAAAGGAGGTCGCGACCCCGACTGGCGAACGGCAGCAACGACAAATCACGTTCTTTTAATCGCCCACTGCCTCGACGACCAAGCGCAACCTTCATCTTCAACGGAATGAATGCAACAGTGTTTGTAGTTCGTCCATGACTTCGTCGGCGACAGTAGTAAGGGTGGTGCAAGAAACGGTGAGGAGGTGGCAGCTGAGAGGACTCTGGGAAGATGTTGGCGGCTGAAGAAGGCCGCTAGGGTTAGGGTTTCACAATGCTTATATATGAAGGCTTCATATGAGGGTGAAGAGTTTAAGCCTGTAAATTTTAAAACTTGACTCATAGTTACATTTCCTAACCCTCCCTCTCAATTCTTTTTGATTCAGCTGCATAAGTTACCATATAGCCCCTCCATGACAAATTCTTTTCAACCTAGGTACATAATTTACCATTCGGCCCTCTACATTCCAAAATCTTTTCATAATAAGTCCATAATTTACCAAATACACCCTGACTTCTAAAATCCTTTTCAAATTAAATCCATAATTTACTAATCAGCCCTCAACCTTCAAAATTCTTTACAAATTAATCCGGAAATTACATTTTATCCCCCAAACTCTCGATTATGACTTTTAACTCCCGAAGACCAATACCCCACTAAGATATTATGGATTTAGAGCTACAATAAAATATATTATACATCTTGGGGTTGAGGGTTAATTAATTATTTAATTATTTATTTAATTTAAACGGAACGTTACAGCTGAACCTGAGGAAGAAATTCCAGTTGAACTAGTTGAAGAGTCATTGCCTCTTAGGCGTTCTAGTAGAGTTAGCGTTCCACCTATGTTGTATGGTTTCCATATAACTACAGAAGGTGATACATTTATCAGTGAAAGCACATTGGTAAATTTGATGAACCTGCTAATTACAAGGAAGCAATGGCAGGCCCTGAGTCTGCCAAGTGGAAAGAGGAAATGGATAGGGAGATCAAGTCCATGTATGACAACCAAGTTTGAAATTTGGTTGAAAACGTACCAAATCGTAAGACAACTGGGTGCAAATGGATCTTCAAGAAGAAGACCGACATGGATGGAAAGGTACACACTTTCAAGGCTCGACTGGTTGCGAAGAGCTTTACTCAAACTACAGGGGTCGACTATGATGAGACCTTCTCACCGGTGGCTAAGATTAAATCTATTAGGGTTATCCAAGTCATAGCTGCGTTTCATGATTATGAAATTTGGCAGATGGATGTCAAAATTGCTTTCCTTAATGGAAAGTTGGTTGAGGATGTTTACATGAGTCAGCCAGAGGGTTTTGTGGGTGCTAAGTACCCCAATAGAGTGTGTAAGCTTGAGAAATCAATCTATGGATTGAAACAAGCTTCTCGCAGATGGAATCTTTGCTTTGACAAGAATGTTAAAGAGTTTGGCTTTTCTAGAAGTGAAGTGAGTCTTGTGTATATGTCAAAGCTAATGGGAGTATAGTAACCTTCCTGTTATTGTATGTTGATGACATACTTATTATAAGAAACGACATTTCAAACTTGCAAGAAGTTAAATCTTGGCTTGGAAAGTGTTTTGCTATGAAGGATCTAGGAAAGGCTGCATATATCCTAGGGATAAGGATTTTGAGAAACAGGAATAAAATACTAATCGGGCTTAGTCAAAGTACGTATTTTGATAAAGTGTTCAAATGTTTTAGCATGGAGAATTCCAAGAAATGAGAGTTGCCTATCCATAGTAATACCAAACTAAGTAAGACTAAGAGTCTGAGTACCAATGCTGAGATAGCAGAATTGAGTCGAGATCCATATCCTTCCGCCATTGGGTTGATCATGTATGTTATGACATGTACTCACCCTGACGTGACTTTTGCTTTGAGCATGGTTAGTCAATATCAGGGAAACCCAGGTAAGGCTCATTTGATAGCAGTCAAGGAGATTCTTAAGTATCTGTGAAGAACCAGGAGATGGGTCCTCGTTCTTGGTGGCATCGATGACTTAAGAATTACTGGGTATAGTGACGTCGGCTTTCAGACAGATAGAGACAACTTTCATTCTCAATCTGGCTGGGTGTTTACCCTTAATGGAGGAGCAGTAACTTGGAAAAGTTCAAAACAGGAGACCGTGGCTGATTCAACATGTGAATCAAAGTACATAGGTGCAAGCGAAACATCAAAGGAAGCTATATGGTTGAAGAACTTCATCGGAGATCTTGGAGTTGTGTCAGCCATAAAAGAGCCAATGGATATTTTATGTGATAATGAAGGAGTGGTTGCCTTAACAAAGGAACCTATAGATCATGGCAGATCTATACATATCGGCAGAAAATACCACTTTATCAGACATCGAGTAGAAGATGGACACCTCGTCATGAAGAGCGTATCATTTGAAGAGAATCTTGTCGATCCCCACACAAAGGGTCTAAGTAGGATTAAGTACATTCAGCATGCATGGAGCATTGGTCTGAAGTATGATATTAGTTTTAGTAGTTCGATAAATATTAAAAAACTTGTAACGAATAAATGTAATTTACATTTGATGAATAAATAATGGAGATTTATTTATGAGTATTGTTTACTACCTTCTGTCCGTTATTTATTATTTATTATTATGTTTCATTTTGCATGTTTTAATTCCCGAATAATTGGATTATTCTGATATCCACAGTCGACCATACTTTCGAAAGTAAGTAGTGAATTAAGATTGTTATGAATTGAACTATAGATTGTCTAAAGGGTTTTAGACATAGCAATGGTTTGCATCAATAATTCCTGAGTACTTTTGAAATGGAGAATTTAAGTATTGGATTAACCCATGCTCAGAGAATTACTTAATGGAATTTATCACGAGTAATTATGAGACGATAATATCGTATAATCTTTAAAAGAAGATATATGAGTTGTTGTTTACGAGTTGGTTGTGCATTGATGATATGTAAACACATCAGTAACTTGATGTTATAAAACATATTGGTGTGCATGATTTGATGAGTAAATAGTGAAAGCATATAAGTCAAAGTTTATTTGTTCCTTTTTCCCTAATGAGAAAAGCGATATCTTGGGCCCCTTGATGATTTGATGTTGACTTATAGTGTCGGGCCATGCCATGACTGAATTCGTGTTCGATTAGTAGTTCTTTGTCATTTCAAATCGGAAATCGGGAAACAAAGGATTGGACAATGAGATTGACTTAGTTCCATGTCGCTTTTCCACATGATATCTTGAAAAACGGAGGATTATATGATCACTTTTATTAGGACACATAAATGACTGGTCAGAGTTCAACAGCGACTTTGAGAGTTACAATTTGCTAATGAATTTTGAAATTATATCGAAAACTGTAGTTATTAGAATTATCTAAGTGGGAGACTGTAGGATTAGGTGTCTAAGCCCATAACTATAACTGGTATATACTTGAATTGATAGTAGCACAATTCTTTTGGGTTGCCTTCATATTAGCAACTAGACAAGATGATCTATTGAGAAAGATGAAGAATTTATTAATTTGATTAATAAATTGAAATGAATGATATATTAATGTATTATGTAGATAATATATTAATTAGAAATCATATTATTTAATTAATAGTTAATCAGAAATTCATTGGAATTAGTTTTGGGATTAATTGAATTAACTAAAAGTACATGGGTGGTTTGGTAATTTATGATAGTTGAGGAAAGAATCTCTAGAACCCTCCTCAAGAGGCTTGGACTAAAATCTTCTAGATAAGCCCTAAAATTTTCGTCCAAGGGCTTTGGATGGAAGGGATTAGGCTTGCTTGGTCCTTAAGCAAATGAATTAGGGTCTCCTAATCTTAACCCTAGCTTTGGCTCTAAGTCACCTCACTATAAAAGGAACCATACCCTTGATGAAAACCGGAGATTAGAAACCCTAGAAGAGTTGTAGCCGATTTTTGTATCTTACTCTTCCCTCTCACATATTATATTCTTGCTAAGTGTATTTGTGATTCATTAGAGGTATTACACTTGTGATACTTGCTCTCAAGCTTTAAGATCTACAAAGTTTTAGATTTTTGTTACTACACAACAATCATATGTATTTTTCTTAACCCTTATTCATGATTTTCGATTATTGTCTATAGATCTAGGGTTTGCATGTTCTAGTTTATATAGTATGTTCAATTAGAGAAGACATAGATCAAATTAGGGTTGCATGTTCTAGTTTATATAGTATGTTCAATTAGAGAAGACACGGATCAAATTAGGGTTTCATGCACACATATGATTGTATGTTCATGAAAAACCCATCACTATTGTGTGTATGGATTGATCCATTTTCGTCATTCTTCGATCCATGTTATTTAACATTGCCAAAACTAAAGAACCATTTCCATCCTTGTATCATCTTGCTACGTCTTGTTGAGGTTTGTGATATTTTCTTTAATGCATTGAAAATTCTTCGATTTGGTTTTAATTGTCGCGGGATTCTTCTTTGTTAATGGTCCTTGAGAATCAAGGAGTTGCCTTGTCGTCACGTTTAACCCATCATAAAATATAGATATTGCTTGTTGCTCATTAAGATCATTTTGGGGACAATTTCTTAGTAACCCTTTATATCTCTCCCATGCTTCATACAATGATTCCCCCGCTTGTTGCTCAAAATTAGCTATGGCCTTCTTACGTTTAGAAACCTTTGATGGTGGGCAAAATTGTTGAATGAACTTTTCACGCATTTGTGCCCATGTTGTGATTGCACCGGGTGGGAGTGCCTTCAACCAATCTTTAGTCACTCCTTTGAAAGTGATCGAAGCATTCTTAACAACACCGTTTCTCATGGTACATTCGGAATATTAAAATAACTAGCAATGTTACTGACTTCATCGAGGTGTTTGTATGCATCTTCATGATCTTTTCCGTAGAATGGGATATATTTTAGCGTGGAAATGATGTGTCCCTTGAGCTCGAAGTTGGCGGTGGCGGGAATTTCGGGTTGCATAAGGCCCGGACTGGTGTCCTCACGAATTCGCTTCTTGTATGCCTCTATAGTCATGTACGCAATGTTGGCCATCTCGTCTTCGCTTGCGGTTCGCTTAATTCTTCTCAAATGGTGGTGTTAATGGTCATATACTACTGAAACAAAAACGAAAACGTGTAAAACGAATAAAAATAACTAAACTAAAAACTAATTGCAATATGACCACGACGTGGTAAAGATGACCACGACATGGTTATAGATCGGATAGAAAAATGAACACAAAAAAAATAACTTTTTGCGGTTTTTATCCCACAAAGAGGATCGAATAACTATAAGCAATTAAAATAAAAACTAAAATAAGTCGTTCCCCAGCAACAGCGCCAAAAACTTGATGAGCAAAAATATACCTATCAACTTTTAAATTTATAAACCTACCTAACTTAACTAACTAATGCTCCTATAGGTACCTAGTCGGATCATAGTATAGTTAGATAAGTCGGGTGTCGATCACATGGAGCATAATTCTAATTAATATATAACTACTAATAATTAACTTAATAAAATAAGTAAATTAGGGGGGTTTTTTTTACTGATTTTGCAAGTTCAGGTAACTTAAATCAAACACATAACGACTAAGCAAACAAATAAAACTGTTTTTACTTCAATTATTAAAGAGTACTCCTATTAGTTCTGAATTCTCTTTCCCTTATGGTTTATTTCTACTAGACAATTTATATTGACTTCCAATTAATTAATACTAGTTACTATGGTTTAGAATTTTAGTGTTTCTCAATTTATGAACTACTATGCAATGATCAAGCACAAGTTGAACACAAAACTGATTTAAAGATAAATTGGACTATGAATGATTAAATTAGGAACTACTGATCTATGATCAAGATAGAAACTCAAGCACATAATTTGGATAATTAATGCTCTCTAATACAACCAAAGTTATTAACTTTATACTCCTAACTCTATGATTTGTTCAATCACAAGATCTAACTATTTAATGGTCATAAACAGCTAGAAATCAAATTAATGTGGCTAGGATGATCATCTACTACACATAACTTGCAAGAAATGTAATAAAGACTAAAAATTTAACATGCTAGGGTTATAATTCATCAAACACAAGAAAAACCAAATAAATTGTCATAATAATTAATCATAAATTAATTGGATTAAATTTCGAAATTAATGGAATTAATTAAAAGTGCATGGTCTAAAGTACAATTGTTCAATAGTTGAACAAAAGGCTCTAGAACCTTCCACCAAGAGGGTGAACGGTTTCTAGAGGATAATTTAGGGTTTCTATATTATCTCATATGGATAAATATAGATCTAGATAATTACCAATTTGAAATATTATTATTATATTCAGATCAGGGTTATCCAGTGCTTCCTTGTACCACTATATAAATGACCCTAACCCTAGCATTTTTGGCCACTCATTCTCTAAAGGAGATAGCCGAAATTCTAAGCCATCCTCCTCTTCTCTCCATAATCTTCTTCTTGCTAGCTTAGGTGTAAACCACTAGAGGCACGACATTTGTGGTGTTTGCTTCTAAAGCTTCTACAAGTCAAGGATAATTGTTATTTGCTAGAATAACAATAAGGTATGTAATCCTAGACCCTTTTATGTCTTTTTCGAAAATTACCTAAGATTTCTAGGGTTCTTATTTTGATGTTCATAGTTATAGGTTCAATAATGAAAACATAGATCTTGTTCTAGGTTGCAAGCACACTTAAGAGATTTAAGTTTTTTTGTTATGCCTAAAACTCATCAGTATTTGGGGGAACTCATTAAACTTTGTACATACGGGTTATGTTTAAATGTTTTTCAGGTACTTCTGGTTCCAAGGAGAAGAGACCAGGTTGATCGCATTGCATCCATCGATGATTTTCTACATGATTACTCTGATTTGTCATTGTTGTTTTGAGGATATACATTTTATGCTATGATGGTCTTTTGGAAACAATGAAATGAATGGTAGACTTTTATTACAAAAAAATGAATTTTTAACCTTTAATTTTTGGGATGTTACACAAAAACTTGAAAAATATTAGACTACATCTCGGACGACATCTTTCGTGATTGCCACCCAACTGAGTTGTGCATCCTCATCTAAAGCACTATCTCTTCATACAAAGGAGCACCCTGCGTTGAATAAAAATACGTTGAGTATAGTTACGAATTCATTCGATGAGTCTTTGGATTGTGTATACGGATTACAGGGTACAGTATCTACTCTAGACTGTCTGTAACACCCAGAATCAGAAAGGCTAAGAAAGGAAAGGAAAACCCAGAGTCAAAGGGGGTCAACTCGTCAAGTCCAAGGAATGACTCGGCGAGTCGAAGCGGGTCCGTGTCGCAGATTAAGTGACCGACTCGACGAGTCGGCGAGTCTGGTCTGGGTTGGGAAAGCCCTAATTTCGGGACTTGGTACCCTATTTAAGTATCTTGTTCTCCTCGCTAGGGTTCATTACAGCCTCTATCGTCCGGAACCCCAAAACCCTAGCCACCCAACTTCATTCTTGAGCTTTTGGTGAAGATTAAGGTCCATTGGAGGGGATTTTGAAGGCTTGGAAGAAAGGAGAAAGGAAGGAAGTGTAGATCCAGCCTTCATATCGTTTTCGCAATTGTTAGATGGTAAAAAGTCTGGACCTTGAGCTTTCAATTGATAGATCCCCTTTCTAGTTTGCTTTTGGTCATATTTTGATCATTTCTGAGGTTAATCCGAGTATTAAACCCTTGAGGATGGATCGGACAACAGATCCAGACACTCTTGAGCTTTAGGAGCTCAAAGTTGTTGGCTTTATCCAGCTAAGATTCCATTTCATGACCTAGGTTTTCTTAGATGCTTGGATTAAGTGTTTTAGCCCCATAACACCTTGCATGCACGTAAAGTTAGCAACTTTAAGTGTAATGCTAGCATAAGGAGTCCAGATCTATGAGTTTGAGGTGTTGGAATGGACTGGAATAGGCAGAATAGAGTTGTCATAAGATGGAATCGGCGAGTCAGTTCATGGACTCAACGAGTCGGGTTGCAAACCCAAACCCTTCTGTTTATGAGTCGGATCAGTGTGTGGGGTTTGAGAAGGACTCGACCAGTATGTGTCCATAATGGACATGAAGATCATGGTACTCGACGAGTTCGAGGAGGAACTCGGAAAGTCTAAGGCAATCTCCTTAGCTTATGAATATGGACTCAACGAGTTGTAGAACAACTCGACGAGTCGGTTGAAGATGGTCCCGAATGTTTAGTTGAAAAGAACTCATCAAGTGGTCACTAGACTCCACGAGTGGAGTCGAGGTTGTTTTGAGATTTGAGGAGCATGGACTTGGCGAGTCGAGTCAACTGGAAGTTGACTCTGACCATTGACTTTGACCTTGAGAAGGACCTTGACCAGAGTTGTCCTAGTTGACTTCTGGAGGACAGTTAGGCTAATTGTTATTATTTGGAATTTGTAGCTCGGGGAGATAGAGGAGCAGCGGTTCAAAGATTTGTCGGTTAGCAGCCAGAGGGTTATCAACAGCCTCAGCAGTTTGCGGTGAGTTTTCCCTTTGTGTGAATGGGTCTACCGCCACAATGTCGGCCCATGTAGTTATGAGTAGGAAGACCCGGGGGTTGGCCCTAGGCACTGTTTGCTAATATGATGTTCAGGACCAAGGTCCAATGTCGGGCGGTTACCCAAGGAATGGTTTGCATGATAGAGTATACTTGTTGTCTGTGTGATACTTGGATGTGCCTTGTAGGGAGGTGAGTGTGGGCGAGGTCCCGTATCTCACCATTAGCAGAGTATGGATGGGGCTCCATATTTCATTAGTAGCCGAGCAGGGGCGATGCCCGGGTTAGGAAAGGAGTGAGTGTGGGCTGGGCCCGTATCTCACTATCAGCAGGAGTGTGGACGGGGTTCCATGACTCATTAGTAGCAGGACAGGGTGGGGCCCAAGACAGGCGAGGCCTTAGTACAAGAATGCAGTAGAGCAGTTATAGTTTATGTGTTATGCGATATGTTATATGTTTGTATATGTTTAGTGGGCGGGGCCCAGAGACAGGCGGGGCCTAAGAGAAACAGATATGTGCACCGAGCGGAGCTCGAAGCCAGGCGGGGCCTGTTGTAGCGGGCGAGGCCCAGTATTTGCAATATTGGATTATGTGCATGGTATGTGGTAGGTTGGGGAACTCACTAAGTTTCGTGCTTACGGTTTTCAGTTTTGGTTTCAGGTACTTTCGGTAACGGAGGGAAGAGCTCGGGGTGATCGCATGGCACACACCATTGTTTAGTCAGCCTAATATGTTTTACTCTGATATTAAAAATATGTTTTGATTTAACACTCTGATTTTTTGTTATGAATTATGTCATGGATTGATAAGTGTGGTTTAAGTAACGTTCAAAAAATGAAATTTCTAGTCATGATTTTTTGATCGTTATACTGTCAGTCGTATATGTATTGTTTTAAAGTTAATTACGTTTATTAAATTACTGTCAGTCGTATAAGTGTGGTTTAAGGTGATCCCTTATCGCCACTTTTGTTCATAATCGCGATGGAGGGGCTGAACATCGCGATGAAGGTGGCTTGCGATAAAGGCATCTTTAAAGGAAAAAAAATCCCAAACAATGATTCGTATGTTTCCCATCTGTTTTATGCAGATGACGCACTCTTTGTGGGGGAATGGGGTGAGGAAAACATAAAAAATCTCGCAAGAATTCTTCGATGTTTTCATGTAGCATCAGGCCTAAGAGTGAATTTCAAAAAGTCGAGAGTACTTGGAATTGGTGTTGAACATCAAGAAGTAACATCTTTGGCTGAGCCGCTTGGCTGTGAACCCTCCCGACTGCCGTTTTCTTATCTTGGTGTCCCGATGGGGGCAAATATGAAGCTAAAATGCCACTGGACTCCTGTGATTGAAAAATTCCAATCAAGACTAAATGTTTGGAAGTCGAAAACTCTTTCCTTTGGGGGAAGATTAACACTAGCAAAGGCTGTCCTTGGCAGCCTTCCCACCTTTTACTTTTCATTATTTGTTGCCCCTGCAGGTGTCATTAAGAAGCTGGAAAGAACAAGAAGGAGATTTCTATGGGGGGGATCGATCGATAGAAAAAAAATCAATTGGGTATCGTGGGAAAAGGTGACGGCACCTAGAGAAGCAGACGGCCTTGGGTTGGGTTCTCTAAAGGCACTCAATTTATCACTAATTGTAAAATGGCTATGGAGATTGAAAACGGATGGATCAAGTCTATGGAGCAAGGTCATAAAAGGAATACATAATCTGTATAATAAACCTGCAGACCATATTTCCAAAAAAAAACCCTACCTGGAGTATGGAACAATATCGCTGGAGTAAGGGGAGAGCTGGAGAAAATTGGAATTGATCTAAATGACGTAATATCGAAGAAGATTGGATCCGGTGATGATACGATGTTCTGGCTCGATCGGTGGACTGGAGGCAATACCTTAAAAACATCATTCCCTGATATGTATAAACTGGAACGTCATAAACATTGCAAGATTAGTGATCGGTTATATGACGGGCGATGTAATTGGAACTGGAAAGAAATACCAACAACTATGGAGCAAGTTCGTGAGTTTCATATGCTCATTAATGGAGTCAATATGTTTCAGCTAGTGGCTCAAAGTGACAGATGGGTATGTAATTTGTCGAGTGACGGAGTATTCCACGTTAATGCTCTCAGAACACAGATCGACTGGAGAAACATGATGCCAGGGGAAGTATCGTTAAAGTGGACTCATGAAGTCCCTTTGAAGCTCAACTGTTTCATATGGAGGGCAAAGCTTGATCGACTCCCAACAGCACGTGCATTAACTAGAAGGGGAATCCAACTCATGTCCGCCTTATGTCCCTATTGTGAGTTGGAAGAGGAGGATACGGCACATGCACTATTCCGGTGTCCACTGGCATCAAAGGTATGGGAATATGTAGGTCATTGGTGCAACATTCCTCATCTCCAATTTCAGAACGCCGAGAAATGGTGAAATATGTAACACAATGGGGTACTTGTTCAAAGCAAAGAAAAACTCTAACTAGCATATGCTATGGGACTGCATGGAGTATCTGGAAAGCTAGGTGTGATTGGATCTTTAAAAAACAAAGAACATCGCCACCTAGACTAGCAGATTCGGTGAAATCCATTGTATTTACATGGATTAAGCATAGGAGAGACCGATGCAACATTAGTTGGATAGATTGATGTGTTAGTCCTTTTACCATTATGTAATTTTTTTTCTCCTTTCATGTATCTGTACTCTCCCTCCTAGCACCTTGCTGGAGTGTTGTTTGCTTTCTTTTATAAAATTATTTGCCGGTTCCAAAAAATAAAAACTTATTTATCATTTATTTTAATCAATTTCGTATTACTAAATGCTGCCGTAATCCAATAGTTTGTTTCAAACACCAAAAGACACGTGAAGCGCGACTGTTGTTGACTTTTTTAGATTTTTGGACGTCGCTTCCTTTCATATAATTTTGACTTGCATCCTATAAAGTGGCTAAACGCATAAGACGAAAAGGAGAGCATAATTAAAACAAAAAATTGCTCCACACGACGTCGTTAACCGCTGCTAGATCACTATTCTCAACAACCCCTAGTCTCCACCGTAGCGCCACCGCCCTACGGCTTCAGTTCTTCACTTTAATCGCAATGAATTGGTGGCAAACGTCATCCGCTCCTTCTTCCTCCCGGAGTCATTCGTCTAGAAAGAGCTTCGTTAACAATAACAACGAAGCTCCAGCTTCACCACTCGCCGCTCATCGCCGTCGTGTTAGTAACGGAACTCTACAGCTTAATCGCCTCGGCGTCGGCTGGAAGCTACGAAATTTCACCGACGACGACAACGACGTCGGCCAGACCTCCACCGTCAGGGCGCATCCGCTACCTCTCCCTGACTTTGCTGTTCTGCTCAAACGCGATTCCGGCATGGAAGGTTTTTCCGATCAGACATCGAAGTACATTCTGCCATTGCCTGAGGCAATTACGAGATCCGGTGAAAACAGATTAATTTCACACAGTATTCGCGTAGATTGGCAAGGATCTCGAAGGTAATTTCATCTCTACATTTTCAATTTTTCTGATCAAATCGATTATGAGGTTAAATTTTCTGCATCTTTGATCTACTGGGGACTTATGTGCGCCTTCAAAATGATTCTATAATAATGAATTAATAACGATTAAGAAATTCTTTATACACAACGAACATGATTACGATTGAAGTAAGATTAAATTATCCAAAACTTATACATGCAAACAATGAAAGTCAATCTCGTAACTTTTTGGCGTTATTCGACTGGTATATATATGGATACTTTTATCATTATCGATTTAAACATCAATTATTTTTAAATAATTTTCTACTTCAACCCTGTTTTAAATCCAGTCAAGCAATCGGCCCACCAACAACCACGACGGAGACACCGCTAGCGACGGATCTAGGTGTCGTAAATCCAGTTCACCCCTTACCTCTTCCTCCCGGAGTTGTCATTCATCCACCTTCTTCTTCCCCGCGTTGTAAACCTGATTCAATATCAAGGAATTTACAGACACAAAATCAATGGCGAAAGGGGAAGCTTATAGGTCGTGGGACATTTGGAAGTGTTTATGTTGGTTCTAATAGGTATGTATTTAATATATAATACTATATTATGTTCTTATTATACATGTGTGTCAGATCTTAATACCATTTTAATTTTTTTTTTTTATTATTGATAGAGAGACTGGAGCTTTATGTGCAATGAAAGAAGTTGAATTATATCCAGATGACCCGAAATCTGCAGAGTGTATAAAGCAATTAGAACAGGAAATTAATGTACTAAGCAAGCTTAAGCATCCAAACATTGTTCAATATTATGGTAGCGAAATAGTAAGTGGTTTCCTATTCCCACTAAGCAAAATAAATAATAAAAAATTTTAATTTTTTTTATTACTTAATTCATAAGCTTATCGACTTAAACATTTAATCTGGACAGAATGACTTAACTGGTTAAATCATAAAATTTCAGCTTAATTTATTAAGAAACCAACCTTTATTTATCTTTTACTTATCTTTACTGTTTTTTTTTTCAGTATAATCAGTGTCATGTTAAAACTATTTGTTTGAATATAAGGGTAAAATGGTCATTTAGTCTCATTCAGATATATACATGTAGGTCGACGACAAGTTTTATATTTACCTGGAGTATATTCATCCTGGTTCAATTAATAAGTATGCACGCGATCATTGCGGGGGAATGACAGAGTCTATTGTACGCAATTTTACACGTCATATTGTCTCAGGACTCGCGTATTTGCATAGCACCAAGACCATTCATCGGTAACGATTGCAATTTTTTTTTATTTGTGTAGTTGAAATTTTAGCAAACTTTAATATGTAGTAGTTTTGATTATCCTAGGATTGGAATTTATGATTTGGACAACCTACCAACATGTTTGATATGTATTTTTATATTTTTTTTTAATATTAAAAAGTACAAATAGAAATTTAACTAAGTTGTTTATAATTTTGAATAATTTTTTTGGTTACTAATTTATTTAACTAAGTATAGACTTCATTATTTTATTTGAATGGGTCCATTTATTTATGTCGCAAGTTGGGTTAAAGTTGTTTTAATTAAACAAGAACCTATGTTGAAAATTCGAATCATTAAATTTTAGTTTCATCAATGAAAGTCACATAAGTCTGACAATTTTTTCTATGTCGACGACTTTGACTGTTATGTTTGGTTAGAAAAGAAAATTTTATCAAAATTTTTATTAAAGCCACTAAATTTTACTAAAATTTTCTATTTTAACCAATTTAATATGTTATATCGACATGGTCGACATATAAAAAATTGTAAAACTTTGGTGGCTATGATCGACGAAACTAAAATATAATGGTTAAACCTAAAGAAAATCAAAATATAATTTTTTTTTTGTACTTTGAACATTAGTTTTTTTTTTTTTTTTTGGTCATGGATTTGAAAGTAATTACACTTTTTAGGGATATCAAAGGAGCTAATTTACTTGTTGATGTAAATGGGGTCGTCAAGCTTGCTGATTTTGGGATGGCTAAACACGTAAGCTCTTATAAAAAATTCTATTAATTAATGTTAATATAAATAAGTCATAATTTTGATTTTGTTATACAGCTTAATGCACAAGCTAGCCATCTATCTCTAAAAGGAAGTCCTTATTGGATGGCTCCTGAGGTAAATTTCTTTTCTACCACATTAAACTATTTGAAAACAATTATCTTTTTTTTTATTTTATGACGTCATAATTCCCTTTTTTTTATAGCTCTTACAATATGGGACACAAAAAGATAATGATCCAGATCTTGCTCTGGCCATCGATATATGGAGTTTAGGTTGTACAATTATCGAAATGATTAATGGAAAACCTCCTTGGAGCGAATATGAAGGGGTAATAAAAATTAAAAATTAATGTATTCTTTTTGGAAAATTAGATGAAAGCTATTGAAGTTTTACAACTTTTTCTATATTGACCATTTTGACCAGCCATATCACATTAAAATGGCACAATGATAATTTTGTGAAAGTGTAGTTAGTGACTTTAGTTAAAATTTTGACACTAAAACCACTAAATTTTGAAAAAGTAGTTGATATTGAAAAGATTGTTAAACATGGATGATTTTTATCGACGAAACTAAATCCAGTAGTTAAACCAAAAAAAATGACCAAAATATAATCATTTTTGTGTATTTGGACCTTTTTAAGACAAAATTTAACAACTGGTTCTTATGGTTAAAATTTTTTATCTGAACTTTTTTTTTTTTTTTTTTTTTGCATCAATGGTCTCTTTTGACAAAAGTTGTCACACCAATGGTCATTTGGGAGTCATCCGTTTAATATGGTCTTTAAGTTGAGGGCATTTTGGACATTTTGCATAAGGATTATTTCTGAAATTTTATGAAACTTTGCTTATGGACCATTTATAGTAATTATCATAAATCAAATAAAAAAACAAAAAACTAAAACATAAAAAAATAGAGTATTTATATAAATAAAAAATAAAGCTTACTAATTTTATTCATCATGCAAATATCTTTTAATATATACATAACTTTTGTTATCTAAACTTTATCTAAAATATCTATATTACAATACATCATTAAATATGTTTGTTTTTTTTTTATCTAAAAACATTTGAAATATAAAAACATCATTTTATCTACTTTTAATTTTTATGTGATATTATTTTCTAGATTTATCTTTTGTTTTTCTTATACAAATATATTTATTTTTAAAAAAAAATATCATATGTTATTATAAAAATACAATCGTTTTTATGTATTTTGTCCTTTTTCTTTAATGTTTGATTATTTTGCACTTGCTAATGAACTAAACTAAAAATTGCTTTCTAATTCAGCCTGCAGCAATGTTTAAAGTTATTAAGGAGACTCCGCCATTACCTGAAACAATGTCACCTGAAGGCAAAGATTTCTTACGTTGTTGCTTTATTAGGAACCCTGCAGAAAGGCCGAAAGCTACCACCTTACTTCAACATAGGTTCTTGAGCTCAAACTAGGTAAATACCAAATAATCATTTTTAGCTTCATATTAATTATTTTAATATCGTAACATTTGGAATTAATGTTATTATCATCTTTTTTCTATAGGATAAAGCAGAAGATCAAAGAGAGGTTTGGTCATAACTTTAATCGGTTATCAACGCCCACGTGCCTAGCTCGAAAGGAAATTGCTAGAAAGAAAACGGAATCATTTCTTCTTTTCTCATGAAAAATATAACGTAAACTAACATTGGTTGCCTACTCTGAGTATATATAGATGATGTATAGTCACCCCATTTTGTATAGGCAATTAATTGCTTCTCTTGTAATATTGTATTTATATATGAATAATGAGAGAGCTCATTTCATGGGCAAATAAATATATCCTACATAGTATCATAGCAATATAGCATGCTTTTTAAAACCTTAAACCTTAATCTCTCAATCTAGGCCACCTAACCACCGTTGTCGACTCCCTCTTCTTGGGATCTTATAGCTAGCGAAGTTTCTTCTTCCTCTTTTACTCCCTCTACCCAAAAGATCTATAACATAATTGTAATGGACAACAACACGTATATATGTACCCCTAGTCCTAGACGTTGATATCCTCAACTATGATCCTTGGCGAGAACTCTTTGAATTGCACCAAATTTGGGGTTGTGTGGTTGATAATATTGATAGATCCCAAAGACGCTCGATATGAAGAAAACATTTCTTTATGATCATCTTTCGAATACCGTTTTATGCATAGAATCATGTCTGCCACCTTCACCGATCTCTTGATGGCCTTAAACAGGTACCATGGGCTTGGTTTCCGCATATTGTGTCCATTTTGTCACACCTATTGGCTTTCATCATAGTTGGTCTAATTCCTTCATCTTTATTTTAATTAGGGGATAGTTTATGGTAGGGGTGAGCAACCAGAACCGACCCGAATAGATTAACCCAATTATGAGAACCGATAACTAGACCGGTAAAACTACATCGATGTCAGATTTTCCGCTCAAGTACCGAATTGTAATCGGTATATGTTCTTTTGCAATTGGTACAAGATAAAGTGTGTTAAATGAACTAGTCATTGTTTTGAGCCCCAATCATTACAATAATATCAAATCATCCAAGAAAAATTAACCCAAAAATGTTCATACTTTAATATAAAATTAACCAACAAAAAGTAATAATCGTAATAAAACCTTACAAAGTAATTATCGAAACACAAGTTCATAGTTTAATAGTAATTATCGAAACACAAAAGGTCATAGTTTAATACCGATTCAACAGATAAAAGTCATACTCTAATTTTCCATCGGCCTTTTCATCGTTCATTTGTCATGGAGTTTGTTTAAAGCTTTTACAATCTCTATATAAAACGAAATAAAAAAAAGTGTTAGTATTTGATAAAAAGTAATAATCATATCAACATAGAACAAGATTTGAAAAAAAAATACTCAAAGCTATCATCGTTCTTCAAGATGTCGTTGATGTTGTCTATTATTGGATTTGTAGACTTTCTAAACCAATCTTGGTTGTACACCAAAGATTCAACTATCAACGTCGACAAGCTTGTCTGATGCTCATCTGAAAATCTACAAACTAGTGTTAAATGCGTAGTCGGATGCCACGATTGAGATTTGTATCGCCATATGTCTTAACAACAAAAGAATTAAAAATTTTAACAACGGTAATTTATAAACAAACTATGACGAACTAGAAAAAAGCAGTAGTTACCTTTTGCCATCCGAGCAACTATCGGGAGCCTTATCACTTTAACCTTCCCCGAACTAAGGATATTAAAATCTTTTTTTTTTGTAGTCCACTAGTCTCTTTTAAATAGTTTCTTAACTTGTTATCCATCATATCTAAGTTGCTACCTCCTATATTAAGGAAATCACTGAAAAGTCATTATCATCATCACAAACGACTTTTTTACGACTTTCTTATTGAGAACCATTGTCGAATACTTTCAAGTAGGACCTAAAAAAATTTCAATCCTTATCTCAACCTCGTGAACCATTTGACGCGCTTTCAACTCTTTTACTGAGTTTGTCTTTGTCATGGAGTAATCCATGTACTCGATCATTTTTTTTAAAGAATGTAACAATAGAATAGCCTTCATGATAGGATCTAGCTACACTTTAAACTACATAAAAGCATTCATCTTATCGTGGGCACCCTAATACTTGTGGTTTTTTTCCCTCATTTCCGTTTCCATTTGAACAAATTCCCCTTTGATCATTGTTGTTTCAACATCTAAGACTTCCAGGATAAAGAGATGTACTAAAGATGTGAAATGTTTTATTTTATCTTAAATGTTTAAAGGAACTCCACAATATATCTTATTACACCAAAGTATGAATGCTCCATTACTCTACCTAGATCATTTTCATACACTTTTTTTTGTAAAAAAATGACATATTCATCACAATCTAGAAGCAACATAAATTCAACTTTGATACCCTGTATTTAAGGGCTGTGACTTAGTAAATACGTAACCAAATAAGGTGTTTCTATAATCTAAAATAAAATACAAACAACAAACTACATGTTGGAAAAAAAATTATATCATTCTGACTTCAAACGAAGAAGTGACGACGGTTTAAAGAAGATGACAGATTCGACACAATTAAAAAAAATCTTTTTATGCAAAATTTCACAAACGCCTCTGGTAGCTCGTATGCGGTCTTCAATGGCTTGAAAGTTGAGTTCCATCGGATATGGGTGTTAAAATAAAAAAAATTTTGTTTCTAACCAACAATCTTTCATAGCCTTTTAAACTTGCTTATCCTTTGTGTTGATTGTTTGATATATCTTACGACTTTTTGGACATATTCGACATGGTAGTTTTGGACTTTTAGCCCATCATTGACAATAAAGTTTAATATGTGATCCATACACATTATGTGGAAATGTTTTCCACCGTCATAAAGATTGGACAACTTTTTAACAAAAAAATCAGTTGCCTTGTCGTTAAAAGTGGCATTATCCGTGGTCATAAACATGAAATTTTTTATACTTCGTCCGTGAATGCAACCTAGTAATTTCATCTCCGTTGTAGCTATTGATCTCCCTAAAGTTTATTATTCTCTTATGTATTATCCAATTTTCATCTATAAATTGGGTCATGACATTGACCACCATGTAAGTAGCCTTTTGACAAGAGGACCTCCAATTATCCTAGTTTTTGCACCTCTTTGCATGTTTGGTTCAAGTATAAGTCCCATGTTGGGTTGGGTCAGATTTTAGTATAGCTTTGCGAAACTTATATTTTTCATACTTTCTTTTCACACCACCATTCTATACTATCGAACGATTTTCAACAAGGGGCTCTTTCGTTGCCATCTTTTTCTCTTCGTTTTGTAGGCTTTGGCAATTGGCACATCTTCTTATTCTGAATCATCATCAATATTAACTTGAGGTGCAACACCAACAAATAAATCTTTACCACCATCAAAGCAAACAAAAAGGTTTAGCAAAATTCAACCACTATTGCACTTTATAACAACTGATTTTTTCATAACAAATCAACTATCAATATCAATTTCATATAATAAAAACAAAGTTCTACAATTAACAATCAAAAATTGATATTCTTGATTGTTAATTGTAGAAATGAAAACCATAGAAAAACCCTATATATTATATGCTAATTGTCACACCCCAAAACCGGAACGGCGGAAACGTTCTGGGGTGGATGACGTCATGTCAAGTATAACAACATATGCAGTATACTAATCAAACTACAACAACCATTGCATTAATAGTAATAGTTTTACATAAGTTACATTTCATAGAGACATTACAGTAATACAAGTAATAATATAGGTGCAGCTTGGTACTAACCGTCTTCACCAAAAGCTCTTGGGATGTACCTGTCTATTGCTGACCTGAGAATACAAGTTATTTGAAAGCGAGTATCAGCATTTTTATAAATGCTGGTGAGTTCATAAGTATTTAGTGTCATTTTATTCAAATAACTTTATAAAAGTGGTAGTTTAGAATCAAGGGTGTATTAGAGTCCTTTCCAGAAAATCCTATATTTTCTAAATAAAAGCAGTCTTCTACCAAGACCCGACAGTGTTATGTTTTAAAGAGAATTTCCCTGAAATATTATCATTACCAAAATACGGTATTCGACTTTAAAGAAATTAGGAGATTATTACTAGTAAAAGTACTAAGGGAAAATAACATATGCCTCAGCAGAAGATATTGCTGACTAAGGCAAAGAAATCATAGACTCCAAGAGAGTATCAAATGAACGACACGCCTGGCTCAGTCTAACAAGAGGAGACACAGACCCCAGACGGTATCCACTGTACGATAAGGCTAGCAAGGTCTAAAACAAAGAAACACAGACCCCAGGCAGTATCAAATGAAAGATACATCTAGCAAGGTCTGAAACAGAGAAACACAGACCCCAGACAGTATCAAATGAAAGATACAGCTAGCAAGGTCTGAAACAGTGTAATTCTAAGAGTGTGTTTCCAGCATACAGTGTTAAACATCGTTACCTTAAGGCCATGAATTATAAGGTAAACATGGAGATACCCGTAACCATACTAATCGACACTAGAGTACTTGACGCCCTGCAAGCGTCGGTGTAAGTATGACATTTGTCACCCCTTGGCTTGGTAGGCCGTGGACTGTAGCTAGCAGTCAGGGTGCGGGGGTGTCAATCCCGTATAGATCTATACACACAATGTCTGCTCTCCCTACAAGAGACTCTGGTTACCAACTCGACGACGAGAAGATCCGTGTCTTGAAGATGTATCTCGAACAGTGAATTCTGATGTAAGTGTTGGACTAGCAGTAGAGACTCATAACTGAACCGATCGATGTAAACCTATATGTCTATACATGTATACATAATATATAATTAATGATCAAACGACCTTCGGACGGATATCCGATCCCACCAGACCACATCCCAACGAGGAAAAGGAAATATGGCGAACTAGGCTTCCTAAGTCCTTTAAACATTATTTATATAACTGTACAAGTACAGGCATACATTTAACTAAGTATAACTTTTCATGAAGTTGGAGTGTTTAACAAAGTAGACGTGTTTCACGAAGTAGAACCGTTAACAAGTAGAAGCGTATCACGATGTAGAAGCGTTAATAAATAGAAGCGTATCACGAAGTAGAAGCGTTAATAAATAGAAGCGTATCACGAAGTAGAAGCGTATCACAAAGTAAAAGCGTTAATAAGTAGAAGCGTATCACGAAGTAAAAGTGTTAACAAAGTAGTAGCATTTAACTAAGTAGGAGCATTAACTAAGTAGAAGTATAATCGAAGCAGTAGCATCTAACGAAGTAGGAGTATAAAAAAATGGAAGAAAACTTTGATGAAAGCTTTGGAAAACCTTTACACTTAAGAAAATCACGACTTGGTATTCTTTTGTAAAATAAGTTTGAAAACCTTTAGAAATCCTTTGAAAACCTTTCATAAACAAGTTTTGAATGAAACTTTGATAAAACATTATGGGTAAAGAAAACCTTTGTTTAAAATACTGCTGTAACTGAATCTGAAGTAAAACATACAGCGCGAGAGTCAATTTGAGAAAAGATTTGAACAAGTAAAGACGTTTTGGAAAACCATTTACAATATCATACTTGGTAAAACAGTTGACAGTGTAATAAATCTTTGTGCATGCAGGTTATCAATCACATGTGATTGGTATGATAACTGGCATGTTTTAACTTGTATTCCCCCCCCCCCCCCTAAAAGCATGTAAAAACATTTAAAAGGTTAATTCATGGGTATGAACTCACCTGTTGTAAGTGGATCGAACGAAGGTGCCGGTTGGGTGCTCGGTGTCAAGTAAAGACTTGAACACACTTAGTGACCTATTAACATATGATGACATATGTTTACATACAATTAGTAAATATAATACTAATTAAACACGTATACGCATCCTAAAGTGCGGAAAACACTTTGATTAAGTGCTAGGGGTGTCCCGAGTAACATCTATGGGTATGCATGGCCTAGATAGGGAGTTTACTCTTCAAGAGTAAACTCTTTATAGAGTTCACGGCCCTAAGACCTTATCCCCATGATTTTACGGCCGTAAACTCATGGATGGTGTGTTCTTTGATGCATTAAGGTCTTATAACACTTGTGAAATTAGGCTAGGTTCAATTCTAGGGCTTATGCAAGGTTTAAGGCTTCAAAATGGACCATTTGAGGAGTTTACGGTCCATTGACACTCCTTGAGGAGTTTACGGCCGTAAACCCCATGGTTTATGGTAGTAAACTCTTGGACACCTTCCATTCTTTGATTTCAAGGTCCTTGGCTCATTCCTAACAAGTTCTAGTGAGGGTATAAGGCTTTTTAGGGGGTTGAAACTTCATTTGTCATATTTTAGGGGAGTTTACGGTCTAAGCATCTGCTTGGGCCATAAACTCTAGTTTGCCCTCCAAATGATGATGTTTGGGTGTTCCAAGTCCGAAATGGTAAGTCCCTTAGTCATATCTTAAGCCTAAATGAGGTTCGGAAGTGTTTTGGGCTTGATTTGCATATTTAGAGGGTATTTACGGTCTAAGCATATGCTTGGACCGTAAACCCTCTTTCAAGCCCCCAAACTTGATGATTCAAAGCTCAAACACTTCTAGGTTTAACCCAAAACTAGTTTCTAAGCCTAAAGGAGGGAGTTTCGGGCATTTTGGCACCATTTTAGGTGTTGACGGCCTAAGGAGGTTCTTAGGCCGTGAACTCCTTTTAGTTGGCTTTCTTGAGTGATTTTTGAACTATAGTAACAAGCAATGATGTTTAGAACAAGCTAGGGTAAGGGAACTTACATTTTGGAGGCGGTATCTTGCAGTTTTGAGGCGAAAACGGACTTGAGGAGAGAGAGTAGAGAGAGAAAGTGGGTCTAGGTGGTAAAAGGCTTCTAAGGAGTGTCCATCCACCCTTATATAGGGCTTGGGTGTTGTACCCGGTATACGACTACCCGATACTTATGTTTAACGAGGTTTAAAATTTTACCCGGTTAAATGGTCGTAAATAAAAATAAACTTTTTCCAAATAAATGGAAAGATAATTTACGTGTTTTTATTTTCGCTTGACGAATATTAATTAAAAATATTCCAACGGGTTTAAATCCGGTCAAAAATATTTTCGGGATAAATTTGGCTAATTTTTGACGTAATTAATGTCGACGTTAAAACTAACGGAAATTTTTAGGTTGTCACATCATCCCCTCGTTAGAGGGAATTTCGTCTCGAAATTCAGGTTTAGGCAAGGAAGTAGGTATGAATGATCGAGTAATGAGATGAGGGTACTTCCTATTAGGCTGGTCCTTGCACTCCCAAGTGAACTTTGGCCTTTGCTTGGCGTTCTAACAAAACATCACTTACGGGATGCGGATTATGTCTCGTGCCGATAGCGATTCCTACAGGTTCGTCTACAAAGTTAGGGTTCCCAATGGTTTCGATCAAGATGAGTGGGATACAAAGAGTGACGTCGGGCAACACTTATCAATGTCTAAGAAGTGGATTGATCTGTGATGAAACTTGTGGAATTTCCGAAAGTAGTAGTGGTCTGACGAGGGTTGGACCAATCTCCGTAAAGAATCTCGGATGGTACTAAGCTCTCGGAAGGGTAGTGCTTTTCAGTACTTAGAACATAGTGTACTTCTATGGCGAGATCATCATTGGCATGATCGCCATTCCGAAGTTCCAAACGTTCTCTCATATTGGGAGTGTAGTCCTTCAGGTTGGTTCTTAAAAGTTCGGGTTATCCTTGGATTCGTGTTCCTGTTGATTGGCTCTCCGAGGTTTTCTAGATCATCGGATGGATTGCGTGTCTACGGGTATCTGTTTGTTGCAGAGTGTCTATCTCAATCTTGTGCAAAATGAACCTGCACTTCTGATTCTTGAGATATTTCTAACGGAAACTCTCAGGGTCGGGGAGATAGGGTTTCACCAGACGAGTGCTTAGAAAGTTTTTAAACTTTACTTAATCGTCTAGTTAGCGCTTTCCCAATATGATCCTTAACGGGAAAGGATCATGCTCTCACTTGCCTTGCTGTTTCATGAACAGCAGGCTCTGCTCCCGGCTAACTCAATCCTTAGAGATTTTCCGAAGTGTTGGACTATCTCGGGAGGTGGTTATACTATTTCTGCGTGAGATAGTATTTGGGAAACACCTAGTAGTCCAATGAATCTCTAAGACACGCCCTATTCTCTAAGGTGACGGTTATTTCAGTTGCAGAAAGCGCGTGCTCTTGTATAACCCATCGACTAACACCTAGACTGGTGTCAAGTCTATAATCTCTTCGGGATCTAGGTTATAAGGCTTAACGCAACCTACTTTCGCACTTAAATCAAGTATTCTTGGCTGCGGAGGTTATCCTGTGGTTCTTGGCATTCTAGTGTTCACTTCGGAGAATGCAGTCTGTCGTCTACAGAGCGACGGTGAATTCTTCCACGTGAGGGGGCGGAGTGTCCTAGGCACTATTCGTCAGTAACGGGGTGGACAAAGTGCCTGAGTAGTACGAGCATCTTCTGCAACTACTCTTCCGAAGGTTTTGAGTTTTCTCGGTCTAGGTCAAATCTAGTGAGTATAGGTTTCCATCACTCGGAACTTTAATCTCCTCATCCACTCTTCTCAGAGTTTAACTTATCGCAGCTTCCAGGGTTCCGGGATATTCGCTGAGATGCTTACTTCGTGGGATTAAGCGTGAGTGGATGGTCGTAGTCAATGTCCTTGACTCTTACGACTCAGATTTCTTTACCAACCGAGGGTGTTAGCTACTATGTTGGCTTAACCGGGATGACAACAAATTTCAGATTTGTGGTCATTATAGTAGCTCAACCCTCCGTGGTTCTCTTGACTCTAAATCCTATTCTATGGAATAGGATGAAGGGTTTTACTATGAGCTTCGTGGTAGAGCTCATACTTGGCTTAACCACTAATACTTGGTGTATGCAAGCCGTATATAATTGAGGTCGGCGGGATGTTCAGTTGTGTGACTCCACCCCAGACCCACAACCCAACGAGGAACCGGGAGTAGGGAGGAAGCACGCAACTTAAATCTTTTTGATCTCGATTATATACCACCCTTATGCATATACTCAGTTATAGTGGTTAGTCCCATGAGTTATATCCTCTGGATTCACGAATCTGATTGCGAGGTGCGAAGGGTCTTTCTGGGTTTCTACGGTGTCTGCTTTGGATGGTTATCGTCTTCTGGAATGCCTGCAGTGCCTTTCGCTTTGGTTTTTATCTGTCTAAGAGGGGTTGGTTAACAGCGCGCGGTACCCTTCTCCTGGGTACTTCGGGAAGTTTAAAATAAGAGTGATGACTGACGGATCGCATTAGGTTTTATTATTCTTATTTTGTTTAGGTTCGGAAGAACCTTTATTTTCCGAAATGGCTATGGAGAAAGTTCTTTTTACACAGCACTAAGGATTTACACATGGCTGCACGAAGTCGAACCATGATTGATAGAGGCGTTGAAGTTGGCATACTTCGACATGATAGAATGAGGATCGATAGGGTCATGTGTTGAAAGGGCACACAAGTTCTAGGCGTCTCGGGTTTCGTCCCGTGTATCACTGTCGCGAATACTTGGACCGATAGAGTTGACGCGGAACTATAGAGAGTCCTGAGTGTTTCTGAGTAGAGTACCTTTTCACGAATGGATTCTCACGAGGCATTTCTATAATCGCCTAACATTTACTAGTCATGTATAATTAAGGTGGGGAGGACTGTTGACTGAGCGACTCCGCCCTAAATCCACAACCAAACGAGGAACAGGAAATGAAGCAGCATTCACTCAGTCTAGGTCTATCCATCTCAATTATACATGGTCGTAACGTATATACTTAGCCATTATAGTTTTACCTGATGAAATTTTTAAATTTTATAATAGTGCTGCGACTTTCGCCTTAACGGGGAAGTAATTACATTTAGAATTAGCCTTTTAATGTTTTCGGTTAGTTATCTGAGATTGAGAGACGTACCAAAAATCTACCGGGTTCCTTGATGCTTCTCCCTAAGCATTAGAGTTAGACTCCTCCTGTGTCCTTGTCTTTTCTTTCCGTTGGGCAGTCCCTTTTGAAGTGTCCCATTTCACCACATAGGTGGCAAACTGTATTGGTCGCCACATTGGTGGTTGATGTAATAAACTCAACCGGGGTTCTGCAGACGCGAGCAGTATGCCCCTTCATGTTGCACCTAGCACAATAGAGTTCTCGACAGATACCATGATGATGGTAGCTACACTTGCTGCAGTGGGGAAGGTTTCCTAGGTATGGTCTTCTTGAAGTCGGGATGGAAGGGCTAGCAGGGGTATTGACTGTCTCAGCTCGTTTCCCTTCGGAAGGTCCTTGAGCCGAGGTACTTCCCTCCTCGATCTTGATCTTTCTCTTCAGCGGATTTGGTTGAGGTTCCTGGGTGGTTGGGTATACATAGGTTGGTTGTTGCTGTCCATTACTTGGATTGGAATTTTCGATAGGGCTCTTGCTAACATTGGCGTTGTTAGCATTCAATTGAGCCATGACAGCTGCAACGACTGCCGAGACTACAGCTTCGAACGTAGCTTCATCGAGTAGGAGAGTCGGTTTCTTGCTGGCGGATGGGTTACGCTTCTTCAGAGGCATGGTTTTCTTGCACAGAAGGAACACAAGCTGATGAGAGACAATGGTTAACCCTGGACGTATCTGTCCTTACTATATTAGGCATAAATTTTTCCCGTGCTTCGAATATTGGTTGTCTAAGTGTCGACCTACATCCCTATGATGTAGTCCGGGTATTCAAGGTAAGAGTATGAGTGTTGGAAAAAGCCATAAGATGGGAGTCGTTCCTACTAAGTTACCTTTATACTGGGAAAGGTTTCACTCTCCGGCTTGGAAAGATTTGAGAACAGTTCGGAGCGAAGACCGCGGGAAGAAAGGCTCATGAAGACTTATGGCTAAACATCCTCAATAGAGGTGTGGGGATCCACTCTAATCGTATTACTTGCAACGGGAAAAGGCGATTTACCTAACACATAGTGCGAGTAGTGTAATCACTAAGTCACTAAATTGTATTATTTTATGGGTGTGTTAGCGTGACGAGCACGAGGAAAAGACACCTCTCGGGTTCCATGTACTGGTTCCCTCTGTCTATCTCATATCTTTGACTGAGATCGGCGTTGGTTTCCTTTGGGTAGTTACCTAGGGTTTTCTTCTCTTATTAACATATTGAATTTCTACTCCGCCTTACTTCCGAATCCGACTCTGGGTGTCATCACTTCATGATGGATGACTGGAAATCTCGGAAGTTTAGGCGAATTTCTCACCGATGTCCCTAAAAAGATATAGGCACTTGGTGATTTCAATAGTCTCGACCTAGTTCATTCATTTCCGAACTGGAAATCTTCTCAATAAACATCTTCTGGGTCTGATTCAACTCTTCTGTCGAGTACTGAAGTGGATAGGGTTTTCTACAGGGTTCGTGCGAGAATGGAAATGTCTAAAGAATCCTAAGAGATTATTAACATTTCACTGGGTGATCCATATCGAGTCCTGCTACGATTACATAGGGTATACAAATCATATATAGCTTAGATCCGATAGGCCTTCTGATGTGCACAAAAGTACTCACTAATTTTAATATTTATAACCTAACAAACTTAACTATCTATGCACTTATAGGCAGTGTACCTAGTCAGATTACAGTATAGCTTGGGTAAGTCGGGTGTCGATCACAGGGAACGGTGTTCTAATTAATTTACTTACTATTAAATTAACCTAATTTATTAACAAGTTTAAAAGGGGTTTTACCTGATTTTACAAGATCGGATGAACTTAAATCAAATTCAATAAATAAAAACACACTCTTGTTTAGTTCGAATCCACTTCTCCCTTATGGCTAGCTAATGATTACGGATTATTAAGTTGGTTTTTAGTTATATTAGTAATTTAGTTCTATCTTACCAATAATTAACTAATTCATGTCAAACCATGTATGTTCACACATAATTAAACACAGAACTAATTATAAATGTAAATATGCTATGTAAGATTTGTTGTATAAACGCAATTATGATCACAATGCACGTTCTCTAGCACAGCTAAGCTTTATTTATTCTAATTACTAACTAAGATTGGTCAATCCTAGCTCTAACAATTCAATGTTCACTAAATCATTAGGTAAACAAGTTCATGCAGTTTATTGGTCACTAAGCTACACAGAACATGCAATCAAGCAATTAGAAAAACAAATAATAGCATGCTAGGTTATACAAATCAAACACAAGCAATTTTTTACCAACTAAACTTAATCCATAAACATTGAACTATTCAAAAGGTTGAAGCTTCATCTAGCTAAACAAGAGTAGCTAGATTCAGTTGCTCATCCTAGCAACTAAACCAACACAGCTAAAAATAATAAAAGTCATGTTCTAATTTAACCAAGATATAAACCTCTATTCTTTTTGGTGTTGAAAACCTTCTTCCAGAACCCTTATTTTGCTCTGAATCGTCTTTTGGAACTCCTTCCTTCTGCCAAAAGGTTCTTTCTTTCGTAATAATCAGGAAAACTTAAATAATCTCCAAAAACTCGTGCCACGTCGTGGCCAGCTTTGCCACGTCGTGGGCTTCAAGCTATCCGTATCCTCCAAGGAATCCTCCGCGTCGCGATGTCTATCTTCTGGAAACCCCATGCCATGTCGTGGCCGACTGTGCCACGTCGTGAATTCAGTATTTATCGTGGATTTATTCTTTTCTTGTCTTTCAAGCCTCCCATGTTCCACATATTGTCACTTTTGGTCCCTCTTTTCGAAAATCCTTTTAATTGACTGAAAATAACAATTTAAAGTCATAAGTACCATTATTCTAAACATATTATCAATTTATTAATAAAAATGTACTTAAATATTGCCTAAAAATAAGTATAAATATGACAATATCACCTTCGAATATGTGATACTACTCTATATCCACATCCCAACGAGGAAAAGGAAGTAGAGCGAAACCACACATTCTTAGCCTATGGGATCCTTATTATATATAATCTTGGGAGTATACCCTCTGTAATTGTAGGTATATCAATAAGGATCATTTTAGTTCTTCACACAAGGTTATCTATGGTTCCTAAAATACCCCTATGGTATTTTAATTTCTTGTTTGTTTCTTATCTTCTGAATATGATTCTGGGATTAATGTGAGTCTTTTAGTATTCCAAAATACTCCCATAGTATTTTAAACTTTATGTTTGGCTCTAGCATTCCTAGTTGGTAAGTTTCAGACCTGTTGCAACACCACTATCACTCCCAAGCACACGTACATCGCATCTCGAATAAATGTAGTTGATCAGGTTACATTTATTCCAGCTTACGATTACATAACTGCCCAAGTTTGACGGTAATGCTCAACATCCGAAGACTTTTATTCTTGTTCTTCTTGTGATACTTGTGTTCGAGTGTTTAGATTTTGGATGTTCTTATACTTTGGTAAAATATGGTCATATTTTAAAGTATAATTCTTGGTCAGTGTGTTTTATCCCTATGTATTTATAGGTTGTATATCTTTTATGAATTGATATACTTAGCTCACTATAAACAATGCTCTGATACCAATCTGTCACACCCCAAAACTAGAACGGCGGAAACGTTCTGGGGTGGATGACGTCATGTCAAGTATAACAACATATGCAGTATACTAATCAAACTACAACAACCATTGCATTAATAGTAATAGTTTTACATAAGTTACATTTCATAGACATTACAGTAATACAAGTAATAATATAGGTGCAGCTTGGTACTAACCGTCTTCACCAAAAGCTCTTGGGATGTACCTGTCTATTGCTGACCTGAGAATACAAGTTATTTGAAAGCGAGTATCAGCATTTTTATAAATGCTGGTGAGTTCATAAGTATTTAGTGTCATTTTATTCAAATAACTTTATAAAAGTGGTAGTTTAGAATCAATGGTGTATTAGAGTCCTTTCCAGAAAATCCTATATTTTCTAAATAAAAGCAGTCTTCTACCAAGACCCGACAGTGTTATGTTTTAAAGAGAATTTCCCTGAAATATTATCATTACCAAAATACAGTATTCGACTTTAAAGAAATTAGGAGATTATTACTAGTAAAAGTACTAAGGGAAAATAACATATGCCTCAGCAGAAGATATTGCTGACTAAGGCAAAGAAATCATAGACTCCAAGAGAGTATCAAATGAACGACACGCCTGGCTCAGTCTAACAAGAGGAGACACAGACCCCAGACGGTATCCACTGTACGATAAGGCTAGCAAGGTCTAAAACAAAGAAACACAGACCCCAGGCAGTATCAAATGAAAGATACATCTAGCAAGGTCTGAAACAGAGAAACACAGACCCCGGACAGTATCAAATGAAAGATACAGCTAGCAAGGTCTGAAACAGTGTAATTCTAAGAGTGTGTTTCCAGCATACAGTGTTAAACATCGTTACCTTAAGGCCATGAATTATAAGGTAAACATGGAGATACCCGTAACCATACTAATCGACACTAGAGTACTTGACGCCCTGCAAGCGTCGGTGTAAGTATGACATTTGTCACCCCTTGGCTTGGTAGGCCGTGGACTGTAGCTAGCAGTCAGGGTGCGGGGGTGTCAATCCCGTATAGATCTATACACACAATGTCTGCTCTCCCTACAAGAGACTCTGGTTACCAACTCAACGACGAGAAGATCCGTGTCTTGAAGATGTATCTCGAACAGTGAATTCTGATGTAAGTGTTGGACTAGCAGTAGAGACTCATAACTGAACCGATCGATGTAAACCTATATGTCTATACATGTATACATAATATATAATTAATGATCAAACGACCTTCGGACGGATATCCGATCCCACCAGACCACATCCCAACGAGGAAAAGGAAATATGGCGAACTAGGCTTCCTAAGTCCTTTAAACATTATTTATATAACTGTACAAGTACAGGAATACATTTAACTAAGTATAACTTTTCATGAAGTTGGAGTGTTTAACAAAGTAGACGTGTTTCACGAAGTAGAACCGTTAACAAGTAGAAGCGTATCACGATGTAGAAGCGTTAATAAATAGAAGCGTATCACGAAGTAGAAGCGTATCACAAAGTAAAAGCGTTAATAAGTAGAAGCGTATCACGAAGTAAAAGTGTTAACAAAGTAGTAGCATTTAACTAAGTAGGAGCATTAACTAAGTAGAAGTATAATCGAAGCAGTAGCATCTAACGAAGTAGGAGTATAAAAAAATGGAAGAAAACTTTGATGAAAGCTTTGGAAAACCTTTACACTTAAGAAAATCACGACTTGGTATTCTTTTGTAAAATAAGTTTGAAAACCTTTAGAAATCCTTTGAAAACCTTTCATAAACAAGTTTTGAATGAAACTTTGATAAAACATTATGGGTAAAGAAAACCTTTGTTTAAAATACTGCTGTAACTGAATCTGAAGTAAAACATACAGCGCGAGAGTCAATTTGAGAAAAGATTTGAACAAGTAAAGACGTTTTGGAAAACCATTTACAATATCATACTTGGTAAAACAGTTGACAGTGTAATAAATCTTTGTGCATGCAGGTTATCAATCACATGTGATTGGTATGATAACTGGCATGTTTTTACTTGTATTCCCCCCCCCCCTAAAAGCATGTAAAAACATTTAAAAGGTTAATTCATGGGTATGAACTCACCTGTTGTAAGTGGATCGAACGAAGGTGCCGGTTGGGTGCTCGGTGTCAAGTAAAGACTTGAACACACTTAGTGACCTATTAACATATGATGACATATGTTTACATACAATTAGTAAATATAATACTAATTAAACACGTATACGCATCCTAAAGTGCGGAAAACACTTTGATTAAGTGCTAGGGGTGTCCCGAGTAACATCTATGGGTATGCATGGCCTAGATAGGGAGTTTACTCTTCAAGAGTAAACTCTTTATAGAGTTCACGGCCCTAAGACCTTATCCCCATGATTTTACGGCCGTAAACTCATGGATGGTGTGTTCTTTGATGCATTAAGGTCTTATAACACTTGTGAAATTAGGCTAGGTTCAATTCTAGGGCTTATGCAAGGTTTAAGGCTTCAAAATGGACCATTTGAGGAGTTTACGGTCCATTGACACTCCTTGAGGAGTTTACGGCCGTAAACCCCATGGTTTATGGTAGTAAACTCTTGGACACCTTCCATTCTTTGATTTCAAGGTCCTTGGCTCATTCCTAACAAGTTCTAGTGAGGGTATAAGGCTTTTTAGGGGGTTGAAACTTCATTTGTCATATTTTAGGGGAGTTTACGGTCTAAGCATCTGCTTGGGCCATAAACTCTAGTTTGCCCTCCAAATGATGATGTTTGGGTGTTCCAAGTCCGAAATGGTAAGTCCCTTAGTCATATCTTAAGCCTAAATGAGGTTCGGAAGTGTTTTGGGCTTGATTTGCATATTTAGAGGGTATTTACGGTCTAAGCATATGCTTGGACCGTAAACCCTCTTTCAAGCCCCCAAACTTGATGATTCAAAGCTCAAACACTTCTAGGTTTAACCCAAAACTAGTTTCTAAGCCTAAAGGAGGGAGTTTCGGGCATTTTGGCACCATTTTAGGTGTTTACGGCCTAAGGAGGTTCTTAGGCCGTGAACTCCTTTTAGTTGGCTTTCTTGAGTGATTTTTGAACTATAGTAACAAGCAATGATGTTTAGAACAAGCTAGGGTAAGGGAACTTACATTTTGGAGGCGGTATCTTGCAGTTTTGAGGCGAAAACGGACTTGAGGAGAGAGAGTAGAGAGAGAAAGTGGGTCTAGGTGGTAAAAGGCTTCTAAGGAGTGTCCATCCACCCTTATATAGGGCTTGGGTGTTGTACCCGGTATACGACTACCCGATACTTATGTTTAACGAGGTTTAAAATTTTACCCGGTTAAATGGTCGTAAATAAAAATAAACTTTTTCCAAATAAATGGAAAGATAATTTACGTGTTTTTATTTTCGCTTGACGAATATTAATTAAAAATATTCCAACGGGTTTAAATCCGGTCAAAAATATTTTCGGGATAAATTTGGCTAATTTTTGACGTAATTAATGTCGACGTTAAAACTAACGGAAATTTTTAGGTTGTCACATCATCCCCTCGTTAGAGGGAATTTCGTCTCGAAATTCAGGTTTAGGCAAGGAAGTAGGTATGAATGATCGAGTAATGAGATGAGGGTACTTCCTATTAGGCTGGTCCTTGCACTCCCAAGTGAACTTTGGCCTTTGCTTGGCGTTCTAACAAAACATCACTTACGGGATGCGGATTATGTCTCGTGCCAATAGCGATTCCTACAGGTTCGTCTACAAAGTTAGGGTTCCCAATGGTTTCGATCAAGATGAGTGGGATACAAAGAGTGACGTCGGGCAACACTTATCAATGTCTAAGAAGTGGATTGATCTGTGATGAAACTTGTGGAATTTCCGAAAGTAGTAGTGGTCTGACGAGGGTTGGACCAATCTCCGTAAAGAATCTCGGATGGTACTAAGCTCTCGGAAGGGTAGTGCTTTTCAGTACTTAGAACATAGTGTACTTCTATGGCGAGATCATCATTGGCATGATCGCCATTCCGAAGTTCCAAACGTTCTCTCATATTGGGAGTGTAGTCCTTCAGGTTGGTTCTTAAAAGTTCGGGTTATCCTTGGATTCGTGTTCCTGTTGATTGGCTCTCCGAGGTTTTCTAGATCATCGGATGGATTGCGTGTCTACGGGTATCTGTTTGTTGCAGAGTGTCTATCTCAATCTTGTGCAAAATGAACCTGCACTTCTGATTCTTGAGATATTTCTAACGGAAACTCTCAGGGTCGGGGAGATAGGGTTTCACCAGACGAGTGCTTAGAAAGTTTTTAAACTTTACTTAATCGTCTAGTTAGCGCTTTCCCAATATGATCCTTAACGGGAAAGGATCATGCTCTCACTTGCCTTGCTGTTTCATGAACAGCAGGCTCTGCTCCCGGCTAACTCAATCCTTAGAGATTTTCCGAAGTGTTGGACTATCTCGGGAGGTGGTTATACTATTTCTGCGTGAGATAGTATTTGGGAAACACCTAGTAGTCCAATGAATCTCTAAGACACGCCCTATTCTCTAAGGTGACGGTTATTTCAGTTGCAGAAAGCGCGTGCTCTTGTATAACCCATCGACTAACACCTAGACTGGTGTCAAGTCTATAATCTCTTCGGGATCTAGGTTATAAGGCTTAACGCAACCTACTTTCGCACTTAAATCAAGTATTCTTGGCTGCGGAGGTTATCCTGTGGTTCTTGGCATTCTAGTGTTCACTTCGGAGAATGCAGTCTGTCGTCTACAGAGCGACGGTGAATTCTTCCACGTGAGGGGGCGGAGTGTCCTAGGCACTATTCGTCAGTAACGGGGTGGACAAAGTGCCTGAGTAGTACGAGCATCTTCTGCAACTACTCTTCCGAAGGTTTTGAGTTTTCTCGGTCTAGGTCAAATCTAGTGAGTATAGGTTTCCATCACTCGGAACTTTAATCTCCTCATCCACTCTTCTCAGAGTTTAACTTATCGCAGCTTCCAGGGTTCCGGGATATTCGCTGAGATGCTTACTTCGTGGGATTAAGCGTGAGTGGATGGTCGTAGTCAATGTCCTTGACTCTTACGACTCAGATTTCTTTACCAACCGAGGGTGTTAGCTACTATGTTGGCTTAACCGGGATGACAACAAATTTCAGATTTGTGGTCATTATAGTAGCTCAACCCGCCGTGGTTCTCTTGACTCTAAATCCTATTCTATGGAATAGGATGAAGGGTTTTACTATGAGCTTCGTGGTAGAGCTCATACTTGGCTTAACCACTAATACTTGGTGTATGCAAGCCGTATATAATTGAGGTCGGCGGGATGTTCAGTTGTGTGACTCCACCCCAGACCCACAACCCAACGAGGAACCGGGAGTAGGGAGGAAGCACGCAACTTAAATCTTTTTGATCTCGATTATATACCACCCTTATGCATATACTCAGTTATAGTGGTTAGTCCCATGAGTTATATCCTCTGGATTCACGAATCTGATTGCGAGGTGCGAAGGGTCTTTCTGGGTTTCTACGGTGTCTGCTTCGGATGGTTATCGTCTTCTGGAATGCCTGCAGTGCCTTTCGCTTTGGTTTTTATCTGTCTAAGAGGGGTTGGTTAACAGCGCGCGGTACCCTTCTCCTGGGTACTTCGGGAAGTTTAAGATAAGAGTGATGACTGACGGATCGCATTAGGTTTTATTATTCTTATTTTGTTTAGGTTCGGAAGAACCTTTATTTTCCGAAATGGCTATGGAGAAAGTTCTTTTTACACAGCACTAAGGATTTACACATGGCTGCACGAAGTCGAACCATGATTGATAGAGGCGTTGAAGTTGGCATACTTCGACATGATAGAATGAGGATCGATAGGGTCATGTGTTGAAAGGGCACACAAGTTCTAGGCGTCTCGGGTTTCGTCCCGTGTATCACTGTCGCGAATACTTGGACCGATAGAGTTGACGCGGAACTATAGAGAGTCCTGAGTGTTTCTGAGTAGAGTACCTTTTCACGAATGGATTCTCACGAGGCATTTCTATAATCGCCTAACATTTACTAGTCATGTATAATTAAGGTGGGGAGGACTGTTGACTGAGCGACTCCGCCCTAAATCCACAACCAAACGAGGAACAGGAAATGAAGCAGCATTCACTCAGTCTAGGTCTATCCATCTCAATTATACATGGTCGTAACGTATATACTTAGCCATTATAGTTTTACCTGATGAAATTTTTAAATTTTATAATAGTGCTGCGACTTTCGCCTTAACGGGGAAGTAATTACATTTAGAATTAGCCTTTTAATGTTTTCGGTTAGTTATCTGAGATTGAGAGACGTACCAAAAATCTACCGGGTTCTTTCTGGTCGTTGAAGTCCAGAACTTTGGTTGTTCACCACATTTGCACACTATGTTTTTGTAGCTAAAAGTTGAGGAAGATAAAGAAGATCCATATGATCGATCGAACTCAAAAGAAGAAGAAAAAGAACAAGATCGTAAGTTTTGTAGCAGAAGAATGAGATGCACCTTTTAGCCTTGACTTTTTGCCTACATGTCACCGAATTTACTGCCATGTCATCTGTTTAATGTCACATCATTATTCATGTTACCGGTTGCTTAAGGCTAACCGGTTATAAAGTATTAAAACAATAAAGGTCAGAAAAGAATAATGGTTAGAGTGTATAAAAAAATAATATAAGGGGTCTTTTAAAGCATGGATATATAATATATAGAGTTTTTCTATGGTTTTCCTATTGTAGAACTTTGTTGTTATCATACGAATTTGATATTGTTATGAAGAAATTATTTGTCAAAAAGTAAGTTGTTATAGTTACTTGATACTTGTTGAATCTTTTTGTTTGTTTTTATGGTAGTGAAGATGAATTTATCTGCGCACAACTTAAGTTAATATCAATGACAATTAGGAACAAGAAGATATGCCAAAGCCTACAACAAGACGAAAAAAAGATGAGAACAAAAGAACACCTTTTTGGAAAATTTTCGATAGAATTATGATAGTAGATGATGATAGTGTGAAAAGAAAGTGTAAACAATGTAAGTTTTGCAAATCTATACTAGTAATCGATCCAAATCGAAACATGACTTCTAATTTAACCAAAACATGCAAGGTGCAAAAAAAAGATAACAACGAAGACAAAAATCAAACCAAGTTGAATCTTAAGAGTACATAAATGGATCTTGGTGATTACCCTTCAAAACACAATTGACAACAATGATCAAGGTATGAAAATAACAATTACAATGATGGACAAGTTGTACAACAACCTAAAAACTCTAAGGAAAAGCGGCCACATTGATGAAGACTTTCTCAAGGACGTATGATTTATTTCACCTCATGAACAAAGAGACGTCATTCAAATATGATGAGGCTAGGAAACTTTTAGCCTTTAGTCCAAAATGGCGAGATATGCAGAACAAAGAAGTTGGAGGAGCAGCAGCAAAAAGAGCAAAAACATACTACACAAGCTACACAACATGCTCGTGTAATATTAGACTTAAATGACGAGGACGAGCTAGAACCGAAATAAATTGTCCACTCGATGGTATGTACAAAGCGAAAAAGAATGTTTCTTCTTCAATTGTATCAGGATTCAATCAATCAAAAGAAATACAAAAAATGACATCAAGTTTCGAGCAATACAACTTGAATTTTAGCGAACGTTTGGCGTTTGGGAAAGATAAATTAGCCCAAAGAAAATGCACGCTAAGAAAAACAAAAAGTGTGACGAAAAAACAACACATCAAAGATATGAATATTTTAATGCAAAACATCAATCACCTTTTAGTTTCGTTTTTATTTTAATTCCTATTATGTTTTACTTTTTAAAATTTTTAATTATGTATTTTTTTTAAATAATGAAATGTTTCCTTTCTATTAATTTTGTATTTAATAAGCTTTTTATTATTTTCTTACTTATTAAATTATAATTTATTAATTTTATTATATAAAGAAAATAAAATAAATTGAAGGAGTGAGAGGTGACAATTTTTTTAGGTTTTAAAAAGTAAAGAGTAAATGAAGTAAAAAGTGAGAGGTGACAATTATTTTAGGTGGTAAAGTAAAAATAGAAGGTTAATAGAGAAGGCTCGTCCACGAGATCTTGGATGTATTTGATGTTTGTTCTAAGACTTTAATTCCAATTTCCTTTTCGGTCCTTTTCCAGTTACATCGAAAGACTAGTTTTGGAATTCAATAATGAAGTGTTTTAATTTTAAAAGGCATTTATGAAGTAGAAATCGTTTAAAAATAACCAAACTCAAAAAACGAGTTAACCATTTTTTCAATGTAGATTTACGTTCAAGAACTTAAAAAACTGATAATTTTGGTTAATCTTTTGGTATGCTTAAGTTTGGTTAATTATCCAGGAACATCTTATAGTTAAATATGAAGTTTTTTTTACACGTTCGATACAATATCACTCTTACTAAGAGATGTTACGTTAATAAATAAATAACCAAACAAGAAACTCCTACTTACTATTTACCTAACAAAAATATTTCAGTTGTTTTGAAAACTATAATGGATATATTGTTTTCGGGTTATCAATAAATATTTTTTTAATTTGAACTGTATGTAAGACTCATATATTGCATGCGTTTATTTATAAGAAAAATTAAATATGAAACTTTAAACATTTGAAATTTTTGAATTTATAAGAAAATTGATAAAAATATTTAATTATTAAAATTAAAGTGTTTTTTTCTCTTTTAAATTTAAACAAATAATTTAGATAAATAAACAAAAAACAACTAAGGAGAGCTTTAATTTAAAAATTTTGAAATTAAAAAAAAAAAAGATTCAATTAAAGAAATTGGTATACATTTATTATTACATTTATTGCAACTATTACATTTAAATATTATGTAGAATTTAATAAAATTAGAAAAAAAACCATAAAATGACATCTAAAAAAACTAATTTAAAATAATCACAAAAAGATACGTGGCAAAAATGAATAAGAATGTGACATGTGGCAAAATAAATCTTTATTTATTATAGTACTAGTCGAATCCCCGCGCGTTGTGCTTGAATTAATTATTTAATTAAAATAATGACATTTAAGAAATCTTGATTTAATACTTATACATGTAAAACCAATGTCAATAGCATAACAAACTCTATAATTAACATATTAGTTTTATTAATTTTAATAAATTTGTATCATTAGTTATTTCCACTATTAATTCATGATTTTATAGACCATTTTATGCTATGTAAATTATATGCCAAACATATATTGATTTCTATCTATAAAAAAACAAAGTAGTATGAAAAAATAAATTATACAACTTTTGATTATTTTATAAATGTTTTAAGTTGTGGAAATTATATATAAAACATATGCCGATTTATATATAAAACAAATAACAAATATTATAAAAAACACTATAACTTTAATAAAATAAAAACACTACAACATTATAATACATCAAACAAAATTTATTAAACACTTATAAATCATTCAAAAAAAATTTAGAAATCAACATACATTTGATATATAAAAACATTGTTATAAAAAATTTGAGATTAAATTTCTTTTCAACTCTTTCATTTTGAATCACAAATCTTTTCAAACATGTGATTTTTTAATTAAATCTTATTTATATACTACTAATATAACTACAATATGTATAATAAATAAGTGGAAAATAAAAAAGCATTGCACATTAATAACCATAAGTTTTAAAAACTTTTGAATGTAGTGGAAAATATAAAGGCAAATTACATTAAATTTGAAATCATAATTACATTTAAATAAAAAAAAAACTACTGAGTTGTTGTGGAAGTTTTAAACTCTTGATTTCTGCCCAATAATGTAATATAAATATTAACAATTGTATGTTATAAAAACAATATTATAAGTATTTATCATTGAAATAATAATTTTTATTCTAAGTTGTTACTAATATTATATTAATTTTCAATATACGATAAGAAAGATTTAAAAAGTTGTGCTTGAAGCAAATTATATTAAGTTTTTGATTTAAAATTATTTTTAACTATATATATTTTTAACTAATTTATAAATAATTTATTTGAATATTTTTTCCTATATAATTATTATTATTATTATTATTATTATTATTATTATTATTATTATTATTTCAAATAATAATAATATTTTAATATAATATAATCTATTCTTTAGTTTTATGTTATTTTAAACAATCATTACTTTTACTAATTAAAAACTACTTATTTGAAATTTATCATTATAATATTTTAAAAAAACTATCATGCTTTTTTATTGTACTTTTAATTTTTTTTTTCCTTAAAGCTATAAAATATTGAAAGAGAATAAACGGTCTAAATAAAATGATGATTTGAATTTCAAAACTATAGTAATTGTTATGTACTGCGGCTAATCTTTAAAAAAAATATGTTAAGAGTGGGTTAGGGGAGGAGGATTGTTACACTTGAGATATATTTTTATCACTTATATTTTCTTATGAAAATATTAATATTTTTATTATTTTACTTTTACTTTACGATAAAGAACAATTAGGAAAAAAAGAAATTGACAAATTTAATAAGATAATTTATTTTTATTACTATAAAAACATTTAAAATTGGGTACATCCATATAAGTTTTGGTATTATTGGTTTTCAACAGTAAAGTCATATGACATTAAAAATCATTTGTTCTAATTCATCATTATCACCAACAATTTGGAATAATAATTGTAAACTTTTTTCATCAAAATCAATTATAAAAAACTCAATCGATGTTATTTACAACAAAATAAGCGATAGAAACTAATATAGTATATACATAGCATAAAATACATATTGAATAATGTTCTCTTGTACATAAAATATATTTTCTTAATGAGAGAGAGAGAGAGAGAGAAAAGAAAGAACATAAAGATACATACATGTTAACAAAAGTAATGGCTATAACTGATAAATAACTTGATGGTTGATTTACCAAAAGATTATCAGAAGTAATAATCAATCCCACTTCATCATCCTGTGATTATAGAAAGATGCATAACACATAAACTTAAAAAATGATCTCAAGTATACGTTTAGAAACATACCTAAGTTTTAACCTTAGTTAATATCTAAAACTTTACATGCACCCAATTTGAGTTTACATGAATTTATATTTGGGAAAGTTGCAATTACATCCATGGAACCATTCACATAACTCTTCAAACCCTACAAATATAATCCATAATTTTGTGTTGGCATACTTGTAAAATGTAATCTACAAATTTCTTATATAGGGTAAATATTTCATTTAACTCATCAATTAAATAACATGATTTGAAGAGTTTATTAGTTACAAATCATAATATTTCAATTAATCAAAAATTAATTTGTATAAGTTGAATAGTCTTTGGGAGTTTCAAATGCATGAGGTTCAAGGAAAAATAGTCTTGAGAGTTTCAAATGCATGAGGTTCAAGGAAAAATGCTAGCTTTACAATTAAGAGTAAAGTACACGAATGGTCCCTATGGCTTAGGGTAATTTGCACGTTTAGTCCCTAACTTAATTTTTTAACTCGAAAGGTTCCTATTGTTTGTTTTTACTACGCGCTTGGTCCCTGTCTTACCTAAAAAGACTATTTTACCCTTGATTTGTTAGTTTATTTAAATAAACACACCCCCAACCGCACCCCTTCACCTTATCTTACCTAGATCACCATTTTTTCCTATTTAAATAATAGTCTTTTTAGGTAAGATGGGGACTAAGCGCGTAACAAAAACAAATTGTAAGGACCAAGCGTGTAACAAAAACAAACAGTAGGGACCTTCCGAGTTAAAAAAATAAGTTTGGGACCAATCATGCAAGTTACCCCAAACCATAGGGACCATTCGTGTAATTTACTCTATAATTAAATTTCATGATTTGAAGAGTTTATTAGTTACAAATCATAATATTTCAATTAATCAAAAATTAATTTGTATAAGTTGAATAATCTTGAGAGTTTCAAATGCATGAGGTTCAAGGAAAAATGGTCTTGGGAGTTTCAAATGCATGAGGTTCAAGGAAAAATGTTAGCTTTATAATATACTAGGCGAATCCCCGCGTGTTGCGCGAGAATAGAATTATATAGTTAAAATAATAATTTTTACGAAATTACTATTTAATATTTCCACTTTGAAACAAAATATTAGTTGTAAAGCAAACATGTAGTTAATATATGAGTTTTATTAAACATTATAGTTTAATTTTTAAGTCATTGTGATATATATAATTATTTGATAATTTTATAAACCGTTTAAAATTGTGTAGATTATATATCAAATGAATGATAATATAACAGGTAACAAAACATATGAACAAGAATATGAACTATAACTTTTAGTAACATAAAAATAGAAAAACATTTATTATAACATTTGTATTAAAAAAGATATATATACAGCGAATAATACAAAATATGAAAAATAAACACTATAACTTTTAATAACATAAAAACACTAAAACATCTATTATAACATTTATATTAACTCTTCATATTTAAATCACAAATCTACTCAAATACATTAATGTTTTTAATGAGCAAAACTTTACAACCTTATAAAAAAAGGAAAATAAAAAGTTATTAGTGATTACTAATTATTGGGCCAGGAATCATTTATTGGGCCTAATGGGCCAATAAACACACAACTTGATTATTTTGGGCTAAGAATCCTTATTCGGGCCCTAAATAGACCCACATTCATTAAACTATAACATTTTGGTCCATAAGACTTTTTGTAGGCCTTATTGGACCTAAAATGTCTCACTTTGCTTTCATGGGCCCTATTTGGCCGTAAACAACTTTCTTGAACCTCAATGGGCCGAAAACCCATTCTTTTTGTCATGTTGGGCCGTAAACATCTATGTGGGCCCACATGGATCAAAACTCCCTAATGGGCCAAAGCAAGAACAAGCCCAAGGTCCATATTTTCCTCTTTTCCTCTAATTCTCGTTTATATATATATATATATATATATATATATATATATATATATATATATATAAAGAAAAAAAAAAAAAAAGATTAGCTAACTAATGCATGCCACCTCAAAGTAATCCACCATGTAAACATGCAATATCCAACATGTCTCCATAAGCTTCACATCACTAGGGTCAAACCCTACACACACTCCTCTCCTCCCCTCCATCTCTCTACTTACGACCATAAGAGCCTCCATCACCACCATCCTTCCTCATTTTCAAACACATTATTCTCTTAATTCTCCAAAGAAAGTCTCTCATTTTTCCTCCCCTAAAAATCATGAATTGGTGTGTGCTTCAAGAGATTCACTTCAAGCTTCTCATCAACTTGGTAAGTTATTATGAAGTCCTATAACTTTTAATCCAAGTTTACACTAGAAATCTCTCCTTAAACCACTCTCATTTCGTGATTTATGCTCCTAGAACCATCATGGACTCGAAAACTCTTCTCAAGAAACAAGCTAGGCCGAAACCTCCTTCAAACTCTTCACTAAAACTGATCCATCATCCCAAAGTGAGTTCATACCCCCTATTTTCAATTTTTACTTTATTTTGGGGGAGAATACAAGTTTTTTTGTGTAGATCTATGTATGTATGCATGATTTTGTGTGTTTTTCTAGTTATATATGTGTTTATGTGTTATAAACTTCATGGACTTAAAGATCTAATAAAAGATGACGATATTGGTTTGACATAACACTTATTTCAACTCATCTTACAAGAAAAAGGTTTAAAGTACATTTAATTTACTTGAAGCTAAGAAAAACTTCATGAAATAAGCTAAAATCGACAAAATGACAAAAGTATGAGTTATTTATGTAACTCACGGCTAGTAAGGGGTTCAAAAGGAAATTTTTGCTCAACAAGGCTAATCTCGACATTTGAGACCTTACAAGGACTAAAAATGTAAACATTTTCATAAATGGGCCTTATTTGGGCTTCTCACGGTTTTGGGCCCAAAAATTGTAATTTTTGATCTTTTGTGGGCTTAAATGTCATTTTCAAGAAAGTTGTGCCAAAAATGTAAATTTTTTATAAGAAGGGTTAAAGTTGTGAAAATATAAAAATTTAGGCCAAAAAGATAAAATTTTCTATAATGGGCCGAATATGTATATTTTTACAAAAATCAAGCCAAAAATGTTATTTTTGACAAAAGTGAGTTAAAAATGTTATTTTTACAAAAACTAGCCTTAAATACAAGTTTTGTCCAAAAAAAGGCCTAAAATGTTATTTTTACTAAAATTGGGCCTTAATTGTAAATTTTTGGCTTAATGGGTCAAGAATGTCATTTTTACAAAAAGTGGGCCTTTTATGCCATTTTGGTAAATAATTGAACTAATACTAGCAATATAATAACAAACGGGCTAATTTTGTCATTCTCATGTTATTGGGCCTTAGTGGCCCATTTATATGTTTGATAGGTCCTGGATACTCTTTATATGTTTATTGGGACTAATTGACCCATTAACATGCTCGACAGACCTTGGATACTCTTTGCGTGCTATTTAGGCATGTAAATACCTTACATGTGAAATGGGCCCTAGTTGTCCTTTTACATATATTTTGGGCCCATGTTATATAATCTCATTCCTTTCGGGCCTGAAAATGACTTACGTGTTTAGTGGGCCTTAGTTGTTCGCTTACATGGTTCATTGGGCCTGGAATATGTTTTATATGTTTCTCTTTGCGTAAATTCGATTAAGGATCTAGTGAGACGTAACGGTAGACACCTATTGAGTGCACGATCGTAGCATGTAGTTATAACCAAAGTCTCTTGGAGGGAGAGCAGGGGTTTGTGTATAGATCTGTACGGGGATGACACCCCACACCTGAGTTGTTCGCTACAGTTAGACTAAACCTGTCTAGGGTGACGAAAACCTTATTCTATTTTCCGTCGGCGTCCATAAATGCCAAGACAGGCGAATTTGTCATTATCTAGTATGGTTATAACGACTCACTTAGAGGAATTAACATTATGAAATTTATGGGAGACCATACTCTTTTCCCTTTGGATTACTCGGGAACATACTCGCCCCGGTACTCGACCTCGGGTGTTGACATACCAGCATTCTCTTTTTTTACAGGCAACATAGGGTTGTCTGGGGGGATTCTCTTTACATTCTCTTCATTCACTTTTGACATTCTATTAAACAATAACACACATGCATTAATACAAGATTGGACACAAACATACTAAACTATTTTAAGAAAATATAGCATTTTCTTGTGATTACAAGGTTATACAAATCATTTTCTCAAACATGCTTATGAACTCACCAACATTTTTATATTGACCTTTTTAAATTAACTTGTATTCTCAGGAAACCATTAGTAGGTTGGGCTGAACAAACTAATGGATGTTTTGTCATATTTTATTTCATCGGACTTTAATTATTTTGACATGTAATATTCAAACACAATACTCGATGTAAACAATGTATGTTGTTATATTACATGTGTGGTGATGATGATGTTATGTTTCAATTATATACTATGTGATGATACTACAAGGATGAAGTCACGCACAAGCCCCCGGACGTTTCCGCCGTCTGGTTCGGGAGTGTGACAGGTTGCGAGGCTTTCGTAAGACGAGAGACTCACGAAAAGCTTGAACCTCGTAGTGAGCGATGTATTTTCATCGGCTATCCACAGAAGTCCTTTGGATATCTCTTCTATAGACCGAATGACAATGTTGTCTTCGTTGCAAGGAGAGGGGTTTTTTGCGAGAGAGAACTCATATGCCAAGAGGACAATGGGAGGTAAGTTGACCTTGAAGAGCTTCAAGAGTCAAGCGATGAAGGAACCTCTAACACTGGCGCTCAATCCGAGGAGGCAACTTCTGTTGAATCAATTGACGAGTCCTTACCTCTTAAACGTTCCAGTAGAGTTAGTGTTCCACCTGTATTATGTGACAACCATCAAATTCTAGTCAATTCAAAGTCAAATAAAGTCAACAAGTCAAACCAGTCAACCCAACTAACCCTTGTGTACTAGGGCTCATGTTATGTATTTACTAAACAACTCGCTATTCTAATGAGAGATCATAAATCGAAAAGTACGTACATCTAGATCTCCTTAACCTAAAATTATGGTAAGTGTCAAGCCAAACCGATAAAACAATGTTGCATACTCATCGGGAGTGTGTGAGATCCTTAAACAAGGCTCAACGGGGTTTACGGACCTTGCGTTGCGAAGCCGGACACTCAAAAAGGTCACAAATGAAACCTCTCTCAATCGTTTTCACTCTATCTCTTCTTATCGAGAATCTCTCCCAAATCTCTCTAAGTTTGTGGAATCTCTCCCAAATATCTCTTTGTATGTGAAATCTCTCCAAGAATGTCAAATCTCTCCCAAATCTCTCTAAGTATGTGAAATCTCTCCCAAATATCTCTTTGTATGTGAAATCTCTCCAAGAATGTCAAATCTCTCCCAAATCTCTCTCAAAAGTTTCCGTAACTTTTTGAAGTCATTCGGGTCATTCTGACCCTTAACCGGGTCAAAAACGGCTTAAAACGGATAAAATAGGCTTAAGGACCCAAAACCCCTCTTAAGGACCCAAAAGTCCTCTGAGGGACCGAACCCTTCTGAGCCGAAGGCTGCTGACCCGAACCCGAAGGGTCCTCTCGGGCCCGAACCTCGCATGCACACCCGAACCCGAAGGCTCATGGAACCGAACCCGAAGGTACTGTTCACTTCGGTCCAGTTCGCTTCTGATGACTTCGGACCGATCCCTTCGCTTCCTTGTTGCCTCGCCCCGCTTCGGACCCAGCCTCAGGAGGACCGAACCTCCGACCCCCTTCCGAGAAGCCTCGCTGGAAGTTCTTTTCTTCCCGGTTTTCGACCACGACTTCATTTTAGCTTCGTTTTTAATTGTTTTAATACGGGATTTTCCCCCAAAACTTTATTTTAACATATAAGGACCCATAATTATAAAATTATCACGTTTTTAAGGATAAAACCTTATCCAAAAGAGTGGGTGAAGTACAAGAGGTGGAGTGTTGACTTTCCTTTATGTTATGACACAAACAACCACCATACCTACTCCATGACCAACCCACACTCCTCCCCACCATACCTTGTCACTTCCTTGTCCTTTTTACCTCACTCACAAGCCATCCCCACGTTTTTGAGAGTTGGACACTCAACCTCTCTTCTCATTTCTTTCACTTGCTTTCATTTCACCAAAAATACAACACAACTTTTCTCTCAAACTTTTTCTCTCTATTTCAAGACTCCAAGACTGATTTTCAAGATTTATTCTTCTCTTGGTAAGTATAATTCATCCTCCTTTTGATTATTACACTTGATTCTACGCAAATCATTGATTGCTTACACAAATATCGTCATATTTGTTGTTAGCTCCTCAAATCTTCAAGCATCTCCCAAGTGTTCTTGAATTGAACACTTCTTTTCTCCATCATCCATCTTCTGAAATCACTCAAGGTGAGTTCATACCCCTACATTTTCATGTTTTCTCAAGTTTTTAAGGGGGGAATACAAGTTAAAACACCAAGAACATAACTAAAATTTTCTAACAGCTTTCATCAGAAAAGTTAGACTTCATTCACGGACTGTTTTCGACAACTTAAACATTTTAGTTTTCAAAACTGTTTTGGTGCAAGTAGTTCCAATTCTTAGCTTTAAAATGACTACTTGCACATCTCCATACGATTTTTCTACAATTTATGGTGATTTTTACAAAACTGCCTATCATTTCAAACATCAATCCGGACCAGTCTGTGATTATGGACTTTTTCACACAAGTAAGAGGTCATTAAAATTTATAATAAAAATTATGAACAAACTAGACTCGTTTTCCAAACTTCCAAAATTTACGAATTCTGATTTGAACCTTTAATTATTTTTCTATGAATTTTCTAAAAACAGAATAGAAATGGCAATACTAGAAAAATGTTTTAAATTTCATATACACCTTGTAACTTGTTGAGCAAGGTGTGTACCTTCATGTGATGATATGTTATTACCATATATGTCATCTTGTCTTATTACATAGACATACATCAGAAAACAAATGGATTCTTACCTCCATAAGTATGGTAAATATATAAATGACATTACAAGGCTATATCCATTAAAATACAAACATTGGTAAACTATGACAAGTATAGTTTATGTTCACTACCCAAACAAATATTTAATAAACTATAATAGGTATATTTGAGGATTCATTTACATAACAAACACATTATTAAAGGTATTACACATACGAAAGAGTTATTAGCACTATGAATAATTATGATAAACTATAATAAGTATAGTTAAGTCCATTATACCCCCACAAACGAACACGCTAGTTATAATCGGTATAGTTATGGCATATATATATTACAAATAAAGTGATAAACTATAATAGGTATAGTTTATGTTTCATCTACACTACAAACTTAATTACAAGAAAAGGATTCACCACCACCACCACTTTTGATAAGCTATAATATGCATAGTTCATGTTCACTACCACTATCGCTATTTGATGAACTATGATATGTATAGGTTATACTCACTATCACCACCACTTTTGGTAAACTATAATATGCATAGTTCATGTTCACTAGTCACTATCACTATCCGATGAACTATGATATGTATAGTTTATGTTCACAACCACTATTACTATTTCGTACACTACACTAGGGTTTGGTTCCGGTTTTTGGATTTAAGTCCACATTCAATTTCACATTGTTAGTTTTCAGCTATAATTTCTAAGTGTATATGCTAGAGTTATATAGAACCTAGTCGTGATTGGCTTAGAACTGATGGTTCCGCCTTATTTCCTGTTCCTCGTTTGGTTGTGGGCCTAGGGCAGACCCATTACATTCGACGTTTTATCTAACTTAAATTTTATATAACTTATGTACACAAGGAAATTATAGAAGGGAATCTATAGAGAATTCCAGGATGCACTATATCATATCATAGAAACTTACATTTCACATTTTGAGGAAAATATCGGGTTTTCTGGATACATACTCTATCGCTTTTACAAGGAAAACAGTTTATTTCTCAATTTAAAACTCTTATGAACTCACCAACCTTTGTGTTGACACTTTTTCAAAACAACTTGTATTCTCAGGAAATTACTAAACAGGTAAATCAACTGCTTTCGAGGACGAGACGCTAAAGCGATAAACTAAAACTTATTTTGTCATCATGATGATGTAATTGATATTGAAACATGTAATCTTACTCTATGATGTAACTCTTTCGATTATATTGATGATGGTTGTGTTTGCTTTCTTCACTATTACATTTGTTGTTATGATACTGTACATGAAGTCCTCCACCCCCGGACGTTTCCGCCATCCTTGGTTTGGGGGTGTGACAGATTGGTATCAGAGCATTGTTTATAGTGAACTAAGTATATCGAACCATATAAGATATACAAACTATAAATACATTGGGACTGAAAGTCTCTGATTTAACATTTTCCAAATAACTACACTTTTAGAAACAAATAATTTCTCGGTAAAAGTATGAGCACGTGCACACACACACTAGGGTCAATATCATGGTGGGATGGGACAAAAGTGGTGATTGTTGAACAATACGAGTAGGCTTGGGGATGTATAGTCAGGTCTGGGAATGACATAGCCTGATCAACTATGTCTCACCCAGAAGTTACTAGCATATGCCCATGAATGGTCGTAGGTGTTACAACAAGTCTAAAAGCTTACCAACACTACCACAATGAAATACCATAGGGGTATTTGGTGTTATTATAGTTACTTATCTGAGAACTAAATAGATTTTTATCAATAGGTCAATAATTGCCTAGTTGATACATTAAAATTATATGTATCCAGGACGTCATAGACTTAGAATCAGTGGATCTTTGCTTTGCTTCCTGTTCTCGTTGGATTGGGGATTTAGAGTTAGGATCGCTTATTCGAAGGTCTATCCTGTCCCAAATACATATGACTAGTATGCACTAAACAAGGTATTGAAGTACCTGATAAAGATCATCTTACGATTATCTAATTAGTACGTCTACTTAGTTATTCCTTATATTTCCATTTCTCACAAAAATATCATGGTTGGATTCCATCCCCACGACGACCCGTACTACCCCAACCACGACAAAGTTGGATGGTCCGGAGAGGAGCCAGAGAATGATTACCCAATCCTTGTGGATGGTCGCCAAGCTGAAGGCTTTGCTGACGGTTCTGACTCCGAACCTGAAACGTAGAACCTACCCCCGATGACCCTTGTTCCGAATCCTAACCCTCGTCTGGCTTTTCAAGGCCCGACGCCTCCTTGGGCAGAGTGCTTGGAGACCTGGAACGAAGAGCAAGACCAACCTAGGTTGTTTAATGGAGACATTCGAATCCTTCAGAATACGGAGACTACACTATTCAAGGGAACCGTAGCATTGTCCAAAAAATTTCCTTACGTTAATGAGATGTAGACCTATTTTCCTCGAACCCCATACACGGTATTAAATAAATTGGCTCGCATTAAAATTCATTGGGAACTTTCCACATATTTTATAACCCTGTATTACAAAAAAAAATTTACACATGGTAACTCCAAGAAATTCTTAATGTATACCTCCATGTCGAGTGTAATTAAGGGATAATCGACTTAGAAATGGTGAGTCCGCCTTAGGTCCTGTTCCTCGTTTGTTTGTGGGCGTAGGGCATACTCATTAAGTTCGAAGGCCTATTGGACCTTAATTATACACGACTGGTATATATACCAAGTGATTTTAGGAGGGGATCAGGCACGAAACAAATCACAAGTTGCATTTGAGTCACTACCGCTAAATTCATTCACAGGGGCTTTGTTATGAATTACATACAAAATACTTTTAAGTCAGAACATAATACAGACAAGCCTAGCTTGATAACATCTGACTTGTCACTACTATTAGAAACTTATCGTCTGTTCCTCTCTACCAACTTATGACAGGACTATGCCGCCAAAGAAAAAGTCCAGACCCTCCGACAGCACAGCACCGCCCCCTCCGCCACCACCTCCGGAGTTTGATCCTGTGATGTTTCAGGCTGCAGTAACAGCAGCCGTGGCGGCAGCAATGTCGTAAATGGGTACAAATGGTTCCGGCGGTTCCGGATTCGGGAATACTAACTCGAATCAGGGGGACATCACGTGGCGTACTAAGGAGTGTTCATACAAAGACTTCACGAATGGCAAACCCGATCCTTTCGACGGAAGCAGGGGCGTCATCGTGCTGATGCAATGGTTCGAAAGGACCGAAGCAGTCTTCGAAATCTGGGCTTGTCCCGAAGCGAGCAAGGTAGAGTATGCCGCATTCACCTTCACAAGAAAAGCTCTTACTTGGTGGAACGGCAGAGTTAAGTCTCTTACTCCTGCAGTGGCTAACTCTATAAGCTGGGAGGATTTAAAAGCTTTGATGCTGAAAGAATATTGCCCAAGAGGCGAAGTGCAAAAACTGGAAGAGGAACTCTGGAACCTCAAAATTTCGGGGACGGATCTCGAAGCTTATACCGCCCGATTCAATGACCTAGCACTCCTCTGTCCCGCAATGGTCACCCCAAAGGAGAAAAAGGTAGAACGATACCTTTGGGGGCTATCATCCCAGATTCATGATAGTGTATTGGCCTCAAGACCAACTACCTTCGACAGCGCCAAGGAGTTGGCACAACATCTCATCGACCATCGTGCCAGCCATGACACTACGACAACCACGCCAATTTTTGATGTTCATGCTGCCACAACCCTTACCACGCCAACTCCCATGAAACAATACGCTGGAACCCTTCCGAAATGAAACAAGTGTAGCTTCCATCACACTGGGGCTTGTAGAGAATTGCATTGCATGAACTGCAATAGGAAGGGGCACACTACCCGTTTCTGTAGGGCACTGGTACGACCCATCAACCAGTTCCCCGGCTTTGGAGTAAGCCCAGCCTGTTACAAGTGTGGAGAAACGGGACACTTTAAAAGGAACTGCCCAAGTGCAAGAGATGCCAGTGGTGGTGGGAGGGTGCTTGCGATCACCGAAGGAGAGACCACCCCGGAACCCGCAAATATCAGTACGTGTTTCTAACATCGACGTTTAAATTCTAAACTTCTTTATATGTTAAATCTAGCATCGATTAAAGCATGCATAGTAGTAATGCCAAGGATTAAACTGAGAGCATAAACAATAAGAAATTCCAAGGCCGACATGTGACATCAGGCGGGTTATTCCTCACCATAATCAATCTCTTGTACTGCGAAAAGTTTCCCCCATCTTTCCTCCGAATTCTTGGATCCCCATTCAAAGTGCAAATTTCGGGACGAAATTCCCTCTAACGGGGGGATGATGTGACAACCGTCAAATTCTGGTCAATTCAAAGTCAAATAAAGTCAACAAGTCAAACCGGTCAACCCAACTAACCCTTGTGTACTAGGGCTCATGTTATGTATTTACTAAACAACTCGCTATTCTAATGAGAGATCATAAATCGAAAAGTACGTACATCTAGATCTCCTTAACCTAAAACTGTGGTAAGTGTCGAGCCAAACCGATAAAACAATGTTGCATACTCACCGGAGTGTGTGAGATCCTTAAACAATGCTCAACAGGGTTAACGGACCTTGCGTTGCGAAGCCGGACACTAAAAAAGGTCACAAATGAAACCTCTCTCAATCGTTTTCACGCTATCTCTTCTTATCGAGAATCTCTCCCAAATCTCTCTAAGTATGTGGAATCTCTCCCAAATATCTCTTTGTATGTGAAATCTCTCCAAGAATGTCAAATCTCTCCAAAATCTCTCTAAGTATGTGAAATCTCTCCCAAATATCTCTTTGTATGTGAAATCTCTCCCAAATATCTCTTTGTATGTGAAATCTCTCCAAGAATGTCAAATCTCTCCAAAATCTCTCTCAAAAGTTTCTGTAACTTTTTGAAGTCATTTGGGTCATTCCGACCCTTAACCGGGTCAAAAACGGTTTAAAACGGACAAAACAGGCTTAAGGACCCGCAACCCCTCTTAAGGACCCGAAACCCCTCTTAGGGCCGAAAGTCCTCTTAAGGACCGAACCCTTCTGAGCCGAAGGCTGCTGACCCGAACCCGAAGGGTCCTCTCGGGCCCGAACCTCGCATGCACACCCGAACCCGAAGGTATTGTTCACTTCGATCCAGTTCGCTTCTGATGACTTCGGACCGAGCCCTTCGCTTCCTTGTTGCCTCGCCTCGCTTCGGACCCAGCCTCAGGAGGACCGAACCTCCGACCCCTTTCCGAGAAGCCTCGCTGGAAGTTCTTTTCTTCCCGGTTTTCGACTACGACTTCATTTTAGCTTCGTTTTTAATTGTTTTAATGCGGGATTTTCACCCAAAACTTTATTTTAACATATAAGGACCCATAATTATAAAATTATCACGTTTTTAAGGATAAAACCTTATCCAAAAGAGTGGGTGAAGTACAAGAGGTGGAGTGTTGACTTTCCTTTATGTTATGACACAAGCAACCACCATACCTACTCCATGACCAACCCACACTCCTCCCCACCATACCTTGTCACTTCCTTGTCCTTTTTACCACACTCACAAGCCATCCCCACATTTTTGAGAGCTGGACACTCAACCTCTCTCCTCATTTCTTTCACTTGCTTTCATTTCACCAAAAATACAACACAACTTTTCTCTCAAACTTTTTCTCTCTATTTCAAGACTCCAAGGCTGATTTTCAAGCTTTATTCTTCTCTTGGTAAGTATAATTCATCCTCCTTTTGATTATTACACTTGATTCTACGCAAATCATTTATTGCTTACACAAATATCGTCATATTTGTTGTTAGCTCCTCAAATCTTCAAGCATTTCCCAAGTGTTCTTGAGTTGAACACTTCTTTTCTCCATCATCCATCTTCTGAAATCACTCAAGGTGAGTTCATACCCCTACATTTTCATGTTTTCTCAAGTTTTTAAGGGGGGAATACAAGTTAAAACACAAAGAACATAACTAAAATTTTCTAACAGCTTTCATCAGAAAAGTTGGACTTCATTCACGGACTGTTTTGGACAACTTAAACATATTAGTTTCAAAACTGTTTTAGGTGCAAGTAGTTCCACTTCCTAGCTTTAAAATGACTACTTGCACATCTCCATACGATGTTTCTATAATTTATGGTGATTTTTACAAAACTGCCTATCATTACAAACATCAATCTGGACCAGTCTGTGATTATTGACTTTTTCACACAAGTAAGAGGTCATTAAAATTTATAATAAAAATTATGAACAAACTAGACTCATTTTCCAAACTTCCAGAATTTACGGATTCTGATTTGAACCTTTAATTATTTTTCTATGAATTTTCTAAAAACAGAATAGAAATGGCAATACTAGAAAAATGTTTTAAATTTCATATACACCTTGTAACTTGTTGAGCAAGGTGTGTACCTTCATGTGATGATATGTTATTACCATATATGTCATCTTGTCTTATTATATAGACATACATCAGAAAACAAATGGATTCTTACCTCCATAAGTATGGTAAATATATAAATGACATTACAAGGCTATATCCATTAAAATACAAACATTGGTAAACTATGACAAGTATAGTTTATGTTCACTACCCAAACAAATATTTAATAAACTATAATAGGTATATTTGAGGATTCATTTACATAACAAACACATTATTAAAGGTATTATACATACGAAAGAGTTATTAGCACTATGAATAATTATGATAAACTATAATAAGTATAGTTAAGTCCATTATACCCCCACAAACGAAAACGCTAGTTATAATCGGTATAGTTATGGCATATATATATTACAAACAAAGTGATAAACTATAATAGGTATAGTTTATGTTTCATCTACACTACGAACTTAATTACAAGAAAAGGATTCACCATCACCACCACTTTTGATAAGCTATAATATGCATAGTTCATGTTCACTACCACTATCGCTATTTGATGAACTATGATATGTATAGGTTATACTCACTATCACCACCACTTTTGGTAAACTATAATATGCATAGTTCATGTTCACTAGTCACTATCACTATCCGATGAACTATGATATGTATAGTGTATGTTCACAACCATTATTACTATTTCGTACACTACACTAGGGTTTGGTTCCGGTTTTTGGATTTAAGTCCACATTCAATTTCGCATTGTTAGTTTTCAGCTATAATTTCTAAGTGTATATGCTAGAGTTATATAGAACCTAGTCGTGATTGGCTTAGAACTGGTGGTTCCGCCTTATTTCCTGTTCCTCGTTTGGTTGTGGGCCTAGGGCAGACCCATTATATTCGACGTTTTATCTAACTTAAATTTTATATAACTTATGTACACAAGGAAATTATAGAAGGGAATCTATAGGGAATTCCAGGATGCACTATTTCATATCATAGAAACTTACATTTCACTTTTTGAGGAAAATATCGGGTTTTCTGGATACATACTCTATCGCTTTTACAAGGAAAACAGTTTATTTCTCAATTTTAAACTCTTATGAACTCACCAACCTTTGTGTTGACACTTTTTCAAAACAACTTGTACTATTAGGAAATTACTAAACAGGTAAATCAACTGCTTTCGAGGACGGGACGCTAAAGCGATAAACTAAAACTTATTTTGTCATCATGATGATGTAATTGATTTTGAAACATGTAAACTTACTCTATGATGTAACTCTTTCAATTATATTGATGATGGTTGTGTTTTCTTTCTTCACTATTACATTTGTTGTTATGATACTGTACATGAAGTCCTCCACCCCCGGACGTTTCCGCCATCCTTGGTTTGGGGGTGTGACAGATTGGTATCAGAGAATTGTTTATGGTGAACTAAGTATATCGAACCATATAAGATATACAAACTATAAATACATTGGGACTGAAAGTCTCTGATTTAACATTTTCCAAATAACTACACTTTTAGAAACAAATAATTTCTCGGTAAAAGTATGAGCACGTGCACACACACTAGGGTCAGTATCATGGTGGGATGGGACAAAAGTGGTGATTGTTGAACAATACGAGTAGGCTTGGGGATGTATAGTCAGGTCTGGGAATGACATAGCCTGATCAACTATGTCTCACCCAGAAGTGACTAGCATATGCCCATGAATGGTCGTAGGTGTTACAACAAGTCTAAAAGCTTACCAACACTACCACAATGAAATACCATAGGGGTATTTGGTGTTATTATAATTACTTATCTGAGAACTAAATAGATTTTTATCAATAGGTCAATAATTGCCTAGTGGATACATTAAAATTATATGTATCCAGGACGTCATAGACTTAGAATCTGTGGATCTTTGCTTTACTTCCTGTTCTCGTTGGATTGGGGATTTAGAGTTAGGATCGCTTATTCGAAGGTCTATCCTGTCCCAAATACATATGACTAGTATGCACTAAACAAGGTATTGAAGTACCTGATAAAGATCATCTTACGATTATCTAATTAGTACGTCTACTTAGTTATTCCTTATATTTCCATTTCTCACAAAAATATCATGGCTGGATTCCATCCCCACGACGACCCGTACTACCCCAACCACGACAAAGCTGGATGGTCCGGAGAGGAGCCAGAGAATGATTATGTAACGACCCGTTTCCGGTATGTTAATTAATTTGTTTTGGGCTAAGTTTTCAAGAGGGACTCGGCGAGTTCTAGCCTGACTCGCCGAGTCGGGTCGCGCATCTTGTGCACGCGGAAGCCGGCGACTCGGCGAGTCCATATCCTGGACTCGGCGAGTCCATCCGTCTGGGTGAAACCCTAACTCCCCGGGTTTTGCTCACTATTTAAACCCCATTATAGCCTCCATCTCGTCACTTTCCCCCTGAGAGCACTGTGAGAAACCCTAAACCTTCCTCTTGTGAGCTTATAAGTGATCTTGTTCCATTTTGTGAAGGGGTGAAGAAGGAGAAGAAGAAGGAAGCAAGGAAACGAGTTCTAGTGCCAAGATCCAAGATCAAGTGTGAACTTATTCAGGTATTTTCGGAGTTCTCTTCTGGTTTCATGCTTAAACTTCCATTAGAGCTCTTTTAAGGGCTATTTGATGCTTGTTCCAAGCTTTATGCTTGCTTGATTGTATTATTAAGCCGAAATACCTTTGGATCTGAGTGTTGGGGTGTTGAAGAGTCCAGATCCACTGTCTTTTTGGGGTTACATTGCTTATTAGCCATGGATCTACCCTTATTGTGCATATTTTAGTCTTATTTCCCTCATTCATGTGGTTGTGCACGTAAAGTTGGAAACTTTACGTGGTAAAACAGCTTAATGGACCTAGATCTATCATTTGCATGTGTTGGATTCAAGAGAAATCGAGTAAAAATATGTTGCATGGCGGCGACTCGGCGAGTCGGAAGAACGACTCGACGAGTCAGGTCGCGAGTCCCGAGTTCTCCAGTTTCTTCAGTGTCGAGTGGACGAGGTAAGTTAGGGAGTGGACTCAGCGAGTTAAGAGTAGACTCAGTAATGGAGGGACTCGGCGAGTTGTTCATACAACTCGGCGAGTCCAAGGCAATCTCCTTGAGGATTAAGAACAACTCGTCGAGTCTGTTCATCTGACTCGGCGAGTCGGATGAAGATCATCTGAGTTCTTGGATCCAGAGGGTACTCGTCGAGTCGATGCCACACTCGACGAGTAACAGCATGTAAGAGTTGAACGGAGAGTCTAGGACTCGGCGAGTCGGGTATCCCGACTCGGCGAGTCAGCCCTGAGTAAGTCAACTTTGACCAAGGGTAAACGAGTCATTTTACCCTGAGTATAGTGCTAGTGATTGATTGAGTGTGTTTATGGATTTGTAGCCGAGGAGATTCAGGAGCAGCAGCCGTTAGCTTTCCGAGCCACACACTCATCCGCTAGCTTACGAGGTGAGTCTCCTTTCCGTAGGGGCGGGTCTAAGGCCACAATGCCGGCCCGTCCAGTTAATAGTAGTTTCCGGACTTCGGTCCAATGTAGTAGTTCGTATGTTTGATGCCTTCGTGGTTCAGACATGTTTTATGTGCTATGTGTATGTTCCGGGCCACGGCCCGATGCAGTATGCAATATATATGGTTATGATATGCTATGCTATGTGCAGTCAGTCCCGGACCTCGGTCCGATGCAGGGGACACGGTCCCAGTCAGTTCCGGACTTCGGTCCGATGCAGTCAGTTCCGGACTTCGGTCCGATGCAGTTAGTTCCGGACTTCGGTCCGATGCAGGGGACAAGGTCCCAGTCAGTTCCGGACTTTGGTCCGATGCAGTTTCCGGGCTTCGGCCCGATGCAGTGGGCAAGGCCCAATATGTGTTTATGTGTTATTGTATGGTATGTGGTAGTTTGGGGGAGCTCACTAAGCTTCGTGCTTACAGTTTCAGTTTTGGTTTCAGGTACTTCCGCAAGCAAAGGGAAGAGCTCTGGATGACGGCATCGCACACACCACCGCCTCAGCTTTAGCCTGGGATTGATTTAGATGTTTGATCTGATGTAGTATGATACAGTTTTTTTTTTCCGCACAATATTTTATTATGTTTTGGAATACATCACGTATGGTTTTATTATATGATGCTCTGATTGCAGTTTTGATTATATTAAAAACAAAAATTTTTGGGTCGTATTTTTGGGTCGTTTCAAGTTGGTATCAGAGCCCAGGTTTGAGGGATTCGGATACACTCTCGGGTGTATCTGAACTCAAACTAAGGGGAAATAAAAGATTTTTAATAAAATGTTTTTACAAAAGAATTTTGAAAACACTTAGGAGGAAAAGAATTGTTTTTAAGATAGAGGTGTGTGCATGCGGTCAACCGAGCCCAAGTAAGTACTCCCAAATTACCCATACAAGTTATTTGTTCAATTTCAGTTTAGTAGAACAGCATGCTAGAATAGGACTAAGGGTGTAGGAGAATGCCTTATGTGCCTGCTTATGTGTTACAGCTCTATGAATATTGCATGCTAGAATTGAGTAGACAGCAGTAGGATAGCCTGTTTAGGTTATGCCTGATAGTGTGAGCTTAGCATCCTATGCTAGTGCAATTTCTTGTTATAAGAATAGCTTGCGTGAGTCTGTTTCCCTTGTCCGAATGCTGCTTGCTTTGTGCTTAGTGGGATTCGAGTAATGGGAGTTAGCCATTAGGTGGACACGTCACACCACATGTAATCATGTTTGAATAATCTCAGAGTGCCGGAACTGGCCCTACTGCGCAGCTCTTGTTTGAGTCCAACCGTTGTAGGGACAGATCTTTTACTGGAAGGATTATCCGATCCTCATCACATGTGATGGTGTTCAGGTGATGGCTAACTGGCAGTGCAAGGAGACCTACAACAGCTGAGGACCAGTCGTATTGAGCTCGAGTTTTCTCTAGGGCAAGCCTAGGGTGAGGGTAGCAGAAAATAGCAGCGGTAGAAGTGACTTGGGGAAGTCGAGGCAGTTCTTGAGGAAAGTACGGATAGATGTGGAAGGTAGTAGGGGCCCATACTACTGGAGACAGAGGATCCGTACTCGAATCAAGGAAGGCCAAGATTAGACCAGGAAGCTAGTAGTCGTATTATGATCCCTTGAAATATTTCAATGTTCTGATGTTGTTATGATATGTTTCAGAATGGTAGTTTTGCGTCCGAGGCCAGCAGCCGGCAGTTCAGATGCCGGAGGAGGATCAGGATCGGGATCCGACCCGGAGGTCGGACAGATGGATGAGCAGACCAGAGAGTTCCTTTCTTCTGAGATTACTCGCATCATACTTGAGCAGACTCCTGTGATCTTCGGTTCGATCAAGGAGGGCATTTTGGAGATGATGGATGAGAGACTGAGTACCTTCCGTACTGAGATGGCGGCCGTGATGGGGTCGCGCACACTCACTTTCAGGGAGTTCAGGGCGTGCGGGGCTCCTGACTACCACGGGGCACGGGACCCCATAGCGAGTACCAGGTGGTTGGCGGATGTGGCCAACGCATTCCGCACTAGCAGATGTCCCGAGGGGGACAAGGTCAGATTGGCGTCCTGTCTCCTGAAGGACAGGGCACGTGACTGGTGGGAGGAGGTAGGACATACCATCGGGGATGATGCGGCATTGGATGCCATGACCTGGGCTGATTTTTCTACCAGGTTCAGAGCGGAGTTCGCACCGGTCATTGAGGTGCAACAGTTAGCCAGGGAGTTCCAGGATCTTACCCAGACTACCGAGACAGTGGCGGAGATCACCGCCAAGTTCAGGGAGCGGGCCCTTCTTGTTCCTCAGTATGCAGCAGACGAGGAGATGAAGAAGGCCCGTTATCACGAGATGTTGCGGAGCGACATTCGTATGTTTGTGAGCCGGTCCAGTTGCAAAACACTGGACGACATGATTGCTAGAGCCAGAGAGAGGGAGATTGATCTCGAGATGGAGAGGAAGAGGAAACCGGAGGCGGTTTCGGGTGCAGGCAGTGTGGGCAAAAAGCCCAAGGTTTCAGATCACAGATCTAGGAGTCAGCAGAGCCACGGTCGATGTGGCAAGTGTGGGAGATTGCACGAGGGAGCGTGCAAGGCAGGGAGTTCCGGCTGCTACAAGTGCGGTCGGATTGGGCATTTGAGTAGGGATTGTACGGCCCCTGCCACTACGGTTACAACATCGGATCTGATTTGCTTTCAGTGCAATCAGAGGGGACACAAAAGGTCCCAGTGTCCCAGTTTAGCTGCAGCAGGGAAGGTGCATGCACCCGCCCCTGCTACCTTGAGGATCACGGATGGCCGTCAGGGCCGAGCTGATGCGCCGGTGGCGAAGAGCAGGGCATTTCAGATGACAGCAGAGGAGGCGCGAGCGACTCCTGATGTGGTGACGGGTATGTATCTTCCCTTTTATCTCTTTATTATTATTGATTAAATGTTGCTTATGGTTGTATGTTTTATTCAGGGTCGTTCTCTGTGAACGGCATTTCTGCTTTGGTATTATTCGATTCGGGGGCTACCCGATCATTTGTATCTCTTGCGCTTAGCAAGAGGTTCAGTAGAGCTCCAGGGAAACTGGATTGTCCGTTAGAGGTGGAGATAGCAGATGATAGGACCGTGAGGGTCGACAAAGTATATAGAGGGTGTTCCCTTCAGATATTTGAGGAGCAGTTTTCAGTGGATTTGGTTCCGATTCCCCTGCGCGGGAATAAAGTTATTGTGGGAATGGATTGGCTAAGCCCCAACGGGGCGGTGATTGACTGTGAGCTTCAGCTAGTGAGGGTTCGCACTCCCAGTGGGGGAGAGATAGTGGTTCAGGGCGAGAGGCCCCAGCGAGGATTGACCTTCTGCTCGGCCGCTAGGGCGAGGCGCTACGTTCAGCAGGGTTGCGCCGGTTATGTAGCCTACGTCTTGGATGCCCGGGATAAGGGCAAGACGACGATCGATGATGTTCCTATTGTTCGAGATTACCCGGATGTGTTTCCCGAGGATTTGCCGGGGATACCTCCTGAGAGGCAGGTTGAGTTCAGGATCGACCTGGTTCCTGGTGCGGCTCCGATAGCCAAAGCACCATATCGACTTGCTCCCCCTGAGATGCAGGAGTTGTCTACACAGCTTCAGGAGCTGTTAGACAAGGGTTTCATTCGACCGAGCAGTTCGCCTTGGGGAGCGCCGATCTTATTTGTGAGGAAGAAAGACGGGTCGCATCGGATGTGTATTGACTACCGGGAGTTGAACAAGGTAACGGTGAAGAACCGTTACCCACTTCCAAGGATAGATGACTTGTTCGATCAGCTCCAGGGAGCGTCTTGGTTCTCCAAGATCGACCTACGCTCCGGTTACCACCAGATGAGGGTCAGGGATGAGGATGTACAGAAGACTGCTTTCAGGACCCGGTATGGTCATTATGAGTTTGTGGTGATGCCATTTGGGCTCACCAATGCCCCAGCCGCGTTCATGGATCTCATGAACCGCGTGTGTAGACCGATGCTGGATCGGTCAGTGATAGTGTTCATCGATGACATCTTGGTGTATTCCAAGACGCAGGGACAGCACGAGGAGCACCTGCGGGAGGTGTTGGAGACTTTGAGGAGGGAGAGACTGTTCGCTAAGTTCTCCAAGTGCGAGTTCTGGTTACGCGAGGTGCAGTTTCTTGGGTATCTCGTTAATCAGAAGGGTATTTTGGTTGACCCGGCCAAGATTGAGGCCGTGATGCAGTGGGAGGTCCCGAGGTCTCCATCTGAGATTCGAAGCTTCCTAGGATTGGCAGGGTATTATCGGAGGTTTATTCAGGATTTCTCCAAGATAGCAGTGCCGCTAACCCGACTAACCAAGAAGTCGGTAGTTTTTCGTTGGGGGCCTGAGCAGCAGGCGGCGTTCGAGACTCTCAGGCAGAGATTGTGCGAGGCTCCGATCCTTACCTTGCCAGAGGGTGTTGAGGATTTCGTGGTCTATTGTGATGCTTCGATCACAGGTATGGGAGCAGTGTTGATGCAGCGAGGCCATGTGGTGGCTTATGCTTCGAGACAGTTGAAGCCTCACGAGGCTAATTATCCTACCCACGACTTGGAGCTGGGGGCAGTTGTATTTGCCCTCAAGATTTGGAGGCATTACCTGTATGGGGTCCGCTGTACTATCTACACGGACCACAAGAGTTTACGATACCTTATGGATCAGCCGAGTTTGAATATGAGACAGAGGAGATGGTTGGACGTGCTGAAGGACTATGACTGTGAGATCCTGTATCATCCAGGGAAGGCCAACGTGGTGGCCGATGCCCTGAGCCGCAAGGTGTCGGCGGCCCCTATCAGGGATTTGTGTATGAGGATGACGGTAATCACTCCTTTGTTGGAGCGGATCAAGGAGGCTCAGATGGAGGGTCTCAAGGAGGAAAGGCAGAAGTGCGAGAGGATAGTGGGTCGAGTAGCTTCGTTCGACTACGACAGTCGGGGTTTGATGACGCTTCATGGTAGGGTGTGGGTACCGTACTGGGGTGGGGTACGGCAGGTATTGATGGACGAGGCTCATAAGTCTCGATTTTCTATCCATCCAGGGGCGACGAAGATGTATCGAGATCTTCGACCTGATTATTGGTGGCCCTGCATGAAGCGGGACGTTGCTTGGTACGTTGAGAGGTGCTTGACCTGCCGGAAGGTCAAGGCGGAGCACCAGAGACCTCACGGCAAGATGCAGCCGTTGGATATTCCCGTGTGGAAATGGGAGGACATCACCATGGATTTTATCACCAAACTTCCCAGGACCGCACGTGGAGTAGATTCGATATGGGTAGTGGTGGATCGGTTGACGAAGAGTGCCCATTTTATTCCGATCCAGGAGAGTATATCGGCGGAAAGGTTAGCCGATATCTATGTGCGAGAGATTGTGGCACGTCATGGAGTGCCGGTATCGGTAGTGTCGGACCGAGATGTTCGCTTCACGTCCAGATTCTGGAAGCGGTTTCACGACGAGATGGGTACTCGTCTCCTTTTCAGCACCGCTTTCCATCCTCAGACTGACGGGCAGAGTGAGAGGACGATTCAGACTCTCGAGGACATGCTTAGGGCATGTGTTCTGGATTTTGGGGGCTGTTGGGATACGTATCTTCCCTTAGCGGAATTCTCGTATAACAACAGCTATCATGCGAGCATTGATCGACCTCCTTTTGAGATGTTATATGGCAGGAAGTGCAGGACCCCGATTTGTTGGGGCGAGGTCGGTCAGCGGGTCATGGGGAGCACCGAAGTGGTGCTCAAGACGACGGAACTGATCCAGCAGGTCCGTAGTAGACTGCAGACTGCGCAGAGTCGGCAGAAGAGCTACGCCGACAGGAGGCGTTCAGACCTGGAGTTCCAGGTGGGAGACATGGTTCTTCTGAAAGTCTCACCTTGGAAAGGTGTCATCAGGTTCCGGAAGAGGGGCAAATTGGGCCCCAGATTTATTGGTCCTTTCAGGGTTTTGGCCCGGGTGGGTCGGGTTGCTTATCGGTTAGATCTTCCTGAGGAGCTCAGTTTGATACACAACACCTTCCACGTGTCGCAGTTGAGGAAGTGTTTAGTGGACGAGACAGCGATCGTTCCCTTGGAGGATATCCAGGTCGATAGCGGCTTGAATTATATCGAGAAACCGATAGCAATTTTGGAACGGAAGACCAAGACCTTGAGGAACAAGGTAATTCAGCTGGTAAAGGTGCAGTGGCAGCATCGGAAGGGGTCTGAATGGACATGGGAGGCTGAAGAAGAAATGAGAACGCACTACCCGGAGTTATTCGCAGATCCAGCCGTAGCAGACTTCGAGGACGAAGTCTGAAACAAGTGGGGGAGAATTGTAACGACCCGTTTCCGGTATGTTAATTAATTTGTTTTGGGCTAAGTTTTCAAGAGGGACTCGGCGAGTTCTAGCCTGACTCGCCGAGTCGGGTCGCGCATCTTGTGCACGCGGAAGCCGGCGACTCGGCGAGTCCATATCCTGGACTCGGCGAGTCCATCCGTCTGGGTGAAACCCTAACTCCCCGGGTTTTGCTCACTATTTAAACCCCATTATAGCCTCCATCTCGTCACTTTCCCCCTGAGAGCACTGTGAGAAACCCTAAACCTTCCTCTTGTGAGCTTATAAGTGATCTTGTTCCATTTTGTGAAGGGGTGAAGAAGGAGAAGAAGAAGGAAGCAAGGAAACGAGTTCTAGTGCCAAGATCCAAGATCAAGTGTGAACTTATTCAGGTATTTTCGGAGTTCTCTTCTGGTTTCATGCTTAAACTTCCATTAGAGCTCTTTTAAGGGCTATTTGATGCTTGTTCCAAGCTTTATGCTTGCTTGATTGTATTATTAAGCCGAAATACCTTTGGATCTGAGTGTTGGGGTGTTGAAGAGTCCAGATCCACTGTCTTTTTGGGGTTACATTGCTTATTAGCCATGGATCTACCCTTATTGTGCATATTTTAGTCTTATTTCCCTCATTCATGTGGTTGTGCACGTAAAGTTGGAAACTTTACGTGGTAAAACAGCTTAATGGACCTAGATCTATCATTTGCATGTGTTGGATTCAAGAGAAATCGAGTAAAAATATGTTGCATGGCGGCGACTCGGCGAGTCGGAAGAACGACTCGACGAGTCAGGTCGCGAGTCCCGAGTTCTCCAGTTTCTTCAGTGTCGAGTGGACGAGGTAAGTTAGGGAGTGGACTCAGCGAGTTAAGAGTAGACTCAGTAATGGAGGGACTCGGCGAGTTGTTCATACAACTCGGCGAGTCCAAGGCAATCTCCTTGAGGATTAAGAACAACTCGTCGAGTCTGTTCATCTGACTCGGCGAGTCGGATGAAGATCATCTGAGTTCTTGGATCCAGAGGGTACTCGTCGAGTCGATGCCACACTCGACGAGTAACAACATGTAAGAGTTGAACGGAGAGTCTAGGACTCGGCGAGTCGGGTATCCCGACTCGGCGAGTCAGCCCTGAGTAAGTCAACTTTGACCAAGGGTAAACGAGTCATTTTACCCTGAGTATAGTGCTAGTGATTGATTGAGTGTGTTTATGGATTTGTAGCCGAGGAGATTCAGGAGCAGCAGCCGTTAGCTTTCCGAGCCACACACTCATCCGCTAGCTTACGAGGTGAGTCTCCTTTCCGTAGGGGCGGGTCTAAGGCCACAATGCCGGCCCGTCCAGTTAATAGTAGTTTCCGGACTTCGGTCCAATGTAGTAGTTCGTATGTTTGATGCCTTCGTGGTTCAGACATGTTTTATGTGCTATGTGTATGTTCCGGGCCACGGCCCGATGCAGTATGCAATATATATGGTTATGATATGCTATGCTATGTGCAGTCAGTCCCGGACCTCGGTCCGATGCAGGGGACACGGTCCCAGTCAGTTCCGGACTTCGGTCCGATGCAGTCAGTTCCGGACTTCGGTCCGATGCAGTCAGTTCCGGACTTCGGTCCGATGCAGGGGACAAGGTCCCAGTCAGTTCCGGACTTTGGTCCGATGCAGTTTCCGGGCTTCGGCCCGATGCAGTGGGCAAGGCCCAATATGTGTTTATGTGTTATTGTATGGTATGTGGTAGTTTGGGGGAGCTCACTAAGCTTCGTGCTTACAGTTTCAGTTTTGGTTTCAGGTACTTCCGCAAGCAAAGGGAAGAGCTCTGGATGACGGCATCGCACACACCACCGCCTCAGCTTTAGCCTGGGATTGATTTAGATGTTTGATCTGATGTAGTATGATACAGTTTTTTTTTCTGCACAGTATTTTATTATGTTTTGGAATACATCACGTATGGTTTTATTATATGATGCTCTGATTGCAGTTTTGATTATATTAAAAACAAAAATTTTTAGGTCGTATTTTTGGGTCGTTTCAAGTTGGTATCAGAGCCCTGGTTTGAGGGATTCGGATACACTCTCGGGTGTATCTGAACTCAAACTAAGGGGAAATAAAAGATTTTTAATAAAATGTTTTTACAAAAGAATTTTGAAAACAGAGAAGATTAGCATGGCCCCTGCGCAAGGATGACACGCACAAATCGAGAAATGGTATCAGAGCTAGGGCACGGGTCGATGTGTTCGACAGGGACGTCGAACCCTATAGTGGGGGGGTGAAGGTGGGTTGCACCTGATCCTACATCGGCTTGGAAGGAGAACGAAACATCTCTATATAAGGGGTGTGGATACCTTCCTTGTCACAACGCGTTTTAAAGCCGTGAGGGCAGCAGATCCCATAAGAACTCTGCAGTTAAGCGTGCTCGGGCGGGAGTAGTACCAGGATGGGTGACCCCCTGGGAAGTCCTCATGCCGAGTGGCCCAAAGCGGACAATATTGTGATACGTGCCAGAGGGGGATGTTACAGATTACCCAATCCTTGTGGATGGTCGCCAAGCTGAAGGCTTTGCTGACGGTTCCGACTCCGAACCTGAAACGGAGAACCTACCCCCGATGACCCTTGTTCCGAATCCTAACCCTCGTCCGGCTTTTCAAGGCCCGACGCCTCCTTGGGCAGAGTGCTTGGAGACCTGGAGCGAAGAGCAAGACCAACCTAGGCTGTTTAATGGAGACATTCGAATCCTTCAGAATCCGGAGACTACACTATTCAAGGAAACCGTAGCATTGTCCAAAAAATTTCCTTACGTTAATGAGATGTAGACCTATTTTCCTCGAACCCCATACACTAAATTATATTAAATAAATTGGCTCGCATTAAAATTCATTGGGAACTTTCCACATATTTTATAACCCTGTATTACAAAAAAAAAATAAATATGGTAACTCCAAGAAATTCTTAATGTATACCTCCAGGTCGGGTGTAATTAAGGGATAATCGACTTAGAAATGGTGAGTCCGCCTTAGGTCCTGTTCCTCGTTTGTTTGTGGGCTTAGGGAAGACTCATTAAGTTTGAAGGCCTATTGGACCTTAATTATACACGACTGGTATATATACCAAGTGATTTTAGGAGGGGATCAGGCACGAAACGAATCACAAGTTGCATTTGAGTCACTACCGCTAAATTCATTCATAGGGGCTTTGTTATGAATTACATACAAAATACTTTTAAGTCAGAACATAATACAGACAAGCCTGGCTTGATAACATCTGACTTGTCACTACTATTAGAAACTTATCGTCTGTTCGTCTCTACCAACTTATGACAGGACTATGCCGCCAAAGAAAAAGTCCAGACCCTCCGGCAGCACAGCACCGCCCCCTCCGCCACCACCTCCGGAGTTTGATCCTGTGATGTTTCAGGCTGCAGTAACAGCAGCCGTGGCGGCAGCAATGTCGCAAATGGGTACAAATGGTTCCGGCAGTTCCGGATCCGGGAATACTAACTCGAATCAGGGGGACAACATGGGGCGTACTAAGGAGTGTTCTTACAAAGACTTCACGAATGGCAAACCCGATCCTTTCGACGGAAGCGGGGTAGTCATCGCGCTGATGCAATGGTTCGAAAGACCGAAGCAGTCTTTGAAATATGTGCTTGTCCCGAAGCAAGCAAGGTCAAGTATGCGGCATTCACCTTCACAAGAAAAGCTCTTACTTGGTGGAACGGCAGAGTTAATTCGCTTACTCCTGCAGTGGCTAACTTTATAAGCTGGGAGGATTTAAAAGCTTTGATGCTGAAAGAATATTGCCCAAGAGGCGAAGTGCAAAAACTGGAAGAGGAACTTTGGAACCTCAAAATGTCGGGGACGGATCTCGAAGCTTATACCGCCCGTTATGCTAGCCATAAATGTATTTCATGATTATGAAATATGGCAGATGGATGTCAAAACCGCTTTCCTTAATGAGAAGTTTGCTGAGGATGTTTACATGAGTCAGCCAGAGGGTTTTGTAGATGCGAAGTACCCTAATAGAGTGTGTAAGCTTGAGAAATCCATTTATGGATTGAAGCAAGCGTCCCGCAGATGGAGTCTTTGTTTCGATGATAAAGTCAAAGAGTTTGTTTTTTCGAGAAGCGGGGATGAGTCCTGCGTATATGTCAAAGCCATTGGGAGTATAGTAAGCTTTCTCGTATTGTATGTAGATGACATACTACTCATAGGAAACGACATCCCAACCTTGCAGGAGGTTAAGTCCTGCCTTGGGGAAGTGCTTCGCTATGAAGGACTTCAGAGAAGCTGCTTATATTCTAGGGATAAGGATATTGATAAATAGGAGTAAAAGACTAATAGGACTTAGTCAAAGTACCTACTTGGACAAAGTGTTAAAACGTTTTAGCATGGAGAATACCAAGAAAAGGGGAGTTACCAATCCAAAGCAATACTAAACTGAGTAAGACTCAGAGTCCGAGTACCGATGCAGAGATAGCAGAGATGAGTCGAATGCCATATGCTTCCGCAGTTCGCTCAATCATGTATGCTATGACATGTACTCGCCCTGATGTGGCCTTCGCTTTGAGCTTGGTCAGAAGATATCAAAGGATTCCTGGTGGGGCTCACTGGACTGCGATAAAGAACATTCTTAAGTACCTACAAAGGACTATGGACTGGGTCCTTATCCTCGGTGGGAGTGATGAATTGAGAGTGCGAGGGTATAGTGATGCCAATTTTCAGACTGGCCGAGATAATTTCCGCTTTCAGTCGGGCTGGGTATTTACCCTGAATGGAGGAGTAGTGACTTGGAAAAGTTCCAAGCAGGAGACCGTAGCTGATTCAACGTGCGAATCAGAGTACATAGCAGTGAGCGAAGCGTCGAAGGAGGCAATATGGATAAAGAACTTCATTGGAGACCTTGGAGTTGTACCTGCCATAAAGGAGCATATGGAGATTTTCTGTGATAACGAGGGTGCGGTCGCCTTAACCAAGGAACCGAGGGATCATGGTAGATCCAGGCATATCGACAGAAAATACCACTTCATCAGACATCAAGTAGAAGAGGGACTCCTCGTAGTAGAGATGGTATCGTTAGAGGAGAACCCAACAGATCCCCTTACGAAGGGACTGAGTAGGGTTAAGTACTTGCAGCATGCTAGGAGTACTGGGTTAAAGGACGATATTAGTTTTAGTGATTAGATAGCTATTTAGAAACTTGTAATAGATAAAATGTAATTGACATTCGATGATTGAATAAAGGAGTTTTATTTAGTGTCAGTTGTTTACTATTGTTTCACTTTGCATGTTTTGACTTCCTGAATAATAGGATTATTCAAACTATCCACAGTCGATCATACTTTGGAAGTAGGTATTGAAGCAAGACTGTCATGAATTGGCTTGTAGATTGTGTAAGCGTTTAGACATAGAAAAAGTTGGTTGCAACGTTCATGATTGCTCCTGAAATAAGATTTGAGTATGAGATTAAACCCGCACTCACATGAATCACTTCATGGAATTTATCACGAGTGATTGTGAGACGATAATATTGTATAGTCTTTAAACAGAGATATATGAGTTGTTGTTTACAAGTTGGTTGTGTATTGATAATGCGTAAACGCATCAGTAACTTGATGTTATAAAACATATTATTGTGTACGATTTAATGAGTAAATAGTACAAGCATATAAGTCAAAGTTTATTTGTTCCTTTTATCCTAAGAGGTTAAAAGCGATATCTTGGGCCTCTCGATGATTTTGTGTTGACTTATGTATCGGGCCCATTCAGGACTGAGTTGATGTGTTCAATTAAGTTTTATGTCAAACATATCAGAAATCGGGAAACAAACTGTTGGACAATAAGTATGACTATGTTCCATGTATTTTTCCTCATGATACCTTGAGAACGGAGGACTACATGATCCCTTATCTAAAGGACGCGTCATTGACTAGGTCAGAGTTCGACAACGGCTATTAAGAGCTACGATTGCTAATCGGATCTTGAAGTTACATTGGTAGTTATATTTATTAGACTTATCTAAGTGGGAGACTATTGGATTATGTGTCTAAGCCCATAACTATAATTGTTATGTGCTTGACCCGATAGTAGCATGGTCATTTTGGGTTGCCTTCACACTGGTGATTGGACAGGATGACTGATAAGGAGAGAGGCTGATTTATTATAAGAATAATAAAGGTCATAAATATGATTTATTAATATATTATAAGAATAATATATTAATTTGGATTCATATTATTAATTAGTATTTAATAAGAAATTAATTTGGAATTAATTTTGGGATTAAAGGAACTGATTAAAAGTACAGGGGGTGTTTTGTAATTATTTGATAGTTTAGGCTTTGTGCCATTGGATCACCCTTATTAGGGCTAGGCCAAAAATCCTAGAAGGATCTAGGAGTTTTCGTCCAAGGCCTAAGGCAAGGAGGTCCATGGACTTGCTTAGGCCCTAAGCTAAAAGATCAGGGTTTCCACCCTGAAACCCTAGCTAGCCTCAAGTATAAATAGACCCCCTAGGCTTAAGATTTCATCCCACCCTTGAGAAAACCTAGAAGAGATTATTTATAGAGCAAGCTACCTTTTCTCCTCTCTCTCATTTTCATCCTCTCACCCAAGTCTGTTTGTGAGCCATTACATGTACTACACTTGTGGTACTTGTTCTCAAGAGCAAAGGGAATTCAAGAAACTAGTTGTTATTACTATATAGCAACAAAGGTATGCATTCTAATCTTTTATTTGTAATTTTTGAAAATAGTAGATGCATGCTAGGTTTTATTTTGTGTTCATATGTTGTATGTCTAATAGAGAAAACATAGATCCAAAACTAGGGTTGCATGCACATAGGATTGTTTGTATAAAATCCATCAGTGGTATCAGAGCTTTTGGTTGTTGTTTTTCAATTAGACTTGATACAAAAACTAGTTGTTATTACTATATAGCAACAAAGGTATGCATTCTAATCTTTGATTTGTAATTTTTGAAAATAGTAGATGCATGCTAGGTTTTATTTTTGTGTTCATATGTTGTATGTCTAATAGAGAAAACATAGATCCAAAACTAGAGTTGCATGCACACATAGGATTGTTTGTATAAAACCAATCAATGGTATCAGACCATGTAGGGGCACCCATGACATTCCAGGTAAAGACCATGGGGGTGCCCATGGTACTTGGTTATAAGACCATGTGAGGTGCCCATGGTATTCCAAGTAGGACCATTGGGGGGGGGGGGGGGGTGCCCATGGCACATAGGTGTAAGACCCTGGGGGGAGCCCACGCCATCCGTATATGTTTATATGCATGACTTGTATGGTTAATATGGTTACATGATTATGCGGATTGTGTGGGGTATGTTATGGGGAACTCACTAAGCGTTAGCTTACAATTTGTTGGTTGTTTCAGGTACTTTGGGATCTAAGGGCAAGAACCCGATGTGATGGCGTGACATGCACTCTCTGGCGTTTTGTTGGGGACACTATGATATTATGAATAAATTGTTTGATGTTATGGATTTTGAAAATAAATGTGATTGGAATTTTATATTTTATGGAAATGATTTCCTTACTTAAAAATGAAAAAATTATTGGAAATTTGGGCTGTTACAAGTTGGTATCAGAGCCTTGGTTTGAGGGACTCAGGCACACTCTCGGGTGTCAAGACTCAAACTGAGGGAATGGTAAAAATTGTTTTCAAAAAATCAAAGTTAAAAACTTCTTAAAACTGATTTCTTGTAAGAAAAATGGAGAGTGCAATGCGCGTAATAGGCCGAGCTCAAGTAAGTGTTTTCCCCAATATGTTAGCCATGCTATATTGATATTAGGAATATGATAATTGGATGGATCTTGCTCTGTGTATGCTTTCAAAATTGTATACAGTTAGGATCTTATAGCCTTAGAATAATTGATCTGACCTTGTTTCCTGTTCCGTGTATAATTTGCAGGCATAAGGCAACCTGTTATGATTGATTTGAGTTTTGGTTTGATGGGGATGGAAAAAATCTTAGGATAGCCTAGGATTTGAGTTATGCGGTAGTTTGTGAGATATGTTTTGTTCTGGGACGAATTAGAGTTATCAGGTAGAGGCTCAGGAAAGGTACAAGTAGGTGTGGAAGGTAGTATTGGGCCCGTACTACTGAAAGCACATGACCTGTACCCGAACTAAGGTTAGATCTGGAAGCTCTAAGGAGACCGTGTGGAAGGATCCCCTTTTAAAATATCTTTATCATTCTGTCTTATGGTATTTCATATCATAATGGTGGTGACACGTCATGGAGCAGAGGGATTGAGATCTGGATTTGGGTCGGGCTACACTACAAAGCCCATTGACAAGAGGTTGCACGGGCTTATCGCAGCTGAGGTTACCACGGACATTCTTGACACTACCCCAATGATTTTTTGGGATTGTCAAGGAGGGGATGATGGAGATCATGGAGGAGCGGCTCAGGTCTTTCCGAGCCGAGGTTGATGCGGGCCAGGTTGGGGCCCGAACTCCCTCTTTCCGTAAGTTCAAGTCATGAGTTATGAAAAGATATTATGGTAGTTTATATGCCACAATATGTTTTGCAGCCTGTACCTGAAATCTATCCAAGAGAGTTTATGCAGTCATTGCACTTAGACTAATATCTTTAACCAATAAGGGTTGAAGTTAAGTTCCCTTGCTTAAGCATGTAGGTTTTGAGTGAAAAAGTGAGATATATATTAAAAAAAAGAGAGAGAGAAATTACCAAAAAGTTGAAGAATTTTAGAGCTATCAAAGTATGAAGGTCAAAAGATCAAAATTCCAAAGAATCAAAAGTTGAAGATACAAAAAATAAAACAAAAATGTGGTGAATTCAACGAAATCAAAGATCAAATATACAAAGAAGTGAAGAATTTCATAGAGCTCCATTGTGGTATCTAAAGTTGTAATTTTTAGATTATGTATGCTTGGGTAGCTTAACCAAAAATACCTTGAGGTTAAGAAAGATTTTTGAGGATTGATTCAGAGGGTTGTAGAAGTGAGTATCGTATAAGATAATGGGTGAAGGTTCATAAGGATTGTGAGTAGCCAGGGTTGGGGAAATTATTAGGACCTTAGACACAGATATGCGCATTGAGGTCTTGGTATAATGGATGAGTTCAAAATGGATTGTTTTATGTGATAATAGTAATGAAGGTTTAAATTAAAAATAATTAGTTTTGCTTGAGGGCAAGCAAAGGATAAATGTGGGGTATTTTGATATTGCCATATTAATACATACTTTTAGGCAATGTTTAAATACATTTTGACTAATAATTTGGTTATTTGCATAGATAAATGATACTTATAGGATTAAATTGTATTATTGCAGCCAAAAGAAGTCATTTTGAAGAATAAAGACTGAAAGTGACAAGAACCGGAACTTTGGAGGTTAAAAGCTTAAGAGATGAAAAATTCAGCAAAAAGGCGTACTCACGACGTGAGAAGCAAAGGCTCATGACATAAGCATGGTGATTCTAGAAGATAAACATCCAGAAGCAAAAGAATTTGTGTTGGATACGGATACATTCGAGCTCACGACGTGAGCTTCCTTACTCATGACGTGAGGAGGGAAAAAATCAAAAGGTATAAATATCCTTGATCCTCACGATTTTTAGAGGTTAGCTGGTGAGAGAAGAGTTACCAGAAGACAATTTTTAGAGTTTTAAGGGCTAGAAACCTAGTAACAACACCAAGGAGGAAGAAGAAGAACATACTTTACTTTTTTATTTGGTACATTACTATGCTTTTGATTATGAAGACTATTTGTTTGTTTGTGACTATGAGTAGCTAAATCTAGCTACTCCTGTTAGCTAGATAAAGCTGGAATTCATGAACTAGTAATTTGATTATGGATTCTTTTAGTTGGTTATTTGCTTGTGTTTGATTGCTTATACCTAGCATGTTAGAACTTGATACTTAGGATTGCTTAAACTCATGTTCTGTATAGTTAGTGAATATTGAATTGCATGAACTTGACATCTAGTAATTTAGTGACCGGTGAACTGCTAGAGCTAGGATCAAATCAATCTTAGTTAAGTAATCAAAGTATTAGTTTTGGTTGTGCTAGAGAACATATATTGTGATCATAATATTGTGTTTACCTAATCAATCTTACATAGCTCCAATCCATTTAATAATTGATTATGTGTTAAATTATGTGTGACTATGCATAGAGCTACATGAATTAATTCCACATTAGTAAATTTGGAATTGAATTGCTAATAAAATATTAACTGGTAATCAACGAGAATTATCATTAATTAATAACTAAATAACGAGGGAAAGTGGATTCGAACTAAGAGGAATGCTTTTCATAATTGATTGAGTTAGTTAAGTTTATCTAAACTTACAAAATTAGATATAAATCAATTAACTTTGCTAGAATCTTAGGTTAATTTAATAGTGAGTAGATTAATTAATTAAAACCATTCCCTGTGTTTGATACTCGACTTTTGTGCTATACTATTTGCGAAGGGGGTACACTACCTTGGGTCGAATAGCTAGTAGATTATGAGGTAAAATTAGGTGTAGCTGTTTCAGACGCATCAATCTACGTCTATTAATACTTACTAAAAAACAAAATTATAATTTAAATATAAAAACGAAATCAACAATATAATACTTAAATAAAATCAAGTATTCAACTATTAATACTTAAATAAAAAACAAAAATCAAATAAAATCATGAACAAAATAAAAACTTCATAATAAAAAAATCAAATGTGAATAAAAACTTCAACTTTGTTTTGTTGGGTTTTGATAGTTTTTGTTGATGTAGAGTACCAGAATTGCCTAAATCACCTTTTCGATTTTTTTTTATTTAAAGTTCGAAAAATAAAACAAAGGCTAATAATGTAATTTTGACTAATGAATGTAATTTTGACAATAAAAAGACATACCATTTGTGAGGTTAAAGAAAGCGGCTCCGGCAACATCATTTTCAGCTTCTTTAGAAGTTTTGAATATCGAATTCGAACAATAAGTAAAATTACTAACCACAACTAAACCTTGGAATTGCGGTTATGAGTTGCATCATACCTCAAACAATTATACCGAGGATATGACAAATTATGGTACTGGCATAGTTCATTTAGCTTGCATTTGTTCATTGATTGTTTGTGGTTGTGACGAAGATAATATGAGGAAGAGAGTATGAGGAATAAAATATAATGATGGAAAATGGGTGTTGTTATTCACCCCTCCCCTCTTTCTTTCTCACCCTAAAAATTTGACGGGTATTGATATCTGTACCCCTGATTTCCTATACATACGTCCGTCATAATTACTTTTCTGATGAGATCATTTAACATTTTTTATTTACTGTATCTTTTATATTTCTTTGGCCAATCAGTATAAAATATTAGTTTCAAGACATTAAAAGACAAACTCTCTCTCTCTCTCTCTCTCTCTCTCTATATATATATATATATATATATATATATATATATATATATATATATATATATATATATATATATATATCTGGGATACCTTGTTGCTACTCCTCATTTTATAATCTTACCCTTGTAACTACCTTTCATTAGAGGGTATGAATAAATGAAAAAGGGGTAAGAATAAATGAAATATTTTTTATAGATTGTTGGTTTGGTTTGGTTGTGAATGAGGTTATGATCTACACTAACATGAGAGAGTTTATTAGTATATTTTGAGTAGCTTAAATTTCCTATTTTTTGGCAATCTTTTTAAATAGCCTAAGACCAACTCCAATCGATCTTTATAACACCATTTTAAAAGCCACTTTTATTCTACTTAACTTTCAAAAGTCACACCATTTTTATATTGGCTTTTTTTAACACCAAATATTGAGGTAAAATGTAAAAGCCTCTAAAAAAAATTATTTCAGAAGTTGGTTGGAATAAAATTATTAAAATAATATTAAATAATCACTATCTCAATATTTATGGTTAAAGAAGCTCTAACACATTAAAAAAAATAGTTGTGTGAATTACTTATGCATAAGACCAACCATTATTTTTTCGGAAATCTCGACCGGTTTTAAAATGCCTCCTTAACAAAAAATATTTTACAACTAATCAACTTTGAAAAGCTAATAATAATTATTTTAACTTTTGTTGATGAAAATATTTAATGCCTTGGTATTTTGTGAACATCGCAACATTTAACCCAAATCCTATTCATGGAATGGTTTTTAATGGTTTTTGTCCTATAATTCAAAATGGGTTCCACCAATTGTATCGTATTAGAAACCCTAAAACCTAAAATATTTACCACTCTTGAATTTTTTCCAATGTCTAGTCCAAGTCATGAGGTGGTGGACCCAAATATCCGACAACCCGTATCACATATCGGATCACAACCCGACATCCACACGAGGGTCACGTCAACGTCAAATCATACGACGATAATCTCCTTATTCTCGAATGTCTTTTCTCTACTTTCCTTCTCAACCATCCGATTACTTCATCAAATCAAATCCAACCGTCCAACACCTTGAGTACACCACTTTCTCCTGTTCCGTTTCCCATCTGATCATAGCCTATCAACAGGGTGCTACAATGTACCCCGCGTATCTTAGCATCAACCCCAAACAACTTTCAAAATAAATAGCGGGCGGAAGAGGAAGCGAAGCGGTTTACTAGGGTTTTAAGTTCTCTTTCGTGTTGTTTGAAGCTTTTGTGAAAAGAAAGAAAAAAAATGGCGAATCCGCGGTGTTATTTGGATATAAGCATCGGAGGTGAGCTTGAAGGGAGATTGGTTGTGGAGCTATACAAAGACATTGTTCCCAAAACTGCTGAGAATTTTAGGGCTCTTTGTACTGGAGAGAAGGGGATTGGTCCTAACACTGGTGTTCCCCTCCATCTGAAGGTATAATCTTGTTCATCAACACTTGATAACCTTTCTATCTGTTTACTATATATGATTCTGTATTTTTCGCAAATATGTTTGATTTCATATTTTTTTTTTTACCTATGATTGGTTGTTTGTAGTTTTAGTTTTCTCAGAAACCTGATTCTATCTGTTCTACTAGTTGTTCATTTGAAAATCGTATGTGTTTTGCAAGTTTCATGTCCTTCATTTAATAAGTTTCCTTGCGATTCAACAAGCTAATCGAATATTTTGATTTTCTCTTTGTTAGGGTTCCTCAAATTCGTATGAATTATATGAATGAAAGCCTCTTTTCAGTTTGACAAGCAAGAGACTTTCTTTTGAACTTTTTTTATGCTAATTTTTAATCTAATCAATGTCTGTCATCTTTCAAACTGTAAGTGCAACCTGATATCACGTAAAGCTTGTATAGGCTTAACCCCAAGTTCATTCATATAATTCATACATGCCTTATGTTCCTTTTCTACTTTGTATAACACATACCATTAGCAAATCAACCAATCCTACATCAAAACTCACAAAATCAAACATATTCATGAAAAACAGAGAACCAAATACAATAAACAAACAATTACACACATATCTAAGTTGAACATCATTATCTTATTGTCTGATCATAACTTGCAGGGATCATGTTTCCATCGTGTGATCAAAGGTTTCATGATTCAAGGAGGTGATATATCTGCTCGAAATGGCACAGGAGGAGAATCAATCTATGGTTTAAAATTTGAAGATGAGAATTTCGAATTGAAACATGAAAGAAAAGGAATGCTATCAATGGCCAATTCTGGTCCAAACACAAATGGCTCTCAATTTTTCATCACAACCACACGTACATCTCATCTAGATGGAAAGCATGTAGTTTTTGGTAGAGTTATAAAAGGAATGGGAGTTGTTAGATCAGTTGAGCATACTACAACTGTTGAAAACGACTTACCTATTCAAGAAGTTGTTATACAAGATTGTGGGGAGCTTCTAGAAGGAGAAGATGATGGTGTTTGTGACTTTTTTAAAGATGGTGATACTTATCCTGATTGGCCACTTGATCTTGATGTTAAACCTGAAGAAGTTTCATGGTGGATGACTGCTGTTGATGCCATTAAAGCTTTTGGGAATGAACAGTTTAAGGTAATCTAAATTTTATTACTTGGATGATGTGATTTTTTATATTCTTTAGGGTTAATTGATAAAAAGACACAACATTATACAACCTAAACTTTATCTTTCTATAATTCTACAATCTAAATTAAAAGTTTAACATAACTTTCTGTTTTTGCCATTTTATTGTTTAAAGGGTTTCATCTCATAGTAAAATTAATAATTCTTTTCCAAAAATGTTGTCAAAATATTGATTTTTATACAGATAAGTGTAAAATGTTATTTGCATAAAACATGCAACATTTTGACCCCTTTATAAAAAATGACATTTTTTGTGGTTGTTTTTGCATTTTGTAGAAGCAAGATTACAAAAATGCCCTTAGGAAGTATCGTAAGGCTTTGCGTTACTTGGACATATGCTGGGAGAAGGAAGATATTGATGAAGGTGAATATAATGAGAAATTTTTATTTATTATTTATTTAATAGTAAATTGATACATATTATATTATGTTCTTTTGATTTTTCAGGGAAAACTGATTCTTTAAGGAAGACAAAATCACAGATCTTCACAAACAGTTCTGTAAGTTGCTAAAAAGACAATTTAAACAACAAAATATTCTATAAAAACATAATTAAAGAAGGGTATAAAGTGGATTAATAATTTTTTTATTTTATTTTAGGCTTGCAAATTGAAACTTGGAGATTTGAAAGGAGCGTTATTGGATGCTGACTTTGCACTTCGTGAAATGGATGATAATGTGAAAGCTCTTTTTCGTCAAGGCCAGGTTGTTATATTTATATATTAATATATTTATTTATAAATTATAATTAAAAATCATTTTAACCAATTGTAAATATAAAATATATATTTTTTACATAACAAACAGGCAAGTATGGCACTCAATGACATTGATTCAGCTGTTGAAAGTTTCAAGAAAGCACTGGTGTTGGAACCTAATGATGGTAAATTTAATTTACCATTTTAATTGTTAATAATATAAGTATTGTTATTGTTAGTAAGGGTAAAAAAGTAAAATACACATCTTATCTGATGCTTTTTATGTTTTTGGTTAATTCAGGTGGAATAAAGAAAGAGCTAGCTGCAGCTAAGAAGAGGGTATGTCCTTTCTCTCTCAAATTTCAATTTCAATTTCATCTTTAATTTCTTTATTTAATACAAAAAGATAAAATTTGTTTTTTACTTAAATTTATATTTTAATGTGTATGCAGATTGCTGATAGGAGGGATCAAGAAAAGAAAGCATTTGCCAGAATGTTCAAGTAATTCCACAAAAATTTAACTGTAAGTATTATTTTTATACCAATATATATTTAAGAATTAACCTTCAGTAAAAATTACCATCTTACCCTTTGTAAATATCTTATTTCAGGATTCCGGAAACATGTTCTCAACTCTAGCAATTCAGTGATACAAAAAATTTTGTCCTTGATTCAAACCAATTATTGCTTATTGATGAATGTGATTTGAATGTTATATGATGATTTTTATATAAAAAAAAATGAAAATGGAATTTGGACAGTATAATGATTAATGATTAATGAAATCCTATGTTGTTAAAAAAAAAGACGTTACAAGATTGATTGATCTGGTAGAATAAAGACAAAAAAGACCAATGGAAGAAACCTTAATTTGTACAACGGCGACGTTTTCTTTCTGCACAAAGTTGTCTGGCGAAATGTGTTAAAGCTTCAGCGTTTGTTCCTGCGCCTTTAACCTCTAAGAATTTGCCTGATTCAACGTCTAATCTTGACACGTTTTTTTGCAACAGTTTTTTCCCAATATTTTCTAAAGCTTTCATGTTCTCCATTGTTGAAATATCCACTGAAGTTTGGTCCCCTGTCAAGTTCTCTTCCTGCCATTATTAACATAATTAATTCTAATAGAAATGGATAGTATTAATAATATTCGTTTTTCATAAAAAAGCGAAAAAGGATTTGGAATTTTGGATTGAAATTAAGAAGACTACCTGAATGCGTAGATAATTCTTTTCGGCGTTTAAGGCTCTGAAAAGAGTTGACACGTGGATATCAACCATATCTGAGCTGGCATCACTATAGATATGTAGAATTGGGGTGGACCCATTATCGAAAATCCACCTCAGCAAACCCCATCTTGCGGCTTTTTGTGCTGTATATCTTTCGGTGAATTTTTGCATGCCGGTTCCAAGTGAAAGAACAAGCATCCTTTTGGCATCAACGTGGTTTGAAGTTGCACCCGCGAATCTGTATTTCCCCATCAACACTTCCTTATGTATATGCGTCAAGGCAAGTTGCGTCTGTCAATTATCAGTTGTTTGTTGTTTAAATAATACTTACATTATCACTTTTTATATAAATTCCTACAAAAAAAAAATATTTTTTTTACTTAATTTAAAGGATTTGTACTTTCAGTTAACAATCTTTTTTGTCCTAAAATCTTAGAATAGTTTCATAAATAATGAGCCTCTTTGATATGATTAAGGATAAATTGCAGTAGTATGTAAGGTATTTCACTTTTCTTTCACCAACATTAGCACTATACATTATTTTTTAATCAATAATAACAATGTACTTAGATTACTGTATATAATAACTCATACATAGCAATTGAAGTAAATTGCCAATATTGGCAAGGAAATGTAAGAATGTTGATTTTATGGAGGGCAAAATGAAAATATGTTACTATTGTTTTAAAAAATAGAGTACATTGTTATTGTTGATAAATTAATAACTCATACATTACACGAATGGTCCGTATGGTTTGGGGTAATTTGCATTCTTGGACTCTAACTTATTTTTTTTATCTCGGAAAGTCTCTACTGTTTGTTTTTGTTACGCGCTTGGTCCCTGTCTTACCTAAAAAGACTATTATTAAAATAGGGAAAAATGGTGGGGTAGATAAGGTAAGGTGAGGGGGATGAGGTTGGGGGTGTGTTTATTTAAATAAATTAAAAAATCAAGGGCAAGATAGATTTTTTTAGGTAAAACAGGGACCAAACGCGTAACAAAAATAAACAGTAGGGACCTTTGGAGTTAAAAAAACAAGTTAGGGACCAAATATGCAAATTACCCTAAACCATAGGGATCATTCTTGTAATTTGCTCTATTGTTTATAAATCAAAACATTGCCCATCTTGATATCAAGGGTAAAGTACGATTGCTGTTCTTTGCAATTTTTCCATATGATTACAAAACCATATTATTAAAGAGAAGTAATTTCTATTATCAAACAAAACTATTTAAGAGGTTTTTTGCATTAAAGATATAGACGACTTTAACCCATTTTATGTATTATAAATATCATGCTATTATTCGTTAAAAGTAAAAATACCACTTTTATGGCACTAATAATTGTAAAAACGTTTTTATTATATGTTAATTTCCTAAGTTAGTGTCCAGGGTAAATTATGTTGTCCTTTGATTCTTTGAATATAGCTGATTTTTACAGTTTTGGTCACAAAATGTTTTCTCTTGTCATTTTGGTATTTATTTGAGTTTTTTTTGTAATGGTGTTGGTCCATTTCACTATATTTTTTGGACCAAAACTATTATAATTAAAAACTAAAACCAGTTATTTTAATTAGAAAAGACACCGAAAATATCATAAAAACTTCAAAAGAAAAAAAATTACAAAAGAAAACATTGTAAGATAAAAATTGAAAAAAATTATCAATAACTTTGGACAAAAAATGAAATTTACTCAAATCAAAATGTATCTGTAATCAGAACATAAAAAATTGTAGAAGAAAAAGAGAAACAATAATTACCGGATTATTTGCAGCAACTCCACCATCGATGAGATCGAAAGTGTGTTTGGTTCCATCGGTATCTCTAGTCTCAAAATAATACGGCGGAAAATACGTCGGAGCCGCTGCAGTGCTGATGCATACATCCGCTAATTGCGCATCTTTCCAGGCAATTTCTTTTGCCTAAACGAATCAAACTGAAACTCGTTATCATTAAAATTCCAAACCCTAACGAAGATCAATTCGATGAATTGAGTAGTTATATAGCTTACTTGAGCTGTGGAGAAGATGGTAGGTTGAAGATGCTTGATATCGAAAGCAGGTATAACAATGTCTGTTAAAGTCTGTTTAATTGTCATATTTCGTAATAGCGTCTTGGTTAATGATCGGATGTATTTTCCGTCGTACTTTGGTCCGGCGACCTCACCAAACATGCCCGCTACCGAGTTCAGGAACTTGATTCGACTACAATGGTAAAAATTAATTTAGATCTATACAAGTATTTGCTTTTTATTTTCATGGTATTTAATCGGGTTAATTTTAGAAATAAATGATAATAAAATGTTAGGGTTGTTTGGATGTGTGTTTTGAAACTGACTTTACAAGTAACAAAATCATATAATCCGCTATGGTAGAGCATTTTATAAGAGATAGTGTTTGGATATATTTTATATTTGTTATTGAAGTTGTGATAATTAGGTAAGAAGTTTATAAAAGATTAATAAAAAATGGTAATTTTACGTTAAAATATGTAAACTCATATTATGACAATTTACTTTCTATCGACTATAAAAATATTTTTAGAATTTTTCCTCGTTGGGAAAATGTTTCTAAAATAAGATAAAAATAGTGATAAGTCGGCGATTAAAATATTTTAACTGATCGGTTTTGTTGAAGTTGGTATGAAACTGATTATTTGATCCATCAACTTTCAAAAAATCTTAAAAAATACATCGATTTATCCAAACACTAAAAATTGATTATTACAAATTTAAATTGTAATAATCAGATAACCAGTTTCATAACACACTTCAAAACACCCTCTTATCATGAACTACAAAAGTAGTTGAAGGTGTTTACCCATCGCAGGCTTCATGTTGAGTAGAAAATTTTTCACTAATTATCGTATCATCATCATCGCTGTATTTGATTCGAAAAAGATAATGAAAACAATGTTTCAATCAAAACCACACCATTTAAAAAAAAATCATCGAAATTCACCTTAGTTGAGGAAATATTTTAGGCGAATGTTGAAAGTAGAATCCATTAATGTCTCTCGCAGCATAAAGCGGGCGATTTCTATAATCAGGAGCTGTAAGCATCGTCGTCATCAACCCTCCGGTGCTTGTTCCAGCAATCACATCAAAATAATCTGCAAGTCGCGCATTTGGTCCATCTATTTCCTATCTCAAAACAACAAATCCAATATAAAAAAAACTCTATAACATATATAAATAAACAACAACAAAAACAATAACAATAGATCTGGAAATATATAATATACATTTACCTGAAGTTTGGATTCAAGAAATGCAAGGATTGTACTGGGAATGAGGCCACGAACACCACCACCATCGATGCTAAGAATGGTGCAATAGTTTGCCAACCCCACATTAGTTGGTCTATCGGTTCCTTTATTCGACTTGATGGGTACGATGATGGTAATGATTAATATCCAGATGATTACAAGATTGGTGTTATTCATTGATTTGATCGACAGATCGTTTTGTGAATCCGATACCTATAAACATAAAAGATCAATTGGAGAAATGGAAGATTAGGAGGGATGAGTTTCTATAAAGTTTCAAGAAATCTTTGTGTGTTCGTATGATGGATGAGTTTTGAATTTCTGACTTTTGTTTAGAATAAGTTCTTGTTCTTCCATTGTGAAAGTTAGGGTATTGTAGACTTTTTACTTTGGGACTCATTTCGAATTTTCCTAAGAATGTCCAAAAACAGCAAAACTGAGAAAAGACAGGAGGACCATTGAGCTCCACATAAATGGGTATACATATAAATTACTAATGTGTGATATATGTTGTGTAGAATATTAAAAAAAAAGAGAGAGAAACATGTAGAAACACTAATAAATTTTGACTTGCCATAGTAGGTAAATTTGTAATTCACTTTAACTTATTTACAAAATTACATAAATGGTCCTTATGGTTATTCAGATTTGTAGTTTCATCCCCAGCTTTTTTTTTTTCGTTACACAGACTTCCTATGGTTTTGATTTTCTGTATAGTTGGTCCCTAAACTAGGCAAAAAAAACTTTAATACCCTTTTAAATTAATTTATATTTGGACAAAACTGAAAAAATGTTTCATGGGATATGCATTTTTTTTTCAAGTTTTGGTCTAAACATTAGCATTTTTAGATTGATGGTCATTGTGACCATCTTTTGTGTGATTTTGATTCCCCCGATAATTAAAATAGCTATTATATCCTTTTATTTTTATTTTTACATTTTTAATATTTATTTTAATATTTTAATAATTAAAAAAAATAAAAGAGGGCGCATACATCTCTCTCTCTCTCTCTCTCTCTCTCTCTCAAAAACACATACATACATGCACTTTCTAAAAATAGAAAACATATAACCTCATCCCACCGTCTTCTCCTTCCCCATAACCATCTTTCTCCTTAGTTTACAGAAACCACCTTCGACCTCTTTCCATAACTATCAGCCTTTGACATCAATGCCATTGTTAGACGCCTCCATAGTCGCGACTCCCAATTTCATATATGATTTGGTTTTGAATCTAGTGAAAAACACACGAACGCGATTAGAGGAAGACAATGGGTTTAGACCCACCCCCATCATCGAGCCATCTTCTCCCCTTACCCTTCCTTCGTATTGTGTAAGTGCTAAAAAAATACTAAATAAAATTTTTATTTTTCAATAACCAAAACCATTCATTCATTCATCCAAAAGATAATTAGAGTATAAAAGTATTATCAAAACATCAGTGTAAGATCATAAAACAAATATTGCAAAAAAACTCTAATGGATGCAATGCGATCAAGTCGAGCCCTTCCCTTTTGAAATCAGAAGTACCTGAAACATTTAAACATTAAATCGTAAGCACAAAGCTTAGCGAGTTACCTAAAATATTGTTGGATTAGGTGTCTAGACCCATAATTATAATTGGTATGTACTTGTTCTGATGTAACATGACCTTTTTGGGTTGCCTTCACCATAACAACTTGACATGATGACTTTGGAGAGAGAGAGGTTATTTAATGATTTATTAATATATTATAAAAATAATATATTAATATGAAATCATATTATTTAATTAATATTTAATCAGAAATTAATTTGGTATTAATTTTGGGATTAAAGGAACTGATTAAAAGTACGGGGAATGATATTGCAAATCAATGATAGTTGCAGTGGACTCCCTTTGTATGGGTTGGACAAAATCTATAGGAGGCCCTATAAAAATCTTCCAAGGCCTTCCAGAAGGAAGGTTCATGGGCTGCTTGGAGCCTAAGTAAAGAATTAGGGTTTTATCAGGAAACCCTAGCAGCCACAAGTATATAAAGACCCTTACACCTCTTGAAATTGGCTACTGCTTCACAGAAGAGAAACCCTAGCCTAATTTTTCCCCTCTCCCACTCATCCCTTGCTCTTGGTGTTTGTAATTCCATTAGAGGTGCAACGCGTGAGGCACTCAAGCTTTCGAGAGTCAAGATCATCATTGGATTACTTGTTATTACGAGATAACAAGAGAGGTAACAATCAAACCCTAATTTTTGTATTAATTTCGAAAATTGTATGCTAGTTTAGGGTTATTGCTTTGGAAATTCTTTTTGCATGTATAACTAGAGAAAAACTTAGATCCGAAGCAATTAGGGTTGCATGAACACATATGAATGTTGTTATGCTCAAAACCCAACAGTGGTATCAGAGCCTAGGATGTTTTTCTGTTATATTTGATGCAATAGTGATTTATCCAAACCAGAAAATCAAGCAGATTCACAATCTGCTAGATGAACTCGAAGAGTTGACTCGTCAATTAGTTTATTTTCCGAATTTTTGATCTATTTTGGATTAGGATAATTACCATAACTCGTTTTTATCTCCAAAAAATCGATTTTATTGAATGGTAATCCGATTTCCTTATCAAAATAGATAGATTTGGTCAAACTTTAAGATAATGTCTAATTATATGATTAATTAGTTATTTAAAATTTGAACTAGTAATTTTGAAAAGTTTCAAATTGCACCCTCAAAGTTGTGGAATTTAAAATTTAATTAAAAGTTTAATTTTGAATATTAAATTCTAAAATCCTAGTATTTTAAAAGTTTAAAATACAACCCTTATACTATTATAATATTAAAAGATTAATACTTATATATATATATATATATATATATATATATATATATATATATATATATATATATATATATATATATGTATGTATAAGATAAAGTCAATCTTACCATTAATAGGCCTCATCCACGAAGTCGATCTCTAAGAGGGTATAAGGAAACTGCCTATAAAATGGAGGTTGAATGAGTGTCCACTCTCACCCACCGCTTCCTTGATTGGTGGATGGTCGTTAGCCGAACGGGTAGGATATGACGTTAATTCTCGATAAGAGTATAATGATAATTATTAAGTAACTAAATGTTTTATTAAATTCCCAATCTTGGTTACTTTAGGAAAATGTGAATCTGATGCTAATCCATGAAATTACACATTGCACTTTGTGAAGTCGTTAGTGGAGCGTGTGTGGTTAATCGACACACTAATTTAGACTAGCAAAGAGTGGCAATGGGTAGGTTGTAAATTATCATTGATCAATGGAGCGTGTGTGGCTAACCATCACATTGATTAGGTGGTAAATGACAACGAGAGTACCAAATTAATTTGCATGGTTATTCACACCTTGTTTGTGATCCTCGGTATCCCAGTCACAAACTTGAAGGGCATAATCGAGATTAAACATGCCATTGAAAAGTTTAATGAATCTCAAAAGATCTAGGAATTTTATTTAATAAAACCTAATTATTTAATTTTTGTTTTTCGTGGTGGAATTGGTAAATCGTCATTTACCTACCTTCAAATAATTTACAACTGAATTACGACATCCCTCTTCCGAATGTGAATTATTGTGTTGAGTCCTAGCCTTAATATTTCATTTTGGGTGTTATATTAAGGATTCCTATCTAATCAAAACTTGTCCTTCTTCTTTTTGCAGATGTCAACTTCAAACAATGTTCCCGTTTCCTGAAACAACAACTCCTCCAACACTTTCTCGCTCTTGAGCATTCGCGCGAATGTAACATTCGATGAGTCCAATTTCAATGATTGGATCCGCAACATTCGAATGGACTTAAGATTCGAGGACAAGGAGTATGTTCTTGATAAGGAGCTGAACGATATTGATGAGTCAAAGTAGACTCCCAAAGAAATCGCTAAATACAAGGCCCATGTCAAAGATGCGATCAAAATGTCGTGTATCATGGTTGCCACTATGACTCCCGAACTGCAGCGATTCTATGAGGACTATTGGTCCTACGAGATATGTCTGGACTTGATGAAAAAGTACCATCGAAGAGTATGTCAGAGAGGTACGAGATAGTCACTCAATTCATCACGACCAAGATGAAGGATGGAGAGTCCATCACGACGTTGCAAAGATATGTGGATCGTCTGCTCAAGCTGAACGTGAACGTTGATGAAGAGTTGGCTATTGAAATAGTCCTACACTCTTTACCTCGCTGCTTTGATTAGTTCAAGACAACTTATCATTTGAGCAAGGACGAAGTCACCTTGAGCAAACTTCAAGGTTTACTTAGAGCTGCTGAAAGTGGTCTGAAAGGGAAAAATATCGTTCCCACTCCTACTACTGCCACTCCTCTCCTGGCCATTGGACAAGGAAAAGGGAAGAAGAGGAAAGCTCCCTCTAAGTCGAGCTGGAAGGGAAAGTCCCATGAAGGGTCCTTTAGTGGATTCAAATCAAAGTTCGGTTTCGCTCCTCCCTCTTCCGATCCGAAGGAAGCAACATGCTTCTATTACCAAGACAAAAGGCATTAGAAGAGAAGCTGATTGAAGTACTTGCAAGACATCAATGATGGGAAGATAAAGCCCACCTTCGCAAGGACTAAAAGAAGTAGGGATGTTGAGCATGGGAAGATGAACCTGATAATGGGGAATAGGAAATCGTCGCATGTCACCAAGATCAAAGTTTATTCTTTAGTTCTTAGTAGTGGGTTAGGATTAGATTTGAATGATTGTTGCTACTCGTCAGAAATGATGAGGAATATTATTTCTTTTCATGGTTTGTACAGAAAAGGTTTTAGATTTTCATTTAATAATGAAATTGGTTCTATTAATGCTTATTATAATGGTTTATTTTATTTTGAAGCATTACCTTGTAATGTTGTATATGAAACTATGATGGTTGTAGATAACTTAGCAAATAATGTGTTGCATATTGATTTGTCTAATGGTTTAGACAAGGCATGCTTGTGGCATTATCGTCTTGGACATGTCAAGAAGAAGCGCATAACCTAACTCCAAAAGGATGGAGTGTTGGAATCATTTGACCTTAGGTCAGATGACACGTGTGAGTCTTGTTTTCTTGGAAAGATGACTAAATCACCTTTAACTGATACTTGTGAAAGAAGTGAGGGATTGTTGGATCTCATACATGTAGATGTGTGTGGGCCTTTCAGATCCACCACAAGGGATGCTAACCGCTTCTGTGTGACTTTTATCGATGATTATAGTAGATATGGATATATCTACTTAATCAAGAATAGGTCAGAAACCTTTGAATAATTTAAAGAGTTTAAGCAAGAAGTGGAGAATCAATTGGGCAGGAAGATAAAGATACTCAGATCCGATAGGGGTGGTGAGTATCTTAGTATCGAGTTGCACGACTATCTTAAGGAATATGGAATTGTTTCACAATTGACACCTCCTAGGACACCATAGCTGAATGGTGTAGCTGAAAGGCGTAATCGAACCTTGTTGGACATGGTTCGTTCCACGATGAGTCAAGCTTCGCTTCCGATATCGTTCTGGGGGTATGCCTTAGAGACTGCCGCCCATATCCCTAATCTAGTCCCGACAAAGAAGGTTGCCAAAACACCTCACGATATGTGGATAGGGAAGGTTCCCTCGTTGGCACATATCAAGGTTTGGGGTTGTGAAGCTTTCGTAAGATGAGAGTGATGGGTTTTAGCCATAAGAACTTTCCTATGTGCGCATGCAAAACCCTAATGCTTGGATCTAGCACTACTAGAAAACAACCCTTTAATGACGTGCAAACAATGACACTCGCTGATAGAGGACACGCATTTGTGCATGCCCTAAAAAATAATGTCAATTGTGCAAAATTAGAAGGATAGAGGACACGTATTTGTGCGTGCCCTAAAATTAGTGTCAGAAAAGAAAAAAAAGAAAATGCGGAGGGCACCTTTCATAAAATGTGCACCGTCTGAATGTGTCGCTTTATAACTTATTAATGAAACACGCGTTTTTAAGGCGGGATTTCACCCGCCTATTGAATCCCAAAAATTAAAACCAACCCCCCCTCTTCCGATTAGCAAGAAAAAGCCCTAGGCCTTCGTTTTCATAGCAGCATCGCACCACCACCCAACCTCCGATCTCGCACCGCCAAGTGTCTCCGACCATATTCTCCAACCATTCTTTCCTGTCGCACTACACTGATAGCAAAACCCCCATCATTATTTTAAACCACCGGTGATACGCATCCTCACCCTCTCCTCTAGATCTTCATTCTCTGTAAAAACCCTTCTACCATCGATGATCGAATTGCACTCCCAAAAATTACAGAATGAAATCCTAAAAGAATTATAAAAAATCCCGCTACTAAGAAAAATCCCAAACAACCGGTGGCATTTTCCCTAAAATTCATGAATTCTCTCTTGCAATTTTAGCGATTTTCGTTTCCCCCCTATTTTTTTTTGGCATCGATCACTTCTTAGGCGGTCATTGGCCTTCATTTTTATTGTATATGGTTTCCCTTATTCTCCTCCACCTTTGTTTCCATCTTTCATCTTCAAGTTCTTCTCATCAATCATTGAGATGATTCATATGATTCCAGGTCAAGGAGGATGAAGAAGAGCTATCGTTCAAGTTCTAGGATTAGAAGAAGGAAATCGAAGAAATATATGATATATCTATATAATGATTCAGACGATTCATATGACTCCCTTTGTCCTTACTAATACTGGATCTTTGCTAGAACCACAAAGGTATATTCTAAATACATTTCCATTATATATATATATATATATATATATATATATATATATATATATATATATATATATATATAAAATACAGTTTAGTGTTTGATTCTAGTGTAAAGATGATTTATCTTCTATCTTTTACAGGCTATATGATCCTCGTGTAAACGAGTTACAAAAAATTTCTACACAAGGATTTGTTCTTCCCTTCTAACAAATTCTCTGATCCTGAAACTTTGTAGATGCTAGTTACCCTTGGACTAAATCAAACCTGAGGCATCCATGGTTTTCTTGATTCTGCTAAATCGGTGTCTATGTTGCATGATAAAATGGAACCAGAGGTTGTTGTAAATGGAAAGAGACTACTTAGTTGTTTAGATGCTTTGGCACTCAATTTTTCAACTGAGGAAGTAGAATTCAGTTTTAATGAGTTTGGGCCAGATGATGAAGTAGATAACTACTCAAGAAACACTCCTGATGCATTTCATGAAGATTATGTAGCCAAGCTGTTCGATGAAATGCCAGGAGACGAGTTTTGGTTTGAACTAAAAGCCATCAGATGGTATCCTGTTTCTGTTGACCCACCTTTGACTGGACTTCCATGGTTAGTGCTAGATAATACATGTACACACATAATACATGTACATAGATGGTATCTTGTTTGGTTTTCCCCTTGTTTTTTAGTTTGCAATTGTACACACATATAGCTATACATACATGTATATGTATACATACATATATAGATAGAAATACATGTATGTATGCATATAGATACATGTATGTATGCATCTATGTATATGTACAGATAAAGATTTGATCATGAGAATGATATATTGCTTGTTGGTGATGACACATGAGAGTAAGTCGCTAAACTTCATATTCTCCTTCTGTAATTCTTTATATGGTCATGACTTTTACCTTTTTTTTAACATAGAATTTGTGAGCTGTGTTCAAAGCATAAAGATACTGTCATATTTTGAAGTACAACAAATGAGTTTAGATGTGGATTTGGGTAACATGCCAGTCCCTAATCAAGCTTTTAGTGGGAATGATAGTGGGAATCCATGGAAATGGCAATAAGAAGACAACTCAGCTGCATCTTTCAACAGGTGAATGCTTTATAAGGTGTGAGGGCGTATCCATGTTTTTAGATTTCGAAAGACCAATGAAGAAGAAGTATGTATTCTTGTAGGCTTTCTGATATAGAGTTTCCTGTTAGTGGTTGGTGGTGAGTGTGATTCCCAATGCTATAAGCATCATAAACATTAACTGTGGGTATATCTTGAGTATTAAGAACAAGATTCCCATCTTCAAGAAGTTGAAACAAGAATCGTCCGCCAGAAAAGTTTGTTTTGCTCATTTTTGAAATGATCACTCCACCTCTCAATATAACCTGAGTAGGAAATAGTGTGTTTGCTGGATAATCAAAACTACTCCACATCTTGCTTGAATTGCCACCAAAAATCATGAAGTTACCTGTATCATTCAGAAAACCTGATGCAACACCCGAAATGAATCCTGATCTCCATACCTGTGTGCCTTGAGGATCAGTGAGTACGAGTCCACTTTCACGAAGTAGCTCAACTTTGGATCCTGTAGGCACCATCCGAACATCTTCTAGATACCAGATGATGGTCATGTCAGGTATCTTTTATTAGTCTGTGTATGTGTATGTTATGTATGCGACTTTGATTTAAAAAATTATTGGATTCCATTTCATTTTCTAACAGCTTACAATTCTCTCAAGGGTGTTTGGTTTGCAAAATGTTTTTGGAAATAATAAGCAATGAGTTTGCAAGAAAACGAAATATAGTAATTAAAAAAAACTAAATAATCTGGAATTCAATTGTTAATTTCAATATTTTGTAGTATTTGTTTATTTCAATATTTATAACAGGGGCATGTTAGTCTTTTAATAAAAATAAAGAATGGAGTATAATTCCCCTTCCACCCACTGAAATTCCTCAAACATAACATGGATTTTGAAAGAATCTCCTAAATTCAATTCTGTTAAAGGATGGAATTTGAGATTCCATTTCCTATAAAACTAAAGTTGGTATTTTTTGCTTCAGACTCCACGTATCGTCTCCCTGCTGTCAGAATCTTACAACCCACATGTCCGCTACGGGGCATCCATGGCTGTTGGCATTTCTTGTGCTGGCACTGGTGTGAGTGATGAAAGCCATGGTTTGATGTCGGGTGTGGCAGTGAGTGATGCACCAACCAGTATAGAACCGTTAGACAATTGTGCTGCTATAAAAGGTAGGAAAATAGTTGTAAATAGTAAACGCAGAACCAGGTATTATTCTACCAGGCAAATTAAAATAAATTTTCAATTGTGGTCCAGAATCAAACAGCATATATGACTCATGAACTTATCAATAAGGCTGTAAATCAGTTGGAAAAAACAGTTAATACTAAGCTTGAAGCAACTGTTTCAAGGCAAATTCAAGTCCAATTTCAAACATATGGAAAACAAGCTTTGCAGGTATGTGATACAATAGAACTTTCTAAAATCTAAAATCATGAGTTTTCTTTTTTAAAATCTAAACCGTTTTTACAGGAAGCACTGAAGAGTAGTATGGAAGCTTCTATTCTTCCTGCTTTCAAGATGTCCTGCAAAATCATGTTTGACCAAATTGACTCCACATTTCAAAAAGGAATGGTTGACCATACAACAGCAGCTCATCAACAAGTTGAATCTATACATTGCTTTGAGGGTAAGAAAAGCAGAAAACACAATTCCTTCCATTTTTTCTTTGATTTTAAATTTTGTTTTCTTTTTTCAGGATACTATCTAGGGATGAGCGTTGGAACCGGACCGGTTCGGAACCGGAACCGGTATTGCGATATTATAAGAACCGGTAACCGGACCGCCGGCTCCGATGCCGGTTCCGGTCCTGATTTTTCGGTTATTTATGCAAACAAGAACCGGTTATAAATAAGATGATACTAATGATGATACAATTCATAATACGTCTTTATTTTTTCCTATCCATCACTAATATTTTTAATTGGTGGTGGTATATCACAAATAAAGTCATCTTTATAATCCTACCTTTACAAAAAGACAGGTTTGTGAATAATAAGAGTACTTTATGGTTCAAGTTTATAAAAGAGATTTATGGATAATTAAATAATTTGATTTCATTGCAGTAACTGCTTTATCATTATATGAATAATAACAATTTGATTTCATTGCAGTAACTATTATATGAATAAGAGCACTACAGTAACTACTTTATTTACATAAAGTCTTCGTAAGTTTTTCTCATACAGATTATTACACTCATAAAAGATTTATATTTGTAATCATAATTATCAATTATTCAAAACTAGTTATTACAATTTAGACCGACCAAAGAAACATCAGTTTCATTACGAAATGCTACAACTAAACCCATAATTAATCTTATAAATAAATGCACCAATATTTATATGTACTGCCGATTTTATTTGTTTAGGTTAATTAGGAATTGAAGAATAGATTAGGATCTACGAGAATCACATAATATTTTCAATAAAAGATTTGCATAGATTTTGTTTCTTAAACTTCTAGACCGGTTCCGGTTTTTTTAATCGGTTTTTTGTGGAACCGAACCAGTTTTAGAACCGGGACCGGTTTTTCTATAAGTATGGAACCGCCAACGGAACCGTTTTATTAAATCGTAACCGGTTCTGGTTCAGTTCCGGTTCCGGCGGTTCTAAAGGTCAACCCTATTACTATCTATTCAGCATCATCGATAACTCAAACATTGACCAGTGAGTTGACCGATGGTCAACGGAAATTGGTGGCTCTTGCAGGGTCAAAATCAGTAAATCCATTATTAAGCCAAATCAGCAACGAGCCCACCAGTGGTTTCCATGAGAAGGTCTTTTTTTTCACCATGTCCAAATGTAGCCCAAGGGGTCGACCTTCATTTTTCCTCCCAGCTATCTATCACATTGGGATTGATGAATATTGTAATAATTGATTAATATTGTGAAATAAGGGTTAAATGGTCATTCAGTCTCATTAAGATGGTTCACCAGAGAAGAAACAAACCATATGTATACAACAATTTATCCTAACAAATATTATTTACTCATTCAGCCACTTTACCCATATTCTAATATTTGAACTTTTTTATTTTTAACAGATGGAAGCACCAATGGATCCAACAAAAGAGCTATCAAGATTAGTATACGAGCACAAATACGAGGAGGCTTTTACTTCCACACTTCAAAGAAGTGATGTACGGACCGTTTCCTGGTTATGCTCACAGGTATATTCACACATAAGAGTAAATTACATTTTTGGTCCCTGGGTATAGCTGATTCTTGCAGTTTTAGTCCCAATGTGTTTTCTCTTGCATTTTTGGTCCATGTTCACTACTTTTGGTTTCTTAGTATAACTGATTTTTGCAAATTTGAATTTTATTGGGAAAACTAGGTGGATTTACAGGGGATATTAACGAGTAATCCTGTACCTTTGAGCCAAGGGGTATTACTAATTTTATAATTGGGTAAATTAAACAAAGTACTATATCGTTTTATTCAAACCTATATTTTAATTGTTGTTTTGATTGATGTTAAAAGGGTGAGTCCAGGGCCTGAACTAATAGGTATCACTTTATATTCTCAAAATAGTGGAAGAGCTTGGATTAGAAAAAAAACTCATTCAAGGTAAGTTTGATCTTATTTTGTGATTCAATGTACTAAATTATTCTTGACTTGTTTTAACTACTGTCTTCTTGAGGAGTTTTTTTGGCCTCTTTATGAAGCATAACATACCTTAAATGGCTACCATAGTTTTTTTCTATATAAAGATGAACAGATCATCATTTAAGTTTATGATTTCAACTGCTAATTTATGTAGTTAGATCACATGCCTATATTGTTGATTAATTGTTCTTTCCTGCAGACCAATTAGAAAAATTGGAGCAACTTTTTAATGGGATCTTTGTACTGAAATAGTTCACACCACGTGCAAGGGACTACCTACTCTTATGCCGGGAGTGCATCTCCACCAAGTTATAGTTGTTGAAGATCAAGTTATAGCTGTTGAAACTATGAGGCAAGATGATACTAGATGTAAGTCTTATAAAAAAAGGATGCAAGTGGGATCAAAACCAGTTCCTAATACAACACAGTAAAGACCCAAAGCCAATTTAAGAACAAGTTTTCCTTCTATCCAGCTACAACCTGAAGGGTAACTTTTTTTTTTTTTTTTTATATTTTTTTGAAAACACTAAAAGCATTGTTTACATTATGTTTATTCTCAGTTTCTGTACTTATTCCTATTTTACTTATCTCTTAAGAACCTAAAATTTACATTATAGTAAATCTGTTATATCACCGAAACCATTTTAAATGCATGACCTGTGGTTGTGGGACACTGAGTTATATATTCAACAAGATGTTTATATGTTAGCAGCATCAAAACAGTGAGTACTCATTGAAGGAATTTTCAGGTCAATTCCCTTATTTATATGTTAAAAGACCATTATACCCCCTATTATATTTTAAAATCGTAAGTGAGAGATTTATTTAGGTGATTGCAGTGGGACATTGAGTTATATATTCAACAATTTTGTTGATGCAAGAGCCTTTAGTGAAGTAGTGATGGAGGCAAAAGCAGCAGGTTACACTGAGCCAGACCCTAGGGATGATCTTGCTGGGACAGATGTAGCCAAAAAGTTTTATTTTTTATGTTTATTTTTTTTATTTTTAAACAAATATATAAATAAAAATATGGTATTTTAAATTTTAAATTATAAATTATAATGGTGAATCAATATTGCAGGTGATAATTCTTGCTTGAGAACGTGGTTTAAATCTTGAACTTTTAGATATCCCTGTTCAGAGCCTTGTGAAAGATCCATTAAAGGTGATTATTCATTTTTTAATTTTTTAAAATTTTTAAATTTTATTGGTTTTTCGTTTTCTGATTTTTACAAAAAAAAAAAAAAAACCAACATCAAGCCTGCACACTGCATAAAGTAAATAATTGAGGATAACAGCTCACTGCAACAATCTCACATTTTAACCCAACCCTAATGTTTATGGTTGATTGTAAGTTCAGGTTGTTATGAAAGCTGGTGATGCTGAGCTTGAAATGCGAGGAAGGCACAATGCAGGTCAAAAGGTTTGCCATCATCTCTAACTACCCATTCCCATTGTATTTTGGATTGAAGGAATTTCACAAATCCATTTCCAATTGATCTCAGGTGCTTGCTTCACTTATCATTAGATTGGAATTAGCAGAAACCTTTTGCCTTAACTGTAGAATACTTGCACTTGACGAACCAACCAGCTCTATCATATCATATCATCTTGTATTGTATTGCATGTTAAGTTACCATTTGCCATGTGCAGGTTCTGACAGCTCTAGCAACCTCCTTCCATGCCCTGCAGCCTCTCAAAGCTCCTGCATTTAGGTTAATTCTTTTAGAAATGAAATTGCCAAAGGAGATTGTCAAAGGAGAATTTAGTCATGGGTTTCTTTTAATGTTGTACACGTTTTGTTTTATATAATAAATATTAATGCAATATTAGCAATGTGTTACATTTACTTACTATTGGAATGATTATTTGAATTTGACATATTAGTGCAATGAATTATCTTTATTGTTTATGGTATTTTATTTTGTATTATGAGACTTTTAATGTGTTATTTAATTTGAAAATTAGTAAATCTATCAAAAATATATAATTTTAAAAACATTTAAAATTATGACACGCAAAAATGCGTGTCGTCTTCTTTTATGACAGGGTCTTCCTTGATACACAATGTGTGTCATAAACACGCACGTCGTAAGGTTACGACAAGCAAATACGTGTCGTCTTCCTTTATAACAGGGCCTTCCTTGATACGCATTGCGTGTCATAACTACGCGTCGTAAATGCGTGTTATAAATGCGCGTGGTAAATAGACGTCGCACAAAAGCGTGTCGTCTCTCGTTATGACAGGGCCTTCCTTGACAAGCATTCGCGCGTCGTCTGAGCGTTTTATGACACGCATTGCGCGTCGTAAAAGGCTGTTTTTCTAGTAGTGTAGGTTTCTCTAATTAAACATGCTTTCAATCCAAGACTTCTAATGACTAATTAGGTACAAGAACAATACAAAATCAGATCTAGAAGTTTACCTTTGAATCTCTTGTTTGATCTTCTTGTCTTGGAGCTCTAGAGTCACAATTGTCACTCCTCTAATGGCTTACAAACACCAACTAGCAAAGAGGATGATTTGAGAGAGAGGTTAGGGAAGAAATTCGGCCAGGGTTTCTTTTCTTTGGAAGAGATGCTGAATCCCCTTGATCTAGGGGTCTATTTATACTTGTAGACTCCTTAGGGTTTCACCTTTAAACCCTAGTTGGATAATCTTTCCTTAAAGCAATCCAAATCCTTACCATAGATAAGCCTTGGACGATTTTGAGCTATCCCAAGCCCTAGAATTCGTCCAACCCTTATCACTTAAGGATTTACAGTCTAAACTGTAACTATCAAACAATTGATAGTTTATACCCTCTTATTTAATTAATCTCTTTAAGTCACCAAATTAATTCTATGACTTATAATAATCAAATAACAATATTATTATTTCATATATTATTCTCATAATATATTAATAATATTTATTCTCTCATAATAAATCATCCTATCAAGTTGCTATGGTGAAGGCAACCCAAAAGGACCATGCACAACCGGGTCACATACTTGCCTAATATAGTTGCAGCCTTAGACACTATTCCAACAGTCTCCCACTTGGATAAGTCTAGTAACTATATGCACAAGTACAATCCGATTCGCAATCGTAGCTCTCAAAGACGCAGTCAAACTTTGATCTAATCAATCTTGTCCTTTAGATAAGGGATCGTACAGTCCTCTGTTAGATATCATGCTGACAATTCTATGGAATGATTAGTCTAGCATTTTGGTTTCTCGATCTCCGATTTATTCGACATAGAACTTAATCGAACACATCGATTTAGTTCTGACCGGGCCTAGCACATAAGTCAAATCAAATCATCGAGCGGCCGAGATATCGCTTTTACCCTCTTGGAATAAAAGTTACAGATAAACTTCGACTTATATGCATTTACTTATTCATTAACCAACTATACACAACAATGCATTTTATAACACCGAGTTACTGATGCGTTTTCGCATTATCAATGTACAACCAATTAACAAATAACAAACCATATATCTAGGTTTTAAGACTATATGATATTATCGTCTTGCGATCACCCTTTTATATCATATTCCATAAGGTGATTCCAGCTAGCACGTGTTTATTCCAATGCTCAAAACTAGTTCATAAGCACTCATGAACGTTGCAGCAACCCTTTGCTATGTCTAATACCATTTAGACAATCTACACACCAATTCACGACAATCTTCATTCATATCTACTTCCAACATATGAACGATTGTGGACAATTTGAACAATTCGATTATTCTTAATAAGCTCAATTATTCTGGAAGTCAAAACATGCAAAAATGAAACAATAGTTAAACAATTAACATAAGACAGTAACATTACTTATAAATAAAACTCCTTTATTTAATCATCAAATGTTAATTACATTTATCTATTACACGTTTCTAATACTATCTAATCTATACTAATATCATCCTTCAGCCCAATAGTCCTAGCATGCTGCAAGTGCTTAACCCTACTCAGTCCCTTCGTAAGTGGATCTGCTGGGTTATCTTCTGATGATATCCTCTTCACTATAAGTTGTCCTTCTTCTACACGATGTCTAATAAAGTGATATTTTCTGTCTATGTGTCGTGATCTACCATGATCTCTCGGTTCCTTGGTCAAGGCAACCGCTCCTTCATTATCACAGAAAATCTCCATGGGCTCCTTTATGGCAGGTACAACTTCAAGATCACCGATGAAGTTCTTCAGCCATATTGCCTCCTTCGACGCTTCGCTCGCTACAATGTACTATGATTCGCATGTTGAATCAGCTACGGTTTCCTGCTTGGAACTTTTCCAAGTCACTGCTCCTCCATTCAGGGTAAAGACCCAGCCCGACTGCGAACGGTAGTTGTCCCTGTCGGTCTGAAAACCGGCGTCACTATACCCTCGCACCTTCAAGTCATCACTCCCTCCGAGGACTAAAAACCATTCATTCATCCTCCGAAGGTACTTAAGTATATTCTTCACCGCAATCCAATGGGTTCTGCCAGGATTCCCTTGATATCTACTAACCATGCTCAAAGCAAAGGCTACATCAGGGTGAGTACAAGTCATAACATACATGATTGAGCCAACTGCGGAAGCGTATGGTACTCGGCTCATTTCTGCTATTTCAGCTTCGGTACTCGGACTTTGAGTCTTACTCAATTTGACATTGCTTTGTATCGGTAATTCTCCCTTCTTCGAGTTTTCCATACTAAAACGTTTTAGTACCTTCTCTAAGTAAGTGTTCTGACTAAGTCTTATTAGTCTCTTACTTCTTTCTCTCACTATCCTTATTCCCAAAATATAGGAAGCCTCTCCGAGGTCCTTCATAGCGAAGCACTTCCCGAGCCAGGACTTAACCTCCTGCAGAGTCGGGATATCGTTTCCTATGAGTAATATGTCATCGACATATAGAACGAGGAAGCTAACTATACTCCCACTGGCTTTAACATATACACACGATTCATCTTCGCTTCGTATAAATCCAAACTCTTTGACTTTCTCATCGAAGCAAAGATTCCATCTGCGAGATGCTTGTTTAAGTCCATAAATGGACTTCTTAAGCTTACACACTCTATTCGGATGCTTCGGATCCACAAACCCCTCTGGCTGAGCCAAATAAACATCCTCAGCCAACTTCCTGTTAAGGAAAGCGGTCTTGACATCCATTTGCCAAATCTCATAATCATGAAATGCGGCAATCGCTAGCATCACTCTAATAGATTTTATCTTCGCAACTGGTGAGAAGGTCTCATCATAGTCAACTCCGGGAGTTTGAGTAAAGCCCTTCGCGACCAATCACGCTTTATATGTGTGTACTTTTCCATCCACGTCGGTCTTCTTCTTGAAGATCCATTTGCACCCAACGGTCTTACGTCTGGGCACATTATCAACTAAATTCCAAACTTGGTTATCATACATGGATTGGATCTCGCTATCCATTGCCTCTTTCCATTTCGCAGACTCCGGGCCTGCCATGGCTTCCTTATAGCTATTAGGTTCATCAAGATTTATTAGTGTACCATCACTAATATACGTGTACCCTTCGGGAGTAATATGAAAACCATAAAACTGGGGTTGAACTCTAACTCTTTCGGAACGTCTAAGAGGTAAGGACTCGTCAATCGGTTCAACCGGAGTTTCCTCCTCGGGTTGAGTGCCAGTGGTAGAGGTTCCTTCATCTATCGACTCTTGAATCTCTTCAAGCTCGATTTGCCTCCCACTGTCTCCTTGGCCTATGAGTTCTCGTTCTCGGAAAACTCCTCTCCTCGCAACGAAGACAACATTGTCCTTCGGTCTATAGAAGAGATATCCAAAGGATTTCTGCGGGTAGCCGATGAAAATGCATCGCTCACTACGAGGTTCGAGTTTGTCGTGAGTATCTCGTCTTACGAAAGCCTCGCAACCCCAAACCTTGATATGTGTCAACGAGGGAGCTTTCCCTGTCCACATCTCATGAGGTGTTTTGGCAACCTTCTTAGTAGGGACTCGGTTAAGGATATGGGCGGCAGTCTCTAAGGCATACCCCCAAAAAGAGATAGGTAGTGAAGCACGACTCATCATAGAGCGAACCATGTCTAACATGGTTCGATTACGCCTTTCTGCCACACCATTCAATTGTGGTGTCCTAGGTGGCGTCAATTGTGAAACTATTCCACACTCCTTGAGATAATCGTGGAATTCAAGACTTAGGTACTCTCCTCCTCGATCGGATCGAAGCATCTTGATTTTCCTGCCCAATTGATTCTCCACTTCATTCTTGAACTCTTTGAACTTTTCAAAGGTTTCTGACTTTTGCTTGATTAAATAGATATACCCATATCTACTATAGTCATCGGTAAAAGTCACGTAGAAGCGGTTCCCATCCTTAGTGGTTGATCTAAACGATCCACATACATCGGTATGTATTAGGTCCAATAGACCTTCACCTCTTTCGCAAGAACCAACGAAGGGTGACTTAGTCATCTTTCCAAGCAAACAAGATTCGCATGTGTCATCTTCCCTAAGGTTAAAAGACTCCAACACTCCATCCTTTTGGAGTTGGGCTATGCGTTTCTTGTTGACATGTCCAAGGCGACAATGCCACAAGGATGCTTTATCCATACTATTGGAAGAATCTATGTTCAAAACATCATTTCCTAAGTTATCAACAATCATAACAGTTTCATAAATTCCATTACATGGTATAACTTCAAAATAAAAAGACACCATTTAGATAAGCCAAAATAGAACCATTCTCATTATTAAAAGAAAATCTAAAACCTTGTCTAAACAAACCATGAAATGAAATGATGTTTCTAGCCATTTCTGGCGAATAGCAACAATTGTTCAAATCTAAAGATAAACCATTCCTAAGCACTAAAGAATACACTCCAATCTTGGTCATAGGCGATGATCTTCTGTTCCCCATGATTAGATTTATTCTTCCATGCTCCACGTCTCTATTTCTTCTTAGTCCCTGCACATTAGACCAAATGTGGTAACCACAACCGGTATCAAGAACCCAAGAAATATCGTGAGATGAATCGTTAGATTTAATTGTATATATACCTGCGAAAGACGGCTTGATCTTTCCTTCCTTGATGGCTTGCAGGTACTCTGGGCAGCTTCTCTTCCAATGTCCTATCTTGTGGCAATGGTGGCACACTGCCTCCTTTGGTTTAGGGCAGGGTTTAGCAGGATCAACTTTGGTCCCACTAAAAGAGGCACCATCTCGGGCTTTAACCTTGCGATAGTTCTTTGACGAGGACTTCCTCTTCTTTCCCTTTCCTTGTCCAATGGCCAAGACAGGAGCAGCGGGTGGATTGGGAGTTGGTGCAGCAGACTTGTCCTTGAAGTTGCTCTCAGCGACCCTCAAGAGACCTTGGAGTTTGCTTAGGGTGACCTCCTCTTTGTTCATGTGGTAGGTCATCCTAAATTGATTGTAGCTTGGAGGCAAAGAGTGAAGCACCATGTCGATTGCCAAGTCTTCCCCAAAGTCAACATTCAACTTGCGAAGACGGTCGACATACCTTTGCATCTTTTGCAGGTGCACGGTAAGAGACTCTCCATGACCCATCTTAGCGGAAATCATGTTAGTGAAAATCTCATAACGCTCTTGTCTCGCGTTTTGATGGTATCTCTCCAATAAGTCTTGATGCATCTCGTACGGGTACATGTCCTCATAGGAATTTTGGAATTCGGAGTTCATAGTGGCTATAATGATGCAATGTACCTTCGTTGCATCACGCTCATGAGTTTCAAAAGCGGTCATTTCAGCCGGAGTAGCGATTTTAGGGTTGATTTTCTCGAGCTTCTCATCGAGGACATACTCCTTATCCTCATAGCGAGCAATAGTGTGAATGTATCTTATCCATTCGCTAAAGTTCGTCCCATCGAAAGTGACCTTTTGACAAAGGCTCATCAATGTGAAAGAACTAGCAGCTGCGTTGTTTGCGTTCGACATCTACAAATAGAAAGGACAAAGATAGATTAGAATATGAATCCCTAATTATCACCCAATAAGAAAAATTAGGGCTAGGATCCAACAACAATATTTACATATTAGAAAAGGGATGCCGTAATCCAACATGCAAATAATATGAAGGTAAGTGAATGACGATTCATTGAAACTATTCAATGGCATGTTTAAATCTCGATATGCCCCTCTTTTTTGTGACTGGGATACCGAGGATCACAAAGCGGGTGTGAATTACCATGCAAATTCACATGGTGCCTTCATTGTAACGATCACCTATTCGATGTGCCGGTAAACCACACACACTCCATCGAACTATGATAAACAATGAATCACCCTTTTCCACATTTGCTTAGAACCAATTAGTGTGCCGGTAAACCACACACGCTCCACTAATTAGCAAGGGTGCAAAGTGTAATTTCATGGGATTGCATCAATTCACTTTTCCTAAAGTAACTAAGATTGGGAAATTTTAAAATATGTAGTTACTTTATATTTCTTATTATACTTTTAATGAGAGGATGAGGTTGCCCTATCCTACCCGTTCGGCTAACGACCCTCCACCGATCAAGCAAGCGGTGGGTGTGAGTGTACACCCATTAAGCGCCATTTTATAGGCCGCAACCGTATACCCACCTTATAGATCGGCTTCATGAATGAGGCCTACTAACGGTAAGACTAACATTTTAGTTATACATACATATATATATATATATATATATATATATATATATATATATATATATATATATATATATATATATATATATATATTAATCTTGTAATATTATATTAGTATAGGGTTATATTTTAAACTTGTAAAATCTAGTGTTTGAAATTTAAATTGTCTAAATTAAAACTTTTAATCACAAAAACAAAATTTCAAAACTTAAGGACAAGTTTTAAACATTTAAAACATGGATGATCAAATAACAAATAATTTTAACTAACAATTAATTCCATAATTATCCATATTTGATTTATTCAAGATTTCTTGCAAGATAATTACCAATTTAATCAAAATAATTAATTAATTATCATATAAGGAAATTAAATATTTTATTAGTTGATAAATATCTTTAATTAGATCAAGATTATAGTCATATATATCAAAAAATCGGATTAGGGTTGATCTAATATGATAAAGGAAAGTTTCCATAAGATAAATATCAAGAAATCCCGATTTTTGCTCTTCCTGATGCTTGAACTCGTCGAGTTTGCAACTGGACTCGTCGAGTCAGGTGAACTCGTCGAGTCCACCATGGGACTCGTCGAGTTCATGACACAGAAACACAAAATTCGAATTTTTCAAGCAAGAGTCAAACAAACAAGCAACAATTTAATAGAAACCGATCTAGTCTCTGATACCACTGATGGGTTTTAGCCATAAGAACTTTCCTATGTGCGCATGCAAAACCCTAATGCTTGGATATAGGTTTCTCTAATTAAACATGCTTTCAATCCAAGACTTCTAATGACTAATTAGGTACAAGAACAATACAAAATCAGATCTAGAAGTTTACCTTTGAATCTCTTGTTTGATCTTCTTGTCTTGGAGCTCTAGAGTCACAACTGTCACTCCTCTAATGGCTTACAAACACCAACTAGCAAAGAGGATGATTTGAGAGAGAGGTTAGGGAAGAAATTCGACCAGGGTTTCTTTTCTTTGGAAGAGATGCCGAATCCCCTTGCTCTAGGGGTCTATTTATACTTGTAGACTCCTTAGGGTCTCACCTTTAAACCCTAGTTGGATAATCTTTCCTTAAAGCAATCCAAATCCTTACCATAGATAAGCCTTGGACGATTTTGAGCTATCCCAAGCCCTAGAATTCGTCCAACCCTTATCACTTAAGGATTTACAGTCTAAACTGTAACTATCAAACAATTGATAGTTTATACCCTCTTATTTAATTAATCTCTTTAAGTCACCAAATTAATTCTAATTAATTCTATGACTTATATTAATCAAATAACAATATTATTATTTCATATATTATTCTCATAATATATTAATAATATTTATTCTCTCGTAATAAATCATCCTATCAAGTTGCTATGGTGAAGGCAACCCAAAAGGACCATGCACAACCGGGTCACATACTTGCCTAATATAGTTGCAGCCTTAGACACTATTCCAACAGAGAGACTCATGACAAGCTTGAACCTCGAAGTGAGCGGTGTATTTTCATCGGCCATCCACAAAAATCTTTTAGATATCTTTTCTGCAAACTTAGTGATAAAATGGTCTTTGTAGCAAGGAGAGTGGTTTTTTGCGAGAGAGAACTCATATGCCAAGAGGACAATGGGAGGAAAATTGATATTGAAGAGCTTCAAGATTCAAGCGATGAAGGAACCTCTAACACTAGCGCTCAACCAGAGGAAGAGATTCTTGTTGAACCGATTGATGAGTCATTACGTCTTCGACATTCCACTCGAGTTAGAATGACACCGGAGTTTTATGGTTTCTATATTACTACGGAAGGTGATACATTTATCAGTGATAGTACACAGGTGAATCTGGATGAGCCTACTAACTACAAGGAATCCATGGCGGGCCCAAAGTCTGCAAAATGGAAAGAGGCGATGGACAATGAGATCCAGTCCATGTATAAAAATCAAGTTTAGAACTTGGTTGACAATGTACCAGGTCGAAAGATAGTTGGGTGCTAATGAATCTTCAAGAAGAAGACTGAAATGGATGGAAAGATGCATACGTTCAAGGCACGACTAGTTGCGAAGGGTTTTATTCAAACCCCAGGGGTTGATTATGATGAGACCTTCTTACCAGTGGCCACGATCAAATCTATTAGGGTTATGTTAGCTATTGTTGCATTTCATGATTATGAAATTTGGCAGATGGATGTCAAAACCGCTTTCCTTAATGTGAATATGGCTGAAGATGTTTACATGTGTCATCCAGGATGTTTTGTAGATGCTAAATACCTCAATAGAGTGTGCAAGCTTAAGAAATCCATCTATGGATTGAAGCAAACATCTCGCTGATGGAATCTTTTCTTCGATTAGAAAGTCAAAGAGTTTGGTTTCTCTAGGAGTGAGGATGAGTCCTGTGTATATGTCAAAGCTATTGGGAGTATAGTTAGCTTTCTAGTTTTGTATGTCGATGACATACTGCTCATAGGAAATGACGTTCGACCTTGCAGGAAGTTAAGTCCTGGCTTGGAAAGTGTTTTGCTATGAAGGATCTAAGGCAACCTGCTTATATCCTAGGGATACAGATCTTGAGAAATAGGAGTAAAAGACTAATAGGACTTAGTCAAAGTACTTACTTGGACAAGGTGTTAAATTTTTTTAGCATGTATAATTCCAATAAAGGGGAGTTATCGATCCAAAGCAATACTAAGTTGAGTAAGACTCAAAGTCCGAGTATCGATACATAGATAACTGAAATGAATCGAGTGCCATATGCTTCTGCCATTGGCTCGATCATGTACGCTATGACATGTACTCGCCCTGATGTGGCTTTTGCGATGAGCATGGTAAGTTGATATCAAGGGAACTCAGGTAAAGCTCACTGGACAACAGTTAAGAACATTCTTAAGTATCTATGAAGGACTAAGGACTGGGTCCTTGTACTTGGTGGAAGTGAAGACTTGAGAGTGATAGGGTATAGTGACGCTAGTTTTTAGAACGACAGAGAGAACTTCCGCTCTCAGTTGGTTGAAGAACTTCATTGGAGACCTTGGAGTTGTGCCATCCATAAAGGAGCCTATGGAGATTTTCTGTGATAATGAAGGAGCGGTTGCCTTAACCAAGGAACCAAAGGATCATGACAGATCCATGCATATCGACAGAAAATATAATTTCATTAGACATGGTGTAGAATAAGGACTCCTTGTGGTGAAGAGGGTATCGTCAGAAGAGAATTCTGTAAATCCCCTCACAAAGGTTCTGAGTAGGATTAAGCACATTCATCATGCAAGGAGCATTGGTCTAAAGGACAATATTAGTTTTACTGATTAGATAGATAGTTAGAAACTTGTAACAATTTAAATGTAATTGACATTTGATGATAATTAAGTAACTGGAGATCTATTTATGAGTAAAGTTTACTATCTTTTGTCAATTGTTTATTTTGTGTTTCGCTTTTGCACACTTCCCGACTAATTGGATTGTTCAAATTATCCTCAGTCAATCACACTTTAGAAGTAGGTAGTGAATGAAGGCTGTCATGAATTGTCTTGTAGATTGTCTAAGTGCTTAGACATAGCAAAGGGTTGCTGCAACGTTCATGAGTACTCTTGAAATAGGATTTGAGTATTGGATTAACTCACACTCATTTGAATCAATTCATGGAATTCATCACGAGTGATTGTGAGACGATAATACTGTATAATCTTTAAACCGAGATAGATGAGTTGTTGTTTACGAATTGGTTATGCGTTGATAATACGTAAACGCATCAATAACTTGGTGTCATAAAACACATTGTTATGCACGATTTGATAAGTAAATAGTACAAGCATACACGTCAAATTTTATATGTTCCTTTTGTCTTAAGGTGTAAAAGCGATATATTGGGCCCCTCGAGGATTTTGTGTTGACTTATGTGTCGGACCCGATTAGGACTGAATTGATGTGTTCAATTAAGTTCAATGTCAGAAAAATTAGAAATCCGGAAACAAACTGTTGGACATTGAGAATGATTATGTTCCATGTCTTTGTCCACATGATATCTAGCCGAACGAAGGATTATATGATCCCTTATCTTAAGGACGCATCATTGATTAGGTCAAAGTTCTACAACGGTTTTTGAAAGCTACGATTGCTAGTTAAATTTTGAAGTCGTACTTAGAATTTTAGTTATTAGACTTATCCAAGTGGGAGACTATTGGATTAGGTGTATAAGCCCATAACTATAATTGGTATGTACTTGATCTGATAGTAGCATGGTCCTTTTGGGTTGCCTTCACCATAACAACTTGACAGGGTGACTTTGGAGAGAGAGGTTATTTAATGATTTATTAATATATTATAAGAATAATATATTAATGGGAAATCATATTATTTAATTAGTATTTAATCAGAAATTAATTTGGTATTAATTTTGGGATTAAAGGAACTGATTAAAAGTACGACGACTGATATTGCAAATCAATGATAGTTGCAGTATTGGGCTGATGGACTCACTTTGTAAGGGTTGGACAAAATCTATAGGAGGCCCTACAAAATCGTCCTACGCATTCTAGATGGAAGGTTCATTGGCTTCTTGGAGCCTAAGTAAGGAATTAGGGTTTTACCAGGAAACCTTAGTAGCCACAAGTTTATAAAGACCCCTACACCTCTTGAAATCGGCAACTGCTTCACATAAGAGAAGCCTTAGCTGATTTCTGCCCCTCTCTCACTCATACCTTGCTCTTGGTGTTTTTTATTCCATTAGAGGTGCAACACGTGAGACACTCAAGCTTTCGAGAGTCAAGATCATCATTGGATTACTTGTTATTACGAGATAACAAGAGAGGTAACAATCAAACCCTAATTTTCGTATTAATTTCGAAAATTGTATGCTAGTTTAGGGTTATTGCTTTGGAAATTCTTTTTGCATGTATAACTAGAGAAAAACTTAGATCCGAAGCAATTAGGGTTGTATGAACACATAAGAATGTTTTTATGCTATTTAGCAAGCAACAAATACCACATAACCATACAGGGCCTAAAGTTCAGATCACGAAATGTTGAACTTTGGCGGTGTTTGGGAGATAATGGGTTAGAATGGTATGAGAAATGGAGTGATTTGCGCCTTTATTTATAGGGTGTGATTTGGTGCAACATGGAGTGTTTTTTGTTAGAACACGGAGTGTTGAAGTGCAACACGAAGTTTTTTTTGGGCTGAACACGGAGTGTTGAAGCAAGGTGTCACCCTCTGGTGGCAAGGCGTGGGGAAGGAAGCACTGGTGAGGATTGTGCCACGTGTCACTCGCAGATTACTCCAAAAAACTAATTATCTTCTAAAATCCATAACTTTCTCATACGAGCTCCATTTTTGACATAATTTTATATCCACGCATAGGTATCGACGTGATCTACAACTTTCGTTTAGACTCCATTTACTATTTTGACTTTATTTTTAAGTTTATATTTTAACAGGCTAAGACAATTAAAGTTCGTTAAAAATTCATAACTTTGTCATCTAACGTCCATTTTCGACTGTCTTTATATCATTGAGCTCCTATTAATGAGATCTTAAATTCTCATTTAGGCTGTGTCGGCTAAAAATCGATCAATCTAAAATTCGATTTCTGGGCTATGCACTTTTATGCTAAAACTTAAAAAAATCATAACTTCCTCATACAAAGTTAGATCTGGACGTTCTTTTTATGTACGTTCTCGGTTTAAAATATACAACTTTCATTTAGATCACTAAGGCTAAAAAGTATTTGTTAAAAATTTACTTTTAACGTTACGCGATGTTATGACGGTTTTGTTGTAAAACTTCGACGGATCATAACTTCTTCGTTATAAGTTAGATTTTAGTGTTCTTTATATGTACAAAATCCTTGTGACATATACTATAACTTGGTTAAGATTATTTATTCTAAATAATATTCTATCAAAAAGTCATTTTTAACGCTTATTATCTCTAAATTCACTAGTCCGAATCTGCGGGCGTTACATACAGGTCCTATGCTTTTTGTAGTACGGACCCAATACTACCTTCCACACTTACTTGTACCTTTCCAAAGGCTACGAATGATATCTCTAATTCACCCAACCACAAATAGCATGACCCACAGAACACAACACAAACTCATATGCTATACTATTTTAGGATTTCTCAATCCTCACCGAACCAGAAACTTAAATCAATCATAGCAGGTTGCCATATGTATGGAAGTTATACACAAATAGAATCATTTAGACTATCAAATAAAGCTTCTACCCTAAACCACAACCAAACAAGGAACATGAATAAGGAAGAATCCATCATTCTAGGGCTATGCAACCCTAGAGATATACAACTTTGAAAGCATACACTTAGAAAATAGTCATTTCAACATCAATTTCCAAGAATATATATATATATATATATATATATGTGTGTGTGTGTATATATATATATATATATATATGTATAGCATGGCTAATATATTGGGAATACTTACTTGAGCTCGGACGATTACGTGCATTGCACTCTCCCCCTTTTACTTAAGAAAACCTTTTTAAGGAAAAACTAATGTTTTGTTTCTTTTGAAAAAGGGTTTACCATTTCCGCGGTTTGAGTTTTGACACACCCGAGAGTGTGCCTGAATCCCTCAAACCAAGGTTCTGATACCAACTTGTAAAAACCCAAAATTTCAGATAAAAAATTTTCATTTAATATTCAGAAATCACAATCATATTTGTTTTCCCAATATTTCATTACATAAACGTTTGTCCATAAGATCAGAGTATCTAAAACAAGAAACGTGGAATACTGGAGAGTGTCTGCTACGTCATCAAGCTGGGCCCTTTCCCTTTGACTCCGAAGTACCTGAAAAACCTAACAAAATGTAAGGAAACGCTTAGTAAGTTTCCCAAAATACACAAACATATAACCACATAATGCCATGAAGCATACATATATGGTTGCCATGGACTCCCACCATGGTCTTCACCTAGAATGTCATGGGCTACCCCCAAGGTCTTACACCCATGGGTCATGGGCACCCCATGGTCTTTATCACGTGCCATAGGCTCCCTCATGCTCTTCACATAAGTCATAACATGCCAAATAACAAGCTCACATGACTCAATGACCAAAAGATGGATGAGAGAAATCCCTAAAACTCCTTAGAAAGAGATCTAATAAAATAAATGATCAAGGTGGTAGCTTTTTACCTCCAAACCGAAGCTAACACTGAAGAACACTTGATCCAAAAGCCCCTTCTCTTTCCAAGCCTTGTTGCTCTCCAACCTCCTTCTGAAAGTGCACAAGAATACCCAAATTTAGTCTCTCTCTCTCTCTCTCACAACGAATGAAGCTTGATTAGGGTTTCTCACAGAGTGTCATGGTGATAAGGGAGGCAGAAGTAAAGGCTTAAGGTCCTTTAAATAGGACAAAACCATAAAATTTAGGGTTTTCACACTCAACACCTACTCGTCGAGTTGGGGTCCTCCAACTCGTCGAGTAGACTCTAAAAATCATGTGGCCATTAACTCCTCTACTTAGGGAGTTGGGGCATCCAACTCTTCGAGTTGCTCTGACCTCATGAATGCAAATACATTAAATATTATACCTGGAATTCGGGATGTTACACCAAGGCTCTGATGCCAACTTGTAGCATCCATACAATTTCAGTAAAATTTAAAACTTTTTCAAACATCCAAAAGCCATTAGTTATTACAAAATGGTTTTCAAATTAGTTTCATATCAGAGTATCCTAGAAACTATAAGTCCAAAACGCGAGGTTGTGTACAGTCACGCCTTCTCCTTGTCAAAACATCTGAAGCACCTGAAACAATAAACTGAAATCGTAAGCACAAAGCTTAGTGAGTTCCCCCAAAGTACCAACACACAAAAAGTAGCACATATACAAATAACAACATGCATATAGAGTCTTCAGGATGAATGGATTGCCCTCACCGGGCCTGCCGTCTATCTGGCCCACTCTCAAAACCTTCAGCATGTCTGGTCCGCCCTCTCGGGCCTTCAGCCTGTTTGGACCGTTCTTCGGGCCTTCGACCTAGCTAATATGCGTGTTTACAGTCTATCTGGTCCACCCTAGGTCTGTTGGCCTTCAACACAAAGCAGGTCCGCCTAGACCCAACCACAAATATACAATCAACACATAAATATCATACGCTAGCTACAAACAGTCAAACTGATATAACAGATCACTAATCATAGCATCATCCTATATACTAGGATACCGACCTAACATGTCACTAACATGTCATCATCCTATATACTAGGATACCAACCTAATAGGTCACTAAGCATATCATCATGCAATAACCAGGACAACAATCCAAACGGGTCGGCGTTGGTGCCTTTGACCCTGTTAGTACAGTGATGAAAACTCACCTCGAACGACAGATAAATCCCATAATTGTTGCAGCTTCTCTGAACCGTCTTCCACAAACTGAACCAAACAACCAAACCATTCTTTAATAATTACCCATGGAAAAACCATCAAGCACTAACCCATAAATGGTCCCATTAACCAAGCCCACAATTGGCCCAAGCCTATTGGGCCTAAAAAGGACCAACTTTATTGGGCCCACTAAGGCCCAATTCACCATACAAGGCCCATTAGGGAAAGCTCAGAAAGGCAAGCCCAACCAGAAGTCCATTACTCTAAACTCCTTAGTCCATTATGAGCCCATGCCAAAAGATAAGTCCAAGACCAAAAAGATAAGTCCAAGACCAAACTAACCAACATTCAACGAGTCCAAAACATGCACAGGAGATGCTCATGTCGTGAGCAACTTATGCTCATGTCGTGAGATCGTGATTTCTGCCCAGAAACCTCCTCGAATACGCTCTCATGTTGTGAGGTCTTATCTCTCACGTCGTGAGCTCTTATCCCTCACGTCGTGAGTTCACATCTGACAAAAAATGAGCATTAAACTCCTAATCCATTAAGCCTTGACATGGGACAGTCTAGAGGATCTTCCTTAACCCAAGGACCATAAAAATCGACACTTTTTGGACATGCGTGTCCAATACATGTCCCAACATCTACTACGACACAAAATGAAGGAAAAAGGTCCACGACTCAAACTTTGAGTCCAAAACCATGATCAAAATTCAGATCTAGAACTTATATGACTTAAGATACCATCATAATCCTTAAAGTTTCCAACTTTATGGATTCCATGCATGGTAACCAACATTACAATCCATAAAATGCATGGAAACTTAGATCTAGCAAGCAAGGAAATGAAAGGCATGAGCTTGAGGACATACAAAGGTCCAAAAGCTCCAGGACTAGCTGCTGAAGCAACTAAAAGCTAACAAATGCACCACCAATGATCTTCTTCTTCTTCCATGGGTTTCAAAGCTTCAAAATCTCTAGAATAACACCAAGAATGACAAACGACTTCAATGGGGGCTGAGATTAGGGTTTCTAGAGGTATTGGGAGTGAAAGAGGCCAAGGATAAGCAACTCTAATCATCTCATATCTTTAAATACCTGAAAATTAGGGTTTTGGTGCATTAGACACTCCTCACATTGTGAGCACTTCATGCTCACGTCGTGAGCCTTAAATGAGCTTGGTTTACAAGAAAACAATCACTCACCCGAACTACTTTAACTTCAAACAGCCATAACTTCTATCGTTTCAACTCTGCTTTTGACGTTCTTGATATCCACAGGAAGGTGGTGAGAAGATCTACACATCTATCAACTTATCCTCACCTCAAAACCATCTGAACGAAAATTCAAATTCATAAAGAGCTCGAACTGCCACTTTACCAATATACCCCTTGGCTCCAAAGCACAACCCGAACTCCCAAATCACCTCAATTATATTATCTGTACCTAAATGGGTATAGATCTGTAACACCCCAAATTCCAGAGGTGCTGTTCAAGGACTTAAAAGTGTAAATTAAGGAAAGGGACTCGACGAGTAGGCGTGCTTACTCGCTGAGTCGGAGCGGGATTCTGTCGCGGGTTAAGTGGCCAACTCGACGAGTTGGTGTTGAAGAGAGAAAACCCTAATTCTGGGGGTTTTTCCCTGTATAAAGCACATTATAACCCACCCTCAGCCTCTTTGCTACCCTTTTGAGATCTAGAAACCCTAATTTTCGTGTGAGACTCCATTGTTGAGGAGATTGGAGCTTGGAAGAGGAAATTGGTGGAAGGAGCTTGAGAAATTAGAGGCCAGTACCAAGGGGATTGTGTAGATCTGGGATCTACATCAGTTTGGGCACATCTTAGAGGTAAGGAGTCATTATCTTAAGCTATTTCCTTTTTGGTTCATCCTTGGTGGTTGATTTGGAGTTCCTTAGCTTGTTTGAGAACTATTTCAAGTTAGAGGCTTAGATCTGAGGTTGCTACTTCAGATCTAGGCTTGTGATGGTCCAAAATGTCATAAAGCTTCTGTCTAAGAGTTATTGGTGAAGCCCCTTTGTCTTAAACCCAAGCCCTAGAGTGTTTTGGGCCTATATCTCTTTGGTTTCACGTAAAGTTTGCAACTATATGTGAGGGTTAGACTGTAGAAGAGTGTATCTATGGATTGGAGCCCCTACATGGCTCGAAAATCCAATGTATGGATTAAGAACTGGAGAGACTCGGTGAGTCACATGGGTGTACTTGACGAGGTGTATGAACATGTGCATGGACTCGGTGAGTTGGAAGAACAACTCGACGAGTCTGTTGAAGATTGCCTTGGGCTCGGCGAGTCTGGTCGCAGAACCCAACCTCTTTTGGTTAAAGCTGTGGATTAGTGAGTCGGTTGGCGACTCAGTGAGTTGGACAGGATGGAATTCCGAATTCGTTGAAGTCGATGAGTCTTGGGGCGACTCGGCGAGTTGAGTCCTGTTAGGGGAGTTTCTGATATAAGAACTCGACGAGTCAACGGGTTGACTCGGCAAGTAGAGTCAACCAAGATGGTTGACTTTGACTGACGACTTTGACTTTGACCAAGAGTTGACCAGTTTGACTTCCAAGGGTATTTTGGAAATTTCAGTATTTATGGAATTGGTTCTTTGGTAGTGTTCTGTGGTGAAGTTCTTGTCGGTGGTCAGAGCAGCTTGGTCTTATCTCTTGTGTCGGAAATTGCAGGTGAGTTATCCTCACTATATCGACAAGGTCTACGACACCAAGGCCGACCCTTTATCGGATGGAAATCCGGGTATTTTTTGTTATGTTATTGCTTTACTAGATCTGTATCCTGGTATTTAGGATGGTGTTATGTTAGTGACCTGGTTAAGGTCAGTACTCGGTATATAGGGTAATGTTATGCTAGTGACCGGTTAGGTCGAAATCCTGGTTAGGATCTTGATATGCTATGTGAACTGTTAGACTGTTTGTCTGGTTAAGGATTTGTTATGTGATTAATTGTTTTATGTGCACATGGTTGTTTGATGGGGGTTGGGTTGAGGTGGGTCCTGCTTTGTGCTGTAGGCCAACATACCTAGGTGGGTCCTGCTTTGTGCTGAAGGCCCCAAGAGGGCGGACCAGACGTGCCGAGGCTCGGAGAGTAGACCAGGCCGACTGAAAGCTCGGTGTGGGCGGACTAGTCATACTGTAGACTCAGAGAGTGGACCAGGTGGATTGAAGGCCCGGTGCGGGCGGACCAAGCACACTGTAGACTCGATGTACATGGCTAGACTCGGAGGGTGGACCAGGTGGACTGAAGGCCCGGTGCGGGCAGACCAGTCACACAGTAGACCCGATGTGCATGGCTGTTCTATTTGTGATATGTTATGAGTATGTTTATGTGTGGCTGGTATTTTGGGGGTAACTCACTAAGCTTTCGGGCTTACAGTTTAATGTTTTGTTTCAGGTACTTCAGGAGATTGTGGCAAGGCGAATGCATGATCATACCGCTCCTCATGTATTATGATTTATGTGATATGGTTCTGGGGGATACTCTGATGTTTAAACTATTTTGAAAACAAAAAGTATGAATTTAATGGTTTTTGGATGAATTAAAATGTTTTAATTTGGCTTAAATTTTATGGGTGTTACAAGTTGGTATTGGAGCCTTGGTTTGAGTGAATTGGAGGAACGTTCGTGTGAATCCAGTCTCAAATCAAGGAGGGATTTTCAAAATGGTTTTCAAAAGGTTTTTTAGAAATAAGTAAAGGAGGATGCAGAGGGTACAATCAGCCAGAGCCAGTAAGTAGACCCCAAAATACCATACAAGTTATTTGATTTTGTGATATGTTAGAACAACATGCTAGTACTAGGCTAGGGATCTTCAGGAATTATATGATAGAATTGCCTGATTATATGATGCCTGCTAGCCTAGGGTTTCCTTTGTAAGAAATTGACATCATTACTGTAGTTATTTAGTGTATGCATCATGGTTATACATAATTAAGATCTTATACCCTGAGAATGTTTGATTCGGCCTTATGTTATGTTCTTGTATGATTAGGAGCTTAGGGTAGGATTGGATATTCGAAAGTCTATAGGGTCCAGCGTTATGTATGACTATTATACACTAGTGCTACAGGGTTGGTGTGTAATGCCCGCAGATCCGGGCTAGTCAAATTAGAGGTAATAAGGGTCAAAATGAATTTTTGGAAAAATATTATTTAGAATAAATAATCTTAACCAAGTTGTAGTATATGTTACAAGGTTTCCGTAGATATAAAGAACGCCGAAATCTGAGTTATAACGAAGAAGTTATGACCCGTCGAAGTTTCGCGACAAAACCGACACGATACCGGAAAGCGTAAATAGTGAATTTACGATAGAGCGAGTTTTAGCCTTAGCGATCTAAACAAAAGTCGTAGAATACGTTAAACCGAGAGCATCCATAAAAAGAACGCCCAAATCTGATTTCGTATGAGGAAGTTATGATTTTTCGAAGTTTTGGCTTATCTGTGTACAACCCGAAATTCGAATATTAGATCGAGCGGTTTTTAGCCAACACGACCTAAACGAGAATCGAAGATCTCAATATGAGTAGCGTAACAAGAAAAAGATGGGCAAAAACGGATGTCGGATGAAGAAGTTATGAATTTTTAACGGACCAATCCTGTCCCGGCCTGTTAATAATATAACTTTTATAATAAATCAAAATTAGCCGACGAAGTCTAAACGAAAGTTGTAGAGTACGTTCCCGCCTTCGCGTGGATATGAAGAACGTTGAAAATGGAGCTCGTATACGAAAGATATGATTTTTAGGAGTCGGAGTGCAAAATTGCGAAATCTGCGAGAGGTTGATGACGTGGCCGCTTCTGAGCCGTTGCTTGCTGACCAAGGCTTCGCTTCAGATCATGCCACGTAGCCTCGCATTACACCCCGCTTACGAGATCCGGTACGCCCCGGGTATCTCTGGCCTTATCCTTCCGAAGAGTGTGAGACAACTGGATTCGAGGTGGCAACCCTATCTGAAGTTACGCCTTGCGTAGCCAAGGATTACGCCTAGCATAGTCCGAGGCCTCGCAGGGTATAAAAAGGGGGCGAGGGTCTCCGACTCTTTCACACCATTTTCCTTCTCTCTCTAGATTTCTTTCTCTATCTAAGGGTTTTAACCCTCCCCTAAGCCTAGGTGATCCCCTAACACCCTAAGGAAGCCCCGAGGCTCCCAGAGTCCCGAGAAAAAGGGTCTTTCGGTTTCGGAAACGCTGCTCCGAGCAAAGCCTGATTTTCTTTAAAATCTGCTGTAAGTGAGCTACGCTTACGCAATTTTTAATATAGATTCCAAATAATTATAATAATGTTATTAGGTCCTTCAAATAATTATTTGGGTTATTATTATGAGTTATATAAGTATCGTTTAGCGCTTATATAATAATAATAATAGTCAGCCTATTAAATTGTCGCGATTATCGTTAGACTAAACCCTAGTGGTATTGATACTAGGTTTTATCAAAGGAAATTGTTTTGAGAGTATTGAAGTGTTGTCCGAGTGCTGAGTCACCACCTTTCAAGTGAGTGCATGGTCCCTTTCATCTTACACATAGATATGAAGTATTCTATATAAATTATGTGTTATGTGTGCGTATTGTCTGAGTACTTGCTGTCTATGCTAGTTGAACGATTTTATACACGTTTTAAAGGATTTAAACTGTATATGTATTTTATATCTACAAAAATGTTGGGGGTAAAACATGGGTAGATGTAATAGATGGAGTATAAGTTGGACGATGAGTTGAGAGGTATTATAGACCACGAGGTGAGGGTGAGAGGTGAACGATGTGAGAAGCCTTTTCCCAAACGATGGCCCCGTCATTCAGCAAAGTATGGATGACAACCACAGACTACTCTAGACAGTCCAATGGAACACTAGCAGGCTCGCAACCTGTAAGTGTTGTGAATGATGTGTTCACTCGGTGTACTCTAAACCTTTGTGATCATGCAGACTTGATGCCTAAACCCTGGTGATCATGCAGTCTTGGTGCCAAAACCCTGGCGACTATGCAGACTTAGTGCCTGATGTATAAATTCTAGCGACTATGCAGACTTAGTGCCTAAACCCCGGTGACGATGGACTTCGTGCCGATTCCTTAGGATGATCCTTAGGAATGGATGAATGAGGAATGGTTGATTCTTAGGGTAGATCCTTATGAGTAAAAAAGATAATGGGGATGGGTAATTGGGTTGACTGTTTGATTGTTTGAACATAATAATTATATTATTGTGGGTTGAAAACCCTATGTACTCACCAGGTTTCCCAACCTGTCCCACTCAGTTTATTTATGTCACAGGTGTCGTTATGAAGTCACATTACACTGAGAGATTAAAGAGATGTAGATCACTAGTAAGTTCTGTTTATGCTTATGTTTCTGTATTGACAATGACATCCCAAACGTTTTAAATAAATAAAATACGTTTCTTTGAAAATGTTTTGATAAAGTATTTATCATGTTTTTCTGAGAACAAATTCCGCAACATTTTTATGAAAAGAAATACTCTGATTTTTATAAAGCATAAATAAAATCGGTCTTTTCTGGCCGTGAAAATGGGGATATCACATGGTGGAAGTTTCTTGGATGGGAGGGTTGCGTGAGACCGGTAGGTCGGTTATGGGTTAGTGGTGCTCCTCTTGGAGTGGGGATCGAGTGTTTGATATGTATATGCTTTTGTTAGGGTGTTGTGGTGATACTTGATACAAATATGGGTAGGTGTGGAAGGTAGTATGGGCCCATACTACTGAAAGCACAGGACCCATACGCATATCCAGGAAGTCACAACCCCTAGGGTTTTGTTGGGAGTTAGTTCTCGGGGTTATTATGTGGAATGCCTAATATCTCGTGGTGTATTTTTAGTATGGAGATTATGAGACGTCTCGGGGCAGGATCCGGTTCGGGATCGGGATCAGGAGTGGGTGATCAGGATGGATCAGTACCACCCGAGGTCATTGGTCAGATGAGTACGGATGAGTTGGATGCCAGGATTCGTGAGATCTTACATGATGAGGTTGCTGCTATGTTCCGGGCTGAGTTACCGGAGATGTTTGCGCCGATCAAGACCGCCATGGTTGAGTACTTTGATGAGCTCTATGCAACTCTTACAGAGGCGGCTGCCGCGGCAGCTACAACGGCTATAGCAGCGGCAGGGGGAGGAATCGATCGAGGTTTTCAGTATCAGGACTTCCATAATACGAAGCCCCTTACTTCCGATGGAGTTCAGGATCCGATCGTTTCTATGAGATGGTTGTCAGACGTGGAGGGTTGTTTCTTCACGTGTTCAAACCCTACGGATTAGAGGGTGAGGTGTGCTCTGAACCTTTTGAGCCACGGGGCGAAGGATTGGTGGAGGTTGACTACGGGGTCTTATTCTGATGAGCAGCGGGCTGCGGTTACTTGGGATCAGTTCCGGGAGATGTTCAACACTCGTTATGTTCCACGGGTTGAGAGAGAGAGAGAGAGAGAGAGGTTGGCTCAGGAGTTCCTGGAGCTGAAGCAGGATTAAAAGTCAGTGACAGAGATCACCAGGATGTTCACTGAGAGGGCGATGTTTTGCCCGGAGTTTGCTTCGGAGCAGGCTCAAATGTCTCGATATCTGAGTATGCTTAAGAGGGACATCAAGCAGTTTGTGTCCACGTAGAGGTGTGATACCTTGTTAGAATTGCAGGAGGCCGCCAGACGGCAGGAGTTAGAGATGGAGTTGCAGTTACGAGAGCAGAGGCAGGCCCCGGTGCAGTCGCAGCCGGCGCCAAAACGGTCCAAAACCGTTGACTCTAGGGTTGGAGGTCAGAGCAGCTGCACTTGTGAGAAGTGTGGGAAGGGTCATGTCGGATTTTGTAGGTCCAGTGGTGCGTGTCGCAAATGTGGGAAAGAAGGGTACTATGCGAGGGATTGCCGTCAGTCGGTCCCGGCTCAGGATATGAGGATCTGTTATCATTGTCATCAGGTTGGACACTTGAGGGTCAACTATCCACAACTTGTTGCATGACCGGTGCAGGCTCCAACACCGGCCACTTTGAGGACTACGAGTGGAGGTCAGGGTGGAGCGGAACCTCCAAGGGCTCAGGGACGCGCTTTCCAGCTTACAGCAGAGGAGGTCAGGTCAGAGCCGGATGCAGCTGCGGGTATGTTTCCATTTTGATATCTTGTTATTTTCTGATTATGTGGTATTGTAAATCTCACTACTAGAAAAATAGCTTGTTACGACGCTCATTGCGCGTCGTAAAAGGCTCAGACGATGCACAAATGCGCGTCAAGAAAGGCCCTATCATAGAGAGAGACGACGCGCTTTTGCGCGTCGTCTATAAACAACGTGCATTTACGACGTGCAATTATGACGCACGTTTACGACACGCAATGCGTATCAAGGAAGGCCTTGTCATAAAGGAAGACGACACACATTTGCGTGTCGTAACCTTAGGACGCGCGTGTTAATGACACACAATGCATATCAAGAAAGCCCCTGTCAAGAAAGGCTATGTCATAAATGAAGACGACACACATTTTTGCGTATCATAATTTTAAATGTTTAAAAAAATATTATTTATAGATTTACTTATTTTCAAATTAAATTTGTATTTAATGTTTCATAATAGAAAATAAAATATCATATACAGAAAATAGAATCCATTGCATAAATTTAATGTCATACAAATAATCGTTCCATGAAGTTAAAAAAATCCATAGAAGTTGTAACAAAAATTTACAAACGAATTAGATACAAAAAATACAATCCATTGCCCCTTTGCTTATTCAAGATCAACCTGCAAGTAGCTAACTAACCTGTACAAATTCACCCTTGTTTCTAATCATTTTCTTAAATACTTTACAAACATAATTCATCCATAGTACCTGAACTATAGTTGCAGCCTTGTTTCTTCTTCTTCTTCTGAACTCATCTCTTGCAACCATTGCTCTAAGCCTAGTCTGAATAGATACAACAACTCCTTGTCAACTATGTGAAAAATACAACCGGAGAGTGGCCTACCTTCATAATAGCAACAACTAACAAAACAAGAATGAAAGTGAATGCAATACTCACAACAACAGCTGCAGTGAATGCATCTAGGTCCTACAAGATCATACAAATCACTATTTAAATACACACTACATATAAAGGTGTCAATATTCTGATTGCATGTACTTAATATATAAAGACTCCAACAATAAATAGATATGTTATGTTACCTTGAGACACCTTTGAAGGGGATCCAAAAGATAATCTGTAGTCTTATCAACTTGGATGAATCCCATTGTTGTAGCAAATATTTCAAGAAGAATATGACTAACCAGATATAGAAACATGTATGTATAGAGATATAAAACCTTAAGCATTCCCTCAATATTATGTTCACCAAAATACAACCGACACAAGTTGTGCCTTCACGTAAAACAAATAAAGTAAAGCCAAACTAAAAGAACAATTGTTATTGCCCCTTCCCTGAAATATAATCATTTACAAATTATAAATATATTCCCATTAAAAATAGAAGAAAATAAGCACATTGCTGATATAGGAAAAAAATATTTCTCAAACTTTTAGCAAATAATCCACAATTAATGATTGCATACCTGAACCATTTCAATTCAATTCCATTATTTGTTAAAATACCAAAATACCCCATCATATATATAATCAAATCCTTTGACACAGATTCCATTTCTTCTGATAATATTCTACAAATCAAATGCTCGTGATTGCTGCAAAACTGGAGAGAAAGTGTACAAGTGAAGAAAATTGAAAATAGGTGGGCTGGGCTTAAGCTAAGCAAGGAGATGGGAACGAATTAGGAGGGGGTAGGTGACACAACTTCCAGTGCTCCATACCTGCATTCCATTGCATAATTACAAACATTATTGATTAATTATTTATGATTTATTTTAATAGCAGTTGAGTTTGAGTGGCTAAATTGATAAAATGGGTGCTAGAAATACAATACTTACAACCGATAACAGGGGCCCTATTTGTACTTGTCATGGAATGAAAGGCCTCGGGTCCTCTCCAGGCCCTCTGATGAACCCACTGCATCAATCAATTAAAAAAAAAAGCTCTACTTTCAATGATGACGATGAGGTATATGTTATATTAACAGGATATGATAAGTCTTTTATTAGTTAGTTATTATGCAATGAATGAAAATGAGTGACATACATTAATGAGGGGGTTATGATTGTAGCCCTTTTAACATAATATATGGCGATGAGACCCTTGTACACCTCGTTTCCATCTTTATATGACACAACCAAACGATCCCCTGTAGCATCCCATGCTATCTTCTCAAAATTTCTGCCAAATACTTAGACCAGGGAATCTACTTCTACCATGAATGGTCATGATTTTATCCTGCAAACACAGAACCCTCTTTCCCATGGCGTTCAAGGTTACTCCCTGTTGGAGCAAGAAGACGCGGAAACATATAATTCAAACATCAACAAACTGGGGTAGCTCTTGGATTGTTAGATAACATGCCACATAAAATCAAAACCAAAGTATAATTTTATGGCTTAAATGAGAAAAACACAAAAATATAAGTATGTAACCATATACACTAAATCTAATACAAACATTCTATGAAGTATATGAAACTACACTACCTAGTTAAGTTGTATAAAAAAGGAACTTGCTGCTGACGACTATGGCTTGTCACCGATTTAGTCCCCTAAATTGAGTTCGGATAAACCTACAAGCTGATCCACATTGATGGGGGTCTTGGAGTGGACTGCTGTGGGTTTAAGAACCTGATGAGACTCTGTTTTAGCTACTAGTTATACATATAAGGAATAACCCTTAGCACGTAACATTTAATGTAAACCGTGATGAAGGTATAGGAGGGAATTTCGTTTAATTTAATAATAAAAACCATAGTCGATAAACCTCATATAAAAATCATAAGCTATGTATCTCAAAATATCATAACAACTGTCAAGTATATCAGAGTATAAACATCCCAGGCTGAACAAACGGTGTGTGCACTGCAATCTTTCCGAGTTCCTCTTTTGAAAACTAAGTACCTGAAACCAAAACTGAAAACCGTAAGCACGAAGCTTAGTGAGCTCCCCCAAACTACCACATACCATACAATACATATAAAGCACATACTGGGCCTTGCCCACTGCATCGGACCGAGGTCCGGACTAACTGGGGCCTTGCCCCCTGCATCGGACCAAAGTCCGGAAACTGACTGGGACCCCGTCCCTTGCATCGGACCGAAGTCCGGACTAACTGACTGGGACCCCGTCCCCTGCATCGAACCGAAGTCCGGACTAACTGGGGCCTTGCCCCCTGCATCGGACCGAAGTCCGGAAACTGACTGGAACCCCGTCCCCTGCATCGGACCGAAGTCCGGACTAACTGACTGGGACCCCGTCCCCTGCATCGGACTAAAGTCCGGACTAACTGGGGCCTTGCCCCCTGCATCGGACTGATGTCCGGAAACTGACTGAACATAGCACAACATAACATATCAACTAGCATAAACACATATACTGCATACTGCATCGGGCCGTTGCCCGGAACACATAACGCATAACACATAAATCCTGTCTGAGCCACGAAGGCATCAAACATACTAACTACTGCATCGGACCAAAGTCCGAAAACTACTGCTAATTGAACGGGCCGGCATTGTGGCCTTAGACCCGTTCCTACTGGAAGGAAACTCACCTCACACTGCTGAAGTCCCGTAGACACAATCCCACACTGCTGAAGTCCCACAGACTCCACCCCAGCTGCTGGCTGACAGATACCCGAACTGTCAACACCAAATAACACCCAATTAATAATTGGGTTCTAACACATAACTAAAAATACATGCTTTGGATAATTACTACATTACCCCTAGCTTGGCTTACCCAAACCCAAGGCCCAATCCATAGGCCCAAAGTTAACTAGGGATCAAAGCCCAACATATGGCCCAATTTTCCAAATTGGGCCCAAACCTCTACATGGACTTCCCTTAAGGCCCAATTGATCAGTCCAGTCCAACATGTATCATTCTAGGGCCCAATATCATACAACCATCTAGGCCCCAACTATGGCCCAATTTTCCAAATTAGGCCCAATCCTTCATATGGGCCTTACCCTAAAGCCCAACTAATTACTCTAGTCCATTTGATTATTCTCGGATGGCCCAACACAAAGCCCAAGTGAAATTAGGGTTTCACATCAAATGATAACTAGGGTTAAGTGTTTCTTACTTAACCCACTAAGGACTTAACACACTAGGGACTTAATCCATTAAGGACTTAATCCATTAAGTCCATTATTGCTTAGATTAATTTCTGCTAATGATTTTTATTTAATATTTCACTTATTAAATAATTCTCGTGTGTCCTGATAAATTCCCAAATATTAATATGTTCTCAATTATCTCATTAAGGACTTAGTCCATTAAGTTCTTTACTCTACTAGATAAATGAGATGGAGTGATTGGGCTTAATACATAATCCCATCTCAATGGCCCAAAAGTGGGTCCAATAAGTCTAAGGCCCAATACTCATAATTAGGGTTTTCCACCCAAACATGGCCCAATAGGCCCAAAACCAATCTCTAAGCCCATTAGGGTTTGCTAGCGGGGCACCACCCACTACCACCTCGGGTAGTCGTGGTCAATGGCGGCTCACGGTGGCGGCCACCACCTTACGGTGGTGGTTATTATTATTATTATTATTATTATTATTATTATTATTATTATTCCATGCTAATTACAGATACAAGGTTTTATCCAAAATAACACATACTCACTAATTAATACACACACACACACTATACTAAATAATCACACACCCGCAACCACCTAAGGACGCCCGGCGGTGGCGCCCGGCGGCAGCGACGCGGGAAGGCGGTAGCGGCGGCAAAAGGTGGTTGTGAATCTCTTTCGGTTTCCCTGCCCAAACAAGAATCCATACCACATTAGACTTAGAAAATATGTTCATACACCCGCTAAACCACGCACACAGCCACCTCTCCACGGTGGCTGGTGGCAGCAACATAGATAACAAGGCGGCAGCCACCATGGTGGTGTTTCTCGGGTATTTCCGGCCAATCAACACACCTGCCCCACCACAAATGCCTACAGCAATATGAATGAGCGAACACATACCCCCACAGCCACACCAAGGTGGCGGACGTCGCCGGAAAAGGTAGTAATGGCGACTACGAAGGGCAGCGGTGGCAGAAACGCTGCATACAACTCCGACGCACCGAAAAGGAACGAAAGGGCAGGAGAGTTAGGTTGCGATTTGACTTTTCTGAGAGGTCCAGGTCGTTCGCAGCCCGCTGCTCGTCGTTCATAGCTTGCACTCCAGCCTCGACAATCTTCCCCGCTATCTTCAACGTCTTCAGCAGCTACGAGCAATGTAACAGTGGCACTCGCCGACGAGGCAGCAAGCGGAACCGGTGGCTCACGACGGTGTCACGGAGGCGGCAGGCATCGGCGTTTGAGGCTTCATTTGGTCGGAGCGCAAGGGACAAACCGATGATGGCGGCTAGAGGAGTGGAGGGGTGGCGGCCGACACTTCTCTAGGGTTAGCGTTCACAATTGATTCATCAGAATATATATATATATATATATATATATATATATATATATATATATATATACCCGGTCCTTATACAACTTTCCCATAAATACAATTCTGGTCCCTCCTTCCTTCTTTTCTTTCAAAATAAGTTCATATTTTACACTTTTAACCCTGCCTTGCGAAATCTTTACAAATTGAATCCAAAACTTACATTTAAGCCCTAATCCCATAAATTTCTTTCATAATAGATCCCTGCATTACCAATAAACCCTTCAGCCCTCAAATCTTTTCAATTTAATCTCGAACTTACTCTTTTAACCCCCGACTTCTAAAATTCTTCACAAATTAGTCAGGGACTCACATTTACTAATTTATTTAAATAAACGGGGCGTTACAGGAGGTCTCCGGAGGTAAGAGGTGAGCGGAAGTGAGCAGATGTAAGGAACTTTGCAGAGAGCATCCTTTTGAAAAAAACCCTAGATCCCTTACGATTTTGTTATAAGATGAACAGTACGCGCAGTCTGAGGCTAGAGGATGCAACGATGATTGGAGGCGGTGAATGTGGGTGAGGGCCGGGGTGGTGATGAGGGAAAAGAAGGCGGGGGTTTAAAAAATTTGGGATTTCATTTTCCCTTTAAAAGAACCGCGTTTCTTAAAAAAATATAAAACGACATTGACAGAGGACGCTCTTGTGCCCTCCATGTTTTTTATTTTTTACGTGAGACACTAATTTAAGGGCACGCAATAATGCGTGACCTAAATCCTTAAATTTTTTGAAGAGATGACACTTTTTTAATGTCACTCTCTTTTACGTAACATAAATCAATGAGTGTCGTGGTTTGCGTGTCATAAAAGGCTCTTTTTCTTGTAGTGTCTGTTCGCCTTTTCCGCATGATTCATAGTATGATTGGGGATCTTAGTAGTTAGGAGTTGTAGTTGGTTAGTGTTCAGGAGGATTATTGGTCGAAAGATAAGGTATATGATCTTGTTTCTTGGAATAGCAATGGTGTTGTGAGAAGTGTTCAGTTGAGACTCGAACTTCCTTGGAGTTCGGGATATGCGATGACGGGAGAGTGTTCTGTGGAGGTCGCTCACTCCAGAGAGAATTAGTTCCTGTTGAAGGGGGAACTTTATCAAGTAAGGTTGATCGAGTTATGTCGGTTTCGTCAGCGGAAGTTAGTAGTTGGTACACTAAGTGGGGAGAATTGGAAAATTCTCTGGTAAAGCAGCAAGTATTCAGGGTTGGTTAGCTAGTTGGATTTATCAGTGTTGTTAGCCGAGAGTGTGGCATGATTGGAGCAAGTGATAGACAAGTGGCGCAGGGAATAAACCATGGTATCAGGTAAGGTAGTTGGTCGATGTGAGGCCTGAGTTTAGGCCATGGAAAGGATTCCAGGAATGGAACTGGAGTTCGAAACCCCAAGAGGGCTAGAACAGACTGCATGGGAGAGATTCCCGAGAGGGATGGTTCAGGGTGACATACGATATTTTTGAGCGGTTCGGATAAACTGAAGGCTGGGAGGCGTACCAGTCAGGCCAAATGCTCGGGGAATGGTCCAGACAGGCTGAAGGCCCATGAGGGCGGTCCAGACATGCTAAAGGTTCTGAGAGTGGTCCAGATAGACTGAAGGCCTGGAAAGGAGGTCCATTCATGCTGAAGACTCTGTATGTGATAGTGGATCAGTATGAGGAGAATGAGTGAATATGCCGCCATGCAATAGTAATCGATATGGTCTGGCCCCAAGGATTGATCATGACGATGGAGTTGGCTGGAGGCCGTGCGTGGGCCGAGTTAGTATGTGATCGAATTCGGAGTATATGGGAGTTCGAGAATAGAAGTTTCTCTACATGGATAGTGTAGAGTGGAGTTTAGCTCAGTGGCACTTAGAGGTGCAGTAAGGGTTGTTGAGTAAATTTCCTGGAAAGGAAAGGTATGTAGCTCTGGAAGGTGTGTGGGTCCTCTGAAAGGAAGGAGTAGATTTCCTGGAAAGGAAAGGTATGTAGCTCCGAAAGGAGTGTGGGTCCTCTGAAAGGAAGGCGGCAGAGTCAATGGATGATCGAAAGTGCTTCAGTTATTGGTAGTAAGCACTGAGGTTGTACCAGATATATGGAAGCACATACAGGTTGGATACCCGTTGAGGTTGTGGAAATGTTGGATGATGCGCATGCATGTTTTCAGTCTCCCTGAAAGAAGAGGAGGATAGTGGTTCCAGATTAGAGATTGGGTCAGAGGAAGGTGAGTCAGCAAGATAACAGACTCGAGAGTAGTCTGAGTCGGTGTTGGGGATTGTATAAGGATATTACAGTCATAGGTCAAGGAACTAGAGATTGTGATAGGGAGGTGTGAGTGGGTTGCACTCCGTTGTGTCGAATCGAAGGGTTCGAGGGTGACGCAAGGAAAAAGTCCTTAGTTCCGAGTATGGTTGTAGGTTTGAGTTATGTATGTGGAGGTATTCCAATCTGGGGTATTCCATCATGAGGATGACCGGACCCCATGATTGATTGGACCTGGTGTGTTGGTATTCCAACCCGAGGCTGATTGGTCCAGGTACGAGTGGTTACGCGATATGTTTGGTTGATGGGTTATGGGAGCTGAGGGATGTAGTATCCTGTCAGTGCGTAAAGGATAGAACCATAGGGTGGAACATGATTCGTTCAAGGCTGCAAGTTATCAGGGTTATCACCAATTTTGGGCGAAGGAAGAAGGATTAGTGTCTTGGCAGAGCTCAGTGGGTGTTGTGGTATCTAGCGTTCGCAGGGCACGAAGGTGTGTTCCTGATTTAAAGGGATGGTATCATCGGCTGATACGTGGTTAATATGTGGGCTATAGAGTTGAAAGGCCGATGGTTGGCTTTGAGTAGTGGCAAGGATGCCATGTGAGAAAAATCCATTTTAAGAGAGATGCTGAAGTAGGGTTTGTAAGAGCATGAGTTGATTGAGAAATCGGAGTCTGCAGTGCAAGGGGTTTGTTCTGAAGCGTATACTGTAGTAGGCTTCGAGGACGAAGCCTAATTTAAGCGGGGGAGAGTTGTAACACCCCAAATTCCAGAGGTGCTATTGAAGGACTTAAAAATGTAAATTAAGGAAAGGGACTCGACGAGTAGGCGTGCTTACTCGCCGAGTCGGATCGGGATTCTGTCGTGGGGTAAGTGGCCAACTCGCCGAGTCGGCGGCTTGGACTCGACGAGCTAGTGCTGAAGAGAGAAAACCCTAATTCCAGGGGTTTTTCCCTATATAAAGCACCTTATAACCCACCCTCAACCTCTTTGCTACCCTTTTGAGATCCAGAAACCCTAATTTTCGTTTGAGACTCCATTGTTGAGGAGATTGGAGCTTGGAAGAGGAAATTGGTGGAAGGAGCTTGAGAAATTAGAGGCTCGCACCAAGGGGCTTGTGTAGATCTGGGATCTACATCAGTTGGGCACATATCAGAGGTAAGGAGTCATTATCTTAAGCTATTTCCTTTTTGGTTCATCCTTGGTGGTTGATTTGGAGTTTCTTAGCTTTTTTGAGAACTATTTCGAGTTACAGGCTTAGATCTGAGGTTGCTACTTCAGATCTAGGCTTGTGATGGTCCAAAATGTCATAAAGCTTCTTTCTAAGAGTTATTGGTGAAGCCCCTTTGTCTAAAAACCAAGCCCTAGAGTGTTTTGGGCCTATATCTCTTTGGTTTCACATAAAGTTTGCAGCTTTATGTGAGGGTTAGACTATAGAAGAGTGGATCTATGGATTGGAGCCCCTGCATGGCTCGAAAAGTCACATGGATGTACTTGACGAGTAGTATGAACATGTGCATGGACTCGGCGAGTTGGAAGAACAACTCGGTGAGTCTGTTGAAGATTGCCTTGGACTCGACGAGTCTGGTCGTAGAACCCAACCTCTTTTGGTTAAAGCTGTGGATTAGTGACTCGGTTGGCGACTCAGTGAGTTGGACAGGATGGAATTCCAAAATCGTTGAAATCGATGAGTCTTGGGGCGACTCGACGAGTTGAGTCGTGTTAGGGGAGCTTCTGAGTATAAGAACTCGACGAGTCGACAGGTCGACTCGGCGAGTAGAGTCAACTAGGAAGGTTGACTTTGACTTTGACCAGTTTGACTTCCAAGGGTATTTTGGTAATTTCAGTATTTATGGATATGGTTCTTTGATAGTGTTCTGTGGTGAAGTTCGTGTCGATGTTCGGAGCAGCTTGGTCTTATCTCTTCAGTCGGAAATTGCAGGTGAGTTATCCTCACTATATCGACAGGGTCTACGGCACCAAGGCCGACCTTTTAACGGATGGAAATCTGGGTATTGTTTGTTATGTTATTGCTTTGCTAGATCTGTATCCTGGTATTTAGGATGGTGTTATGTTAGTGACCTGGTTAAGGTCGGTACTCGGTATATAGGGTAATGTTATGCTAGTGACCGGTTAGGTCGGAATCCTGGTTAGGATATTCATATGCTATGTGATCTGTTAGACTGTTTGTCTGGTTAAGGATTTGTTATGTGATTAATTGTTTTATGTGCACATGGTTGTTTGACGAGGGTTGGGTTGAGGCGGGTCCTGCTTTGTGTTGTAGGCCAACATACCTAGGGCGGACCGGATATTCCGAAGGCCCAGCGAGTGGTCCGGATAGGCTGAAGGCCCCAAGAGAGCGGACCAGACGTGCCGAGGCTCGGAGAGTGGACCAGGCCGACTGAAGGCCCGGTGTGAGCGGACCAGTCATACTGTAGATTGAGAGAGTGGACCAGGTGGATTGAAGGCCCGGTGCGGGCGAACCAATCACACTGTAGACTCGATGTACATGGCTAGACTCGGAGGGTGGACCAGGTGGACTAAAGGCCCGGTGCCGGCGGACCAGTTACACAGTAAACTCGATGTGCATGGCTGTTCTATTTGTGATATGTTATGAGTATGTTTTTGTGTGGTTGGTATTTTGGGGGTAACTCACTAAGCTTTCGGGCTTACAGTTCTATGTTTTGTTTCAGGTACTTCAGGAGATCTGGCAAGGCAAAGGCGTGATCGTACCGCTCCTCAGTTTTATGATTTATGTGATATGGTTTGGGGGATACTCTGATGTTTAAACTATTTTGAAAACAAAATGTATGAACTTAATGATTTTTGAATGAATTAAAATGTTTTAATTTGGCTTAAATTTTATGGGTGTTACAATCTAACTAAGGGACTAACCATACATTGGAATTGAAACCACAAAAACCAACCATGCAAAAAAAAGGAACGAAAACGAAAAATCTAGAAAACCACATGTATTTTTTCTTATAATCATAAATCACAGTTTTACTAAAAGAAAGACAAAAATTATGAATTTGGTCTCTGAGATATTCAAAAAACTTTGGATAGGGTCTAAAAGTTTCCAAGTTACATGGATAATCCAAAATCAAGAATTTCCTTTGGTTTTGGTCCCTGGAGAATTTGAAAGGACTCTTTTACCCTTTTGATTTGTTTTTTCTATTTTCTTTATTAACTAAAAGTATTTAAATATTTAGAAAATAAAAAAAAAATAATATCCTACCCCACCCCACCTTACCACTCCACCGATAACCCCATCTCTCTCTCTCTCATATATATATATATATATATATATATATATATATATATATATATATATATATATATATATATATATATATATATATATATATATATATATATATATATAAACAAACATAGAACACAAATCCCACCGTCATAAAAATAACCAAAAATCGACTTCATCCTGAAATACAAGGAGAAAACCCTAAATTGGTGGTGGTAGGTTTAAATTTAAGAGACAATTGAAGCCCTTCTTGGTTATTTTATTGATTTTTCGGCTGTTGAGGGAGCTGTTGCTGCTTCTTTATGTCATCACCGACAACTGAAAGGGGAGGAGGAGAAGATGAGTTGTTGTTGTTGTGTACTATGGTTAGAGGTGTGGCTGCGGTGGTGGTCGTTTGTTGATGTTGACGGCGATGGAAGAGGATGGAGCAGTGGAGCTCAGCCAATAAAACCAAGACGAAGCCAAGAACCACAACAAGACAGACCACAAGGACTAGGGTTAACCACATCATCAAATTGGATGCACCCATCATCATTTTTCACACCGTGTATGTGAAAGAATGTGAGAATGGGGAGTATTACCGTTCAATACTATGGTAATAAATTGCAGACTCAAGGTTTTGACGGGAAAATGGTGGTGGGGTAAACCCAGAGAAGGAATCTTGATTCTTTTAAGGTTACGAGGATTGTTGAGGGGAATACAGTTCGATCATTAAGACATTTTTGTGAAAATGTCATGATGATAATTATAAGCTGTAAGAAAGAAGAAATTTGTATAGATCTTACATATCCAAGATTCAATCAATGGAGTCGGAGAACCGTGAATTAGAATTCATGGATAGTATAGTTCCAGGTTTAGCAAATCTTGATTTTTTTTTAAACAATCTTCATATTGTTATTTTTATGTGTGTTTCTTCAATTTCAATTTTGACTTAGTGAACAAAAACACAGGTGTAAATCATGGTTTTCTTCTTATTTTAATTTCAATTTTGGTTGTATGTGTTTGTCTCTTCAATTTCAGTTTGATTTTATTTTTGGTTGTGTATTTGTGTTCCTCTTGATTTCGATTTGAAGGGCTTCAATGGTTTCAATGTAGTTGTTTGAAAGACCTGTGTATATATGTGTGTTTATGTCAACATGAGAGAGAGAGAGAGAGAGAGAGAGATGAGAGAGAGAGAGAGAGAGAGAGAGAGAGAGAGAGAGAGAGAGAGAGAGAGAGAGAGAGAGAGAGAGAGAGAGAGAGAGAGAGAATTTACTTTTTTATTATTTTCTAAATATTTAAATATCTAAGTTAATAAAGAAAATAGAAAAAACAAATGAAAATATTGAAAGAGTCATTTCAAATTGTTTATGAATCAAAACCAAAAAAATTCTTGATTTTGGTCTATTCATTCAAGTTGAAATTTATTAAAGATTATCCAAAGTTTTTTTTTTCTGAAAACCATTAATTTTGTATTTTTGTCTAAAAGAAAAAATAAATAGTTTGTATCTCATGCAGATATATAAATTATTAGGTTTCATATTTGCAGAAGCGCCTCGAACTCAATGACTCACCATTTCCCTCCTTCCTCAGTTTCGCTCGCTGTTTAATTTAACTTCCAATAAAAACACCAATTTTCCGATTAAACTAATGGACTCTACTTCCTACTCCGGTGTCATTTCCAAGGCTAATCTCACAATCGTTTCGCTTGTTTTCACAACCGTAGCCTTGCAACTCCTCACTGTCAACTGCGCCACCGCCGGAATATCCAAAACCAGCATCGTCACTGTTCTTAGCATCGACGGCGGCGGCGTCCGTGGCATTATTCCGGCAACCATACTTTCATTTCTCGAGTCCAAGCTTCAGGTATACATGTTTATTAGTTAGATCTGATGAACATACAAAAGAATTTTAAAATCGAGCTGTCTTTTATGTATATTTTCTCCGGCAGGAAATTGATGGACCTGAGGCACGAATTGCAGATTACTTTGATGTCATCGCCGGAACAAGTACCGGAGGATTGATGACGGCGATGCTTGCTGTTCCCGGTGATGATAATCGTCCTCTCTACTCTGCAAATGATATTAGTAACTTTTACTTTTATCATTCACCAAGGATTTTTCCTCTAATAAGGTAAATCGTTTAATTAATTAAACCCTTCAATAAAAATGGTTGTTTGTTCATTAATTATCAATTTTGAATTATTTAGTGGGATATAATACAAAATCATGGTTATTTAGTGGGATATATATATATATATATATATATATATATATATATATATATATATATATATATATATATATATATATATATATGTGTGTGTGTGTGTGAAAGATAAAATGTTGGGGATAATTGATAAATAAACGTGTGTTGGAATAGTGTAAACATGCACGTGAATGTGAATTGTCCCGTTGCTTAAAATTATTAGACTGGTGGAGTGCTACTGCAGCTTGGTACTCACGGAGTAATAATATCAATTTATTGTCTTATTTTGTTGTTTTGTAATTGAGTAATGGAACTTTTTATATGAATAATAATTAAGTTGGGTTTGTAAAGTTTGTTTTTTTTTTTTTTTTTTTTTTTTTGTTTTTTTTTTTTTGCTTCAAGTATAACTTCAAAAGGGCCAAATATAAAAATACTACATATTTATGTTCTTTTAATCAATTATTTTGGCCAATTTTTATTTATAAAAAACCAATGTAGAGTTATTTCTATAAAAATTAAGCACCGTAGTTTTTTTTGGTTTAATCACTATAATAATTTTTTTTTCTAGTTTAACTATTTAAAGATTAGTTTTTTTTTTCTTTTCAAAAAAACTACTTAGAATTTTTACGATATTAAATAGCAAAAAAAAAAACAATTGGAACTTTTTTTTTGGTTAAAGATGTTTTTATTTATAAAAAAAAAAAAACTCTAAGTTTTAATGGTTAAGTAATAAAAAAGTTTCTTTCTAGTGGGCAAATTGAACATATTCCACACTATAACGTTTTCATATGATTCAAAATGGATTTTTTTTAAAAGAAAAACAAACTCTCAATGATTAAAAATAGAAAGAAAAAAATCTTTCAATAATTAAGCTGGAAAAAAACCAAAATCTATTGGTTTTAACATAATTCGGCCAACTTTTATCTATTAATTTTAATATAACTTTTTATTCATTTAACGACGAAAATCAAATAGTGACAAAAAGTACATTTAACAAGCTCACTCTTTTTCATGCATCATGTCGACAAACAATTTCACATCCATTTTTATTAGATAGAGTTGATCAAATATCATCGAGAAGACATGTTGCTAGCTTCAGCATCTTGTAACATGTACAAAAAGACAACTTTATGCTATTTTTTTTTTCTAAATTAAAACAATTTACATTTGTAATCATTATTTTTGCATGATTAATTTTCAACGTCCATCCCATATTATATTATGACAAAAAATTTGATCAACTTGCAACTTTGATTATGAAATCAGCCGCATCAAGTTCTTAAATGCTGTCGCAAATTTCTTTGGAGGAGTCGTCGGACCAAAATACGACGGCGAATATCTCCGATCAATAACCAGACAGATATTGGGAAACACAACTCTCAAACAAACGATAACAGACGTAATCATACCAACTTTCGACATCAAACGCCTTCAGCCGACGATCTTCACCACCGACGATGTAATCTCCGATCATCTCTTACTCTCTACATTTCTGATGATTTATCAACAATCTGTAATTGTTTCGTTGATTTGTTCAGGCAAAAGAGTTCGCCTGGAAAGATGCTTTTCTATCGGACGTATGCATAAGCACCTCCGCCGCTCCGACGTATTTCCCGCCTCATTATTTCGAGACGACAGACGCCGAAGGAGCTACGCGTACATTCGATCTGATCGACGGCGGGGTTGCAGCAAACAATCCGGTAAGTTCAATCGTATTTAAAAAAGTCGAAATTAAACTCGTTGAATCAAAAGTCAAAACATGGATGAATCGGAATCATTGTGTAAATGGCGATTTACAGACGCAAGTAGCGATAACGCATATCATGAAGGAAGTGATGATCGGAAAACACAAGTTCTCCGATCTGGAGTCCGTCGACGGCAGGAGGATGCTTGTGCTTTCGCTTGGCACCGGGATGCCGAAACGCTCCGAGAAATATAATTCCAGGAGAGCTTCACGATGGGGTTTGGTGAATTGGGTGTTCGACAATGGTTCTTCTCCCATAATTGATATCTTCATGGATGCAAGCTCTGATATGGTCGATATTCATGTCTCCACTCTCTTCAGATCCCTCAATGCTGAAAAGAATTATCTACGCATTCAGGTATGTGCGTCTTAAAGACATAAAACACTTCTTTGCCACGTCAATACTGAATTACACGTAAAATGACATGATAAAAAACCAATTAAACATGCAAATTAATCATGATATTTGTTGATATAATGCAATGTTTTAAAAATCGGTTTTTTGTATTACCAGTTTGGTGATGGATTTCTGTTTCAACCGGTTTGATTATCGATATAATCAAATTTTTTTGCTACATTTAACAAAGTGTGCATTGACCTTAATCGAGTTATACTCCGAAGCGTTCAATTTTCTTACCAAATGTGTTTTTTTTAACGGGCTAAGTAAATTCAACTATATAAACTTAATAAACCGGTTCAAATGGTTTTTTAATGGATCTATTACACTAGATCAACCTGATTTTTGAAGAAACCGCCTGATTCGATTCGGTATAAAAGTTGACATAAAATTGGTCCTTACTTCTCGGTCGGTCAACCGGTTGCTTCGAACCAGCTATTAAAACATTGCTATGATATTGTAAGGGTGGAGGGAGAAATTTCATCCCAACTCATTCAACAACTTGCTCTCATGTCAGCTTCATATTAATTTTTTTATTTTGTTTTTATTTTTATGTTTTCCAACTCACAACACATGAAACTCTGTCCTTTCCAACACAATCAACACACTTACATTATCACTATTTTTTATTTAACTAAATTACAGAATATAAAATAAAATAAAACATATCATTATTTTTTTTTTTCTGTAAAAATAAACTTTTTGCTAATTTATAGCAAAAGAAAAATTTTAAAATAATATTAAAAATAAACTTTAATTAAAAAATGACACTACAAATAAAAAATACACGATAATTATAAAGCATGATAAATAAAAAAACACTTTTAAAAAAGACAGCATAATTAAAATCGCAAAACGACAATTAAAATTAACTAGTTATTTAAAGTTAAAATGTAAGCATGTTCAATGTAATCAATAAGGTTATATCGAACCTGGTGGTGAGTTTCAGCATTGTGCAATTCATGTATTATTTATGGGTCATTAACATCGTCGGGGGAGGGCATCGGGCGGATGCACAGGAGATATCGCAACACCTTCATCTTTCAATATCATATTACGTAGTATAATACAAATATACATTATATCCATTGTTCTCTTCTCCGACATAGCCCATGCATACATTTTTAATATGTCTTAACGTCCTTTAAAGACCCTAAAAGCACGTTCTACGTCATTTCTGGTTGATTCTTGTGGCGCCTTGAACTGTTTCTTTTTGTCAGTTACTATATGTGGATATGTCTTTACAAATACAACCCATCTTGAATATATTCCATCTGCAAGATAGTAACTATGATTGTAGTGTTCATCATTCAGATAAAAAGAACAATCAGGTCCTGTTACATGATATTTCTCATCAAACATTAGTGATTGGTAAAGGACGTTTAGATCATCACTCGAACCGCCTACATTATATAATGAACGTCAAAATTATAAATCTTGTGATGTTACCTTATCTAGTATCATTGTTGGATATGGATGGTCACCTCACCTGTATTGGCCTCTCAATTCCGTTGGACAATTCCTCAAACTCCGGTGTGTACAGTCAATGCTACCAAGCATTCCAAGGAATCTATGTCTAGTTGCATGTGCTTCATATAAAAGTTGAATGTCAGTGTATGTTGGACAATGTAAATATTCAGGCTTATACATTTGGACAACACCATAGCAAACGTTTTGAAGAGTTTCACAAGAAGTTCTTTCTGACATATTTAGATACTCATCTAACGAGTCTGGGTTATAACCCTTCGCTACTTGACGTATTATTGATGTACGTTTTTGTAGAGCGTTGAAACTTCAATGATTTGTTGCATCGAATGTTATTTGAAAATATGGATAATTCATGTTCAGGTCACCAACAAGTTGTATAAACAATACTTTGCTCATATCGAACCTTCTATTGAATTGCTCATTAGCATAGGTTGAATCATCCACAAAGTAATGTCAGTTTAGTAGTTGTTCAGCCTCCAAACAATATCTTTGGATTATGTTTATCCTTTGAATGTTGCTTGAACTAGCATTATTCTGAAGTAGATGTTGTGTAGTACGAGATAATGCAGGTAACAAATTGTCATTGATAAGTTCATCGCCAGATGATGAACTATAGTAATTATCTTCATTTACTATTTTCCGAACGTTTGGATTCATTTTGCATAGAGATAAAAGATAGAGAGAAAATACATTTCAGAGGTATGTATAGAGAGAAAATATAGTAATTATGAAGGATATATATATATATATATATATATATATATATATATATATATATATATATATATATATATATATATATATATATATATATAAAGTTACATATAGAGAATCTTTTGAAGAAGATAAAGGAAAAAAAAGGAAGAATAAAAAGATAAAAAAAAGATCATCTAAAAGATAAAGATAAAACATTTTGAATTCTACGGGTTCTATAACTCTCAACCATATTTAATTGCAATTTGTCATTTCTTTTCAAGCACCATAAGTAAAATACCTTCATTCAAATGATCACGCAGTTGGAGAAAATACTGCATATGTTGGTTCTCTATCTCCTACTCCAACAGTTGAGCTTTCTACTTTTCATTACCTTAAAAAATGCATAAATTTTCTTCTAGATACTGTTGTCTTTGTTCCACCTCTGTTCTGGTTGTAGTGTTGATGCCGAGAATTTCGTTGACTAGATCAAATATTTCATTTTGTACTGACGATGTCGATGACACTTTATTTTCTCTTCTTTTTTTTCTCTAAGGCGGTGAGTTTTAGACATTAAACAACTGTTGTTGTTGGAGGAATCTTGGAGGATATTGTGCATCGAAAGATATTGTGTAGGCGTCAGATGAAAATATTTTGGTTCGTTTTGAAGAAGAAGACAAGGAGTCTTCACCAGATTTTTTAACCAACGCCCATTTTACGTCGTCTTTCAACCACTCCTAAGCTTTTTCGTGAGGAAAAGCTTTATGATTACTAGTCATTCGATACTCGCTTTGTGTATCTCTTAAAACATCAACCGCAAATCTCCTACTAGCTAGACTGTTCATCCTACGGTTGTAGATATAGTTAAAATATGTACATTTCTTTTGAAGGTCTTTCCATTTAGAGTTTACTTGGCGCCGTGATCAATCTGAACCTCCCAGTAGGACATTAAAATGCTCTAGAATACATCTGACCTTTTTTGATTTTCTCGTTGTTTATCTTTAGAAACATCGACATATGCCCAAACCAAAGCCAAATTTTCACATTCCACCCATTTCTTTGATTTCTAGCACCTTATATAATTGCATTTTTTTTCAGTAATGGGTGGCAATTCTTCACTGGCTTGTTCGTCGTCTTCTTCGTTTCTTTTAGAAACCGGGTCGTCACTAGAACTGTTAGATTCCACGTTCTAAGGATCATGCAACTGGAAAGTCTCAAGATGAGAAGATTTGAATTGGGTTTTTGGAATACTTTGAGAAAACTGCATAAAGGGATTATAACCCAGATTTTCCTCTGAAAGAGTAAATGTGTTGTAAGATTGTTGCACTGGGAAATAATGTTGTGGATAGTTTCAGTTTTTTTGGTAGTTTCGGTATTGTTGATAGTTTGAGTTTTGAAATCTTGGAGAAGAAAATGGAATATCTTGACTTGAACCACATTGCATGGATTTACATCTTTGGCTAGAACTGACTTTGCTTTGCCTCTGAATGCATTAAAGGTAACCGAAGCGGAAAGTATTTTTAGAGAGATTTATATAGAATTGACTAAAGTGGGATATGTTGATAAATATATAAAAATAAATAAATAAAACAAAAAGACAACTTTGATCTTCATGGGTTGCATGAAAATTCGAGCAAGATAATTTATTCGCCTACCTTTTCTGTTTTCATGCAACCTGTAAAGACCAAAACTGCCTTTTATTTATTTTTTGTTGTATAATTTTGTATATATTTATCAAGATATCCAATTTCACACAATTCTATATAAATTTCTATAAAAACTTTCCGATTCAGTGAACTTCAATGGATTACTGAGACAAAGCTAAACAAATAGGTTCTATTCAAAGACATAAATCCACACAAGACGGTTCAAGTCAAGATATTTCGTTTTCTTCTAAAAGATTTCATAACCTAAACTATCAACAATACTAAAACTACTAACAAAACCAAAACTATCCACAACATTATTTCTTTGTGCAACAATCTTACAGTGTATTTAGTCTTTTAGAGGAAAATCTAGGTAATAATCTATTTATGCAGTTTTATCAAAGGGTTCTAGAAACCTAATTCCAATCTCCTCATCCTGAGAATTTCTAGTTCCGTGATGCTCATAACGTAGAATATGATAGGTCTAATAACGACCTGAATGCCGAAAGAAACGAAGAAGACGACAAACAAGCCAACGAGGAGTTACAACCCATTATTAAGAAAAAAAACACAACTATACAAAGCAACAAAAGTCAAAGAAATGGTTGGAACTTGAAGAATTGGATTTGGTTAGGGCATATGTCATTGTTTTTGAAGATAAACAATATGGAAATCAACAAAGGTCGGATGCATTTTGGAAGCGGATTCTAGAGCATTTTAACGTTCAACTGGGAGGTTCAGATCGGTCATGTTGCCAAGTAAAATACAAATGGAAATACCTTCAAAAGAAATTTAATGATTACAACTTCATCTACAATCATACGATGAACAGTCTAGCTAGCGGGACATTTGAGGCTGAAGTATTAAAAGATACACAAAGTGAGGATTGTGAAGAATTGACGTTGGTTAGGGCATATGTCATTGTTTGTGAAGATAAACAATGTGGAAATCAACATAGGTCGGATGCATTTTTGAAGCGGATTCTAGAGAATTTTAATTTTCAACTGGGAGGTTCGAATCGGTCAAGATGCCAAGTAAACTCCTAATGGAAAGACCTTCAAAAGAAATGTAATGATTACAACTTCATCTACAACCATATGATGAGCAGTCTATCTAGCGGGACATCTAAGGCTGAAGTATTAAAAGATACACAAAGTAAGGATCGTATGACTAGTAATCATAAAGCTTTTCCTCATGAAAAAGCTTCGGAGTGGTTGAAAGACCACATGAAATGGGAACTAGTTAAAAAAACTGGTGAAGAGTCCCCACCCCTTCTTCAAAATGAACCAAAACATTTTCATCGAACGCATACAACAACATCTTCCGATGCACAGTATCCTCCCAGATTCCCCCTTTCCCCAACAACAGTCGTTTGATGTTGAAAACTCACCAACTCATAGAGAAAGAAAAGGAAAGAAAGTGACATCGACATCGTCAATACATAATGAAATATTTGATCTCATCATTGAGATTGCTGACATAAACATTGGAACAAGTACAAAGGTGGAACAGAGAGAACGATATGAGGAAGAAAAATTACGCATTTTACATGCTAATGAAGAATAACAAGCATAATTGTTGGAGCGCATGATAGAGAGCCAAGAAATGGAGTATTTTCTCCACCACATGATAATTTGACTGGAGGTATTAAGTGCATGATGCTTGAAAAGAAACAAAAAATTACAACTAAATATGTTTCGGAGTTATAGAACCCGTGAAATTCATAATTTCTATTTATCTTTTAGAGGATCTTTATCTTTCTCTTTTATCTTTTTTTTTTCTTTTTCAAAAGATTCTCTACATGTGTGTGTGTGTGTGTATATATATATATATATATATATATATATATATATATATATATCCTTCATAATTACAATATTTTCTCTCTATACAAACCTCTGAAATACATTGTCTCTCTATCTTTTATCTTTATACAAAAATGAATCCAAACGTTCGAAAAATAATAATGGAAGATAATCATTATAATTCATCATCACATGATGAACTGATCAACGATAATTTGTTACATGCATTATCTCATACTATACAACAAATGTTTCAGAATAATTCTAGTTCAAGAAACATTTAAAGGAGACACACAATCCAAAGAGATTGTTTAGAGGCTGAAAAACTACTAATCGCACATTACTTTGCAGATGATTCAACCCATGTTAACGAACAATTCCACAAAAGGTTCCATATGAGAAAATGTTTGTTTATGCGACTTGTGGGTAACCTGGAGATGAATTATCCCTATTCTAAAAAAAAGGATGCAACAAATCAAAGAAGTTTCGGTGAGCTACAAAAATGTATATGAACAATAAGTTAGTTAGCGAAGGGTTATAACCCAAACTCGTTAGATGGCAATCTAAATTTTTCAGAAAGCACTTCTCGTGAAACTCTTCAAAACTTTTTCTATGGTGTTGCGCAAATGTATAAGCCTGAATATTTACACCGTCCAACATCCACTAACATTCAACTTTTGTATGAAGCACATGCAACTATACATGGATTCCTTGGAATGCTTCGTACCATTGACTATACACATTGGATTTGGAGGGCTTGTCCAATGGAATTGAGAGTCCAATACATGAGGGGTGACTATCCGTATCAAACAATGACACTAGAAGAGGTAACGTCACAAGATTTATGGTTATGACATGTATCTTATGGTGTAGGCGGTTTGAATAATGATTTGAATGTCCTCTACCAATCACCACTGTTTGATGATAAATATCATGGAACAAGACCCGATTGTTCATTTTATCTGAATGGTGAACACTACAAGCATGGTGACTATCTTAAGGATGAAATATATTCATCATGGGCTATATTTGTAAAGACATATCCACATAGAATAACCGACAAAAAGAAACGGTTCAAGGTGGCACAAGAATCAATAAAAAAGGATGTAAAATATGCTTGTGGAGTCCTTAAAGGACATTGGGACATATTAAAAATGCCAGCATAAACTATGTCGGCGCTGAGAAAAAACAATATAATATACATTTGTATTATACTACAAAATATGATACTGAAAGATGAGGGTGCTGCAATATCTCTTGTGCATCAGCCCGAACCCCCCCCCCCCCCCCCCCCCCCCCCAAACGACGAAGTCGATGAATATTGCATGAATTGCGTGATGCTGAAATCTACCACTAGCTTTGATCCGATCTTACCGATCACATTAAACATGCTTAAATTCCAACTTTGCATAACCAATTAATTTTAATTATCGTTTTAGGATCTTAATTATGTTGTCTTTTTTTAAGTGTGTGTTTTTAGTTATCGTGTATTTTTTATTTGTAATGTGAGTTTTTTTAATCAAACGTTATTTGTAATATTATTTTAGAATTTATTTGTTTTAAATTAACAAAAGTTTATTTTAAAAATAATCTTATGTTTTATTTTATTTTATATTTTCTAATTTAATTAAATAAAATTAGAGATGTGGCAAGTGAGTTGAGTAGGTTGGAAAATATAGGATTTCTATGTGAGTTGAATAGGTTGGAAAAAATAGGATTGTTTTAGGTTGAGAAAGATGAAAGAGAGAGAAGAAAGAAAAGTTGATGTTACAGTGAGTTGGGAGGGAACGATTTCCTCCACCCTAATAAGAAAAACAAATGGATAATATATTACTATTCTTGCATTTAACCCAATGAGAATTAGATAAATATTTAAAAGGTCCTGTTAGTTTCTTATTAAGTGCTATCCAGATAAATAACGCTCAAATAAATATTTAAGAAAACGATTATGCACCTAGAGAAATAGAAAAAATAAAAATTAAATAATAAACTAGGTCATTTTGTAAAATGTCCCAAATTATTTGGAAAAACCTCATTAAGATGTTCTTTATTAAACCGCAATATTCGCATAAGTCATGTCAATATTGAGTAAATTATATCAAAAAGAAAGCGTCATTACATTGCTAAAGTAAGGTCTTTCAAGCTTGAATGGTCGTATAATTGTGTATTTTTGAATTTTGGTAGGAAGACAACTTGATAGGAGACACTTCATCAATCGATATTGCGACAGATGAGAACATGAAGGCACTTGCAGATGTAGGAATAAAACTGTTGAATGAGAAGGTGTCAAGAGTAGATTTAGAAACCGGAATTTTTCAAGAAGTCGAAACAGAAGGGACAAATTCTGAAGCGTTGACACGGTTTGCCAGATTGCTTTGTGAGGAGCGAAAGCATCGCCAAAGTAAATAATTTGTACTATTTTGCTATCATAGTGTTGAACATAAGGTGGTTGTTTAATTATTTTGAACTCAAAGTAGTAGGATTAGTGATGAGTTTACGGGACTAGTCCTGAGGATTTAAAAATCCTCAAATTCGCTGGACGAGTCAGAAAAAATGGTCCTTATCGTTATTATAAGTTTTTATATACATATATAATATAATAAAAAATTGGGCCACAAGAAAAGTATTAGGCCCTATGCAACTGTCTACTTTGCCCTTCTCTGAAAGCCTCCGTGTGAGTTTGTATAATTAAAAATTCCTTTATTTTTTATTTTATTTATTTATTTTTTAATACAATCATGTAAATTTTTTGCATTCGATGGATTTGAGTAGGCCTAACAATGGAGTGGATTTTGACCCTGATTTAATCCAAACCCTTAAGAATTATATGGGTTTGAAACATAGTTTTTGATCCATTTACCCGCTAACGATCCGTACCAGCTAACCCTTTTGTTAAAAGGGTCGGATGTGGATCATCACCGATCCGCTCCGTTTATAACCCGTCCCATATAAATTTTAGAATTATACATTTATATTTTATATCGCCTAAAGTTTACTTTTAATCTCAATCAAAAGTCTGAAGGGAAAAGGCTAAAGACCAAACTATTTTTACATAGGACTTGAGGACTCGACTTCTAGACTTCTAGTTTTCTACCAATAATCATGATGTAATATCATCTATATTTCATAAAGCAACCACCAATTTTATTTATAATTCAATAAAGTTATTTATCAACCAGGATAAAGTTTGTAGTTGCTATTCTCTATCAATGCGATCGACGGTCAAAAACTAATTAGAAGTTACTACAATAATGATTTCAATTCCAATTGAAAGTCGTTAAGTACGTAATGCGTTTTCTAAATCAACATACGTTTTATTTAATAAATGTTATTTTAAGAATTAAGTAAAATGCGTTTGATTATTCAAAAAAACCTACAGGTTACGGGTCAGGTTTGGATATTTGTTGATTCGGTGGATAAGGGTTTCTATTTGATTATTCAAAACCATACAGGTTACAAAACGTGTTTGTGTCACACCCTAGGACCAGACGACGGAAACGTCCGGAGGCGGGTGACCTCATTGTGCAGTATCATAACAATTGAATATAAATGAAATAGAGTAATCCAAACATCAGATAACAAACTTACATTGTTTATACATTGTATTTGTCCATCAAATTTCACAAAAGAGACATAAGCAGAAAAATTCCAAACTACAGCTAAATAGTCCTGCATCCGTGTCCCATTTCACCTGCTTACTAGATCCCTGAGAATACAAGTCGTTTTAAAAAGCGTCAACTAAAAAGTTGGTGAGTTCATAAGCATTTTTATATAAAATAGTTTCACACTTGTTTAAAATCGTTCTCATTGCATTTTCAGAAAATCCGATATTTTCTATGAAATCGTTTGAAGCCTTGCATGGAAAATCATGGTATTTATATGCATGTCGTTATTTTGGTTCATCCTTATAAGGAGTAAGAAAGTTGACTTAATAATTTTACTGCTATAAAATATTGAATTTGCCCCAAACTTCTAAAAATAACAAAGAATCGTTTGAGTGTAATTTATATTGTTAAAAAGGTATACTACCCCTCCTATATAACATATACAACTATATTTTTTTATTTTTCTTATAATATTTCATTCTATTTTAATATTGATGATTACATATTTTTTATATTAAAGGGTGCATGGTATGGGATGAATGGTGGCAGATAGTGGGGGCGGTATCTCCGGTACCATCAGTGGTATTCTATGAATGTGAGAGACGCACCGGTAAGAGTTTGACCGGATGATGAACAATCTTGATCCACTCATTCTCTCTCTATGTGAGATCTCAATTTGTACCATATGTTTCAATACATGAGTGGATTGAAAAAGATGATTCTGTATGTTGAAGATTAAAGATGAAAGTTGATAGGAAAGAAAAAAACTGAATAATGAATTTAAACAAAATGTGAAGTAACAAGCGGCCATAACCATAATGAACAAAAGTTTTGAAAGGGGTTGTAATGAATTTATAACAAACACCAGGGTGTCATCTGTAATATCAATTGAGTAGCTTGTAACTTGTAAACTGTTTAAAGTTTAAACAGACCTAATTCCGATGAAAGGGGAATGAGTACACTGTGCACTTGGTGTCATTTAGAATCATCAGCCATTTCTCTGCCACCATTGATCTCTCGTCACAGTATTGTAAAGCTTTCAAACCTTCACGGATCCAACAACCGGAATCGGATCCTGTGGTGGCCAAGAACACAGTTCGTAAGCTTCTCCGTCTCGCTTCAACCAATCCCTCTTCTTCTCACGGCTGTCTTTACTTTAATGGCAGATACTCATTCCAGGTGAGTATAACAGTTAAGCAAATATCATCTACATATGATCGATACAGGTTATCATGTATGTATTGATGTGTGGATTGGTGTACACACATTTCGATAATTTCTAGGGCATTATGATCTTTTAACTTATCAACTCTTCGTACTCTCCTTTCTTATCGCAGTGGTGATGCTGAACTCAGTTCTGTTGATCGGAATTTTACTGAGATCGTAGTTGTGCGTCATGGTGAAACGGAGTGGAATGCCGAGAAAAGAATCCAGGTTTTATCGAACTTCTAACTTGGATGTAATTGTTTAATAGTTAGTGATCAATTAGTAACTTTCCCCTTTTAATTGATACATAGTTGTTTATGACCAATATGCCTCTAGTAATCTGATCTCCTTGCAAATACCTAATCTGTTAATCCATCACAAAATGTAGTGTGATGAGGTCCTAATTTTTGTTCCCCTGTGCTAAGTATCTTTCATACATGTATACATACTTATGTGTAAATACATAAACCACATCTTCATTTGATTATTGAGCAAATTGAGCAAATCCATCATCTTTTAAGGAAGTCATTTGTTAATTAAGCTTTGGAAAGAATAGAACAGATGAACCTTTTCCTATAGTCTTTCATGGCTCTTCTAAGAATTTTCATTCTTTACGTTGACCAGGGACACTTAGATATTGACCTAAATGATGTTGGGAGACAACAAGCAGTTGCAGTAAGTTACATCTTATAATGTGAACATGCATCATTCTATTACTATTTATTTACATAATGCTTTTTAGTTTTTACTCAAACTTTTTTTGTTAAATTAAAAATCTTATTATCTTAAAGGTGGCTGAAAGATTAAGCGGAGAATCCAAAATCTCTGCCATTTATTCTTCAGACCTGAAAAGAGCTCTTGAAACTGCTGAAACAATAGCAAACAGATGTGGTGGGCTTCAGGTATGATTCCAAATTTCTAATTCCCACTTATAAATTCTTCACATACTTTTTAAAATCATTCAAAAACCATTTTTCACAACTAAACTATTTTATTTTAGGTTATTCAAGATGAAACCCTTAGAGAGAGACATTTAGGTGATCTTCAAGGTCTTGTATATAGTGAAGCACCAAAAATTAAAACCAAAGCATATGAAGCTCTTCAATCTCGACACACTAACGTTGAAATTCCTGTAAGTACACACTTCATTTGTGAAAATAAAAATAAAAATAAAACACATTAATGTAAATATATTGCTATTATGGGTAAAGAAATGTAAAAAAAAATAAATTACATTGTCTATATTGGTAAAAAGAGTAAAGTATGTTTCTATTTTTAGCAATTTTCCCTTTTAATCTATTATTTGTACAGGGTGGTGGTGAAAGTCTAGATCAACTCTATAAACGTTGCACATCTTCATTACAAACAATTGCTAGTAAACACCGAGGTAATAAACTATAAAACGAGAAACCACAGGGACCATTTTTGCACTTTTGTGTATATATTAATTACCAAATATGGTTTGTGCGTGGAAGTTACTATTCATTTTGATTTTTTACTTTTTCCAGAACAAAAATGACTAAATCCAAATCACATTACAACTTTTACATTTAGGGTATGTTTGGCGTACTAGCTGAAAAGCTGGCTGGTAGCTGAAAAGTTAGCTTTTAAATAAAAAGTTAACTGATAGCTGAAAAGCTATCTGATAAAAAATGATGTTTGGTAAAACTAGCTGAAATATATAAAATTACATAAAAGGACACGTGAGAGTATGTGTTTCTATAATTAATTAAGGGGTGTATTTGGAAATTTTTAAAAAAGCTCCTAAAAAGCTAGTCTAAGTAGTTTTTCAAAAAGCTAGCTTATAAGCTACTTTTTGGCTTACCAAACACGACAACATAAAAAACTCGAAAAATAAGCTAGCTTATCTGCTAGCTGTGGCGCGCCAAACACAGCCTTACAACGTATAATATAAGACACAATATAAACATCTCTCTGGAAATTTTGAACAGTTTTCAAAGTTAAATTGTTGGTATTTTATAAGTTGCGATTTTGTTCCCTACTATATTTTAAAGTTACGCTTTTTGTCCCTTACATAATTTCTTTTTATAGATTTCGTTTTTATTAATTGCAAAGGAGTTCTCTACCACAATGTACGGGGTGAATTAAACACTAGTTTATATCAAATTACAAATTTGGTGCGTGTGCTTTGCTCAAATTTCCAAGTTAAGTCCAAAATTTTGAAATCTTTGCAATAATCGTCCTTAAGTTTGCATTTGGTTGCGGATATAGTCCCTCCAACAACCAAATACAAGTCTTCAAAGAAATAAAGTCCATGGGCTAAATACACTATTTAATGTAAGCTTAAGGAAGATCTCAAAAAATGGACCAAACTTGTGATTTTGTGTAAAGTACAAGGACCAAACTTGTAACTTATATATAATATATTTTATTTTGACAGGAGAGAGGGTGGTGGTGGTGACACATGGCGGTGTGATCCGGGCACTTCACCAGCGGGCTTATACAGGAAGCGGGCAGCGGGCAGGAAGGATACTGAATGTTTCGGTCAATGTTCTTCACTTATCAGATCCTGACCGATGGGTGATCAAGTCATGGGGGGATGTGAGTCATCTTAATGGGGCTGGGTATTTGGATTCGGGTTTTGGTGGTGATAGAACTTCGGGGTAGTTTTGTCATTTTCTACATTGAATATTTTAATCATGAATAATAGATTGATTTACAATATTAAAAAATTTTAAAATCTTGGAATTATTGGAACGAATTAATGTTTGAAATTGATTTGTGTGTGATCCCATTAGTTGGGGGAATAATGATTTGGTTGAAAGAAATTAGGTCGACATTGACCTTCGCACATGGTTACATATGGATATGACTTGGACTATTCTCGTGCTTTAGTGTCAGAAGTTTTCCCAAAATGAATTAATATATTTTAGCTGTAATTTTATAAAAAAGTTTTTTTTTTTATTTTATTTTATTTTTTTTATTTTTTATTTATCAATATGTTTTTTTTAAAGATAAGAGAAAGAGCTTATAAAATCCTGAATCCATTTTGTTCCTTAGTGATTCTTTGTAACACTTTCCTGATTTGGGACTTAAATGAGTCAAGGAGTGTTGTGAGATTAGGAAAATATCTTTGAGTTGTAAAAGTATTGCATGTAGTTATCCACTAATAGACTTGCTTTTTCTAAAGCCTTGTTCTAGTGGTTGTGAGATTTTATCAAGTAAACTAACACTCCTTGGATCATTTTCTTTAAAATTGAATTCAAATGTTACTTAGGTGCATCCATAACTAACTTGTATTTCTAACTTATACTCCAACACCTTCTCATAAAAACTATTTGTTTGGATTGCATGACCTCGTTGAATTGACGTGTAACATTTCATCCTTTTATCAACACTTTGGCATCATCAACGTGTTGTTTTGGTTACACACTGTATTTTTAGCATTATAAAATAAAAGTTACAAAAAATAATAAATTAACCAATAATGTAGTAACATTTTTATAAAAAAGTAGAAAAGATTACAAATTTGGTCAATGTGGTTTACTCTTTGGTTTCCGTGGAATGACTTTTAAAACTATGGATATGGTATTTTCGGCCTAACTTTATTGAGGATTTGGTCTGTGGAGATGACTTCCGTTAAATCTCATCCGCTAAAACACCCCATGAGCCTCTTATGTGAGGGAAAATTGTCTTTTCATCTTTGTCGCTAAAACACAATAATGCCTGTAGTCACGCTTATACCTCTTAGGTTTTAGTTGGCCTTTCATTTTCTTTCTCATACATTCTTATCCTTAAACCATATAAAACCCTCACTCTAAATAGCATTCTAGATCATCACAACCACATTTGTTTAAAGATGGTTTTTCAAATGTAGACAATTCGACCACTAAGACAATATTTTGATACGAGAGCCACATATGGTTAGTTCTTTAGTCTTTTATTAATGAGTTGATTATCAATAAAAAATGAAAAAAATGATTGTAGTAAGGAAAGTTACTAATTTCCTTTTTCTTTTTTGTATTTTGTCTTGACAAAGAAGCAAATCTTTACATGTTTTCTATAGAGCTTCATGGTGGGAAATTCACAATATTATGAGGATAGACAACTTAGGTACATTGATGTAACACATCTTCAGATTCTCTGTATATAATTCTTGTTAGTGCAAAAAAATTAATAATAATAATAAAATAGTTAAAATAAATACATTTATTAACTATTATGATTTATAAGTCAAGGGGGGTGTTGTGTCATTTTTCAAAAGTTGATTTGAAGAAAGAATTAAAGCTGGGGTGGGTTCCATTTGCATGGAAAATATAACTCCCGATTTTTAGGTAAATTTCTTAAATATAAAGTGTTAATTGATTTTGTGAGTTGGCCTAGTACGCTGGGCGTAATTATGGTACATTGGGCGTACCATGGCGAAACTTGGACACGAGGCTTTCCTCCTAGTACGCTGGGCGTACATGAGCCAGAGGCAAACCCTAAATTTTAGAGTTTGAACCCTATTTAAGCACCTTATGCCCCATGGTTTCTCTCATTACCATCCTTCATTGTCCCCAAAGCATTATCTCGAATCCCTAATCCCTTTTTAGAGAATTTGAGCCTTGTATGTTCGTTTTGGTGTGTTGGTGCATCTTGAAGAAGAAGAACTCATTGGAGGAGGATTAGTTTGCTTGGAGCTTGTAAATCTAACACTGGCAAGCTTCTGGAGGTATAAAGCTTCAAAATTTATGACTCCTTAGCTTAAATCTAGATTTGAGATTTTATTTGGTATATTTTGGTCCCTTGGTTTGGTTCTTGTGAGTAGAAGTTACTCTAGAACTTGTATTGGTCATTTCTTGGCATTTTTGGAGTTGTAGAATCATAAAAATGACATCTTTATGGGTTAAGCTCAACCATGCATGAAATAATGGTCTTAATATGAAGTTAGAGTGTTAGAAATGCATGTTGGTCCTCTTTGAGCCATGCACATGCATCAAGTTGATGACTTTATCGTTTAAGACGTTTCCCTTGAGCAAGAGCTGTGTTTTGGATGTCTGTACTTAAGCATTAAGTGCTTAATAAGAGTTTTTGCATTTTGAGTATGCGGGGGGTACAAAGGTGTACACTCAGCGTACCACGATTGAGCCCTGATTCCCTTTCGATGTGAAGCTTGTACACGGGACATAACTAGTGGTACGCGGTCCGTACTCACTGGAACCCTTATTGGGCCATTTCTTAGACTTTAGGACTTTTAGGATTGGGCAATGGTTTGTTGCGCCTAGGGTAGGAAGGGTAAAAGGGGATTTTAACCTTTATAAGAGGGATTGCGATTTAGGATTGTAGTTGTGTTTATTACCCTACTTATTTATTAGAGTTAGTTCGAATGTGTTAAGTTGAGGAGCCATTGTAGTAGCAGCCTGTGAGTGTGTGTGTGTATCATTTGATTGAGGCGAGTCTTTTGAAAATGTTTTGGCAGGTCGAAGGCACAAATACAAGCCCATTGATTATTGTTATTGGAATGCTAGCTGCATGTGTGACTCTTGCATGTATTTTATGTGTTTGCATGTATACTGGGTGGGGCCCGATGTCAGGTGAGGCCCATTGTATGTTATTGATAGATTTGGACTGGGCGGGGACTAATGTTGGGCGAGGTGTAACACCCAATTTCGAGTCGTTTCATAATTCGGGGCCGTGACCTGAAGATCAAGTATCACAAGGCTTCAGGTTGTAGGAAAGAGAGGTTTAGACCTATTTGGATGTGGGTAATGTATATTATGTGATCCAAGAATTCGACTTGTGCTTTGGAGTCAAAGGGTAAAATGGGAAAAATGGTGATTCAGTCTTATTTTATGAATTAAGGATTTTAGTTTGATGTGTTTTAAGTCAAAATAAATTAGATGGGGGTTGTAGAGGTCCTCAATACCTTTCCATGGATATAAATATCATCGAAAACGGAGTTGGAACGGAGAAGTTATGACCGTTAGAAGTTAAGAAGGTTTTGGACTTAATCTAGTACGCTGAGCGTATGAGAAATATGGAGGGCGTACTAGGGCATCCCTGGTACACTGCGCGTACCAGGAGTATGTTGGGCATACGCGATCAGTGCCCAAACCCTATTTTCATGGTTTGAGCCATATTCGATGGGTCCGATTTTAACAATAGGATCTACAACATTTGCATGGTCACCCCCTTACGAGGACAAAGAGTATGTTCTCGACAAGGAGCTAAAGGAGGTTAATGAACATTGCCACTCCCGAAGAAATTGTTGCTTACGAAACTCATGAGCGAGATGCTACGAAGGTTCATGGCATCATGCTCGCAACAATGACTGCGGAACTCCAAAATTCCTACGAGGACTACTATACCTACGAGATGCACCAAGATTTGATGGAAATGTACCATCAAAGTGCCAGGCAGGAACGGTATGAGATCATCGTTGCGATGATCACTACCAAAATGAAGGATGGAGTGTCCATCACGGCTCACTTGCAAAAAATGCAGAGATATGTGGACCACTTGCTGAAGTTGAATGTCAACTTTGATAAGGAGCTACCCATAGATATTATTCTACACTCCTTACCTCCTTGCTACGACCAGTTTCGTATGACCTGCCACATGAACAAAGAGGAGGTCACTCTTAGCAAGCTTCAAGGCCTGCTAAGGACTGCTGAGAGTAGTCTGAAAGGAAAATCTATTGCATCTACTCCTACTACTGCTGCCCCTGTCTTGGCTATTGGGAAAGGAAAAGGAAAGAAGAGGAGGTCTCCTTCTAAGAGCTACAAGGGAAAGTCTCACGATGGTACCTCTTCTAGTGGAACCAAAGATGGTCATGCTGCTCCCTCTTCTAACCTAAAGGATGGAGAGTGCTACCACTGCCATGAGAAAGGGCATTGGAAAGCTCACGAGATGTGGACAGGGAAAGCTCCCTCTTTGGCACATATCAAGGTTTGGGGTTGCGAGGCTTTCATAAGACGAGAGACTCACGACAAGGTCGAACCTCGTAGTGAACGCTGTATTTTCATTGGCTATCTGCAAAAGTCCTTTGGATATCTCTTCTATAGACCAAGTGACAATGTTGTCTTCGTTTTGAGGAGAGGGGTTTTCCGAGAGTGAGAACTCATATGCCAAGAGGACAGTGGGAGGCAAATTGACCTTGAAGAGCTTCAAGAATCAAACAATGAAGGAACCTCTATCACTGGTGCTCAACCTGAGGAGGAAACTCCTGTTGAACCGATTGGCGAATCCTTACCTCTTAGAGGTTCCAGTAGAGTTAGTGTTCCACCCGTATTATATGGTTTTCATATAACTGCTGAGGGTGATACATTTATTAGTGATAGCACACTAATCAATTTGGATGAACCTAACAACTACAAGGAAGCCATGGCAGGCCCGAAGTTTGCAAAATGGAAAAAGACTATGGACAGTGAGATTCAGTCCATGTATGACAATCAAGTTTGGAACTTGGTTGACAATGTACCAGGTCGTAAGACGGTCGGGTGCAAATGGATCTTCAAGAAGAAGACAGACATGGATGGGAAAGTACACACGTATAAGGCGCAATTGGTTGCGAAGGGCTTTACTCAAACTACCGGAGTTGACTATGATGAGACCTTCTCACCAGTTGCAAAGATTAAATCTATAAGGGTTATGCTAACCATAACTGCGTTTCGTGATTATGAAATATGACATATGGATGTCAAAACCGCTTTCTATAATAGGATGTTGGCTGAAGATGTTTACATGAGTCAGCCAGAGGGTTTTGTCAATGCAGAGCACCCTAATAGAGTGTGTAAGTTTGAGAAATCCATTTATGGATTGAAACAAACATCTCATAGATGGAATCTATGTTACGATGATAAAGTCAAAGATTTTGGCTTTTCAAGAAGAAAGGATGAGTCCCGTGTATATGTCAAATCCAGTGGGAGTATAGTTAGCTTTCTCGTTTTGTATGTGGATGACATACTGCTCCTAGGAAATGACGTCCCAATCTTGCAGGAGGTTAAGTCTTGACTTGGGAGGTGCTTTGCTATGAAGGACCTCGGAGAAGCTAATTATATTGTTGGGATAAGGATATTGAGAAATAGGAGTAAATGACTAATAAGACTTAGTCAAAGTACTTACTTGGATAAAGTGTTAAAACGTTCTAGCATGGAGAATTCCAAGAAGGAGGAGTTACCAATCCAAAGCAATACCAAGTTTAGTAAGACTCAAAGCTCGAGTACTAATGTCGAGATAACAGAGATGAGCAGATCACCTTATGCTTCCGCAGTTGGCTCAATCATGTATGCTATGACATGTACTCGCCCTGATGTGACCTTTGCTTTGAGCATGGTCAACAGATATCAAGGGAACCATGGTAGAGTGCATTGGATCACAGTAAAGAATATTGTTAAGTACCTTCGGAGGACTAAGGAATGGTTTCTTATCCTTGGTGGGAGTGATGACTTGAGAGTGCGAGGGTATAGTGACGCTAGTTTTCAGACTGACCGAGATAATTTCTATTCGCAGTCGGGCTGGGTCTTTACCCTGAACGGAGGAGTAGTGACTTGGAAAAGTTCCAAGCAGGAGACCGTAGCTGATTCAACGTGCGAATCAAAGTACATAACAACGAGCGAAGCGTTAAAGGAGGCAATATGGATAAAGAACTTCATCGGAGACATTGGGGTTGTACCGACCATAAAGGAGCCTATGGATATTTTCTGCGATAAAAAATGTGCGGTTTCCTTAACCAAGGAACCGAGGGATCATGGCAGATCCAGGCATATTGACAGGAAATACCATTTCTTTAGACATTGGGTAGAAGAGGGACTCCTCGTGGTTAAGAGGGTATCGTCAGAAGAGAACCCGACAGATCCCCTTATGAAGGGACTTAGTAGGGTTAAGCACTTGCAGCATGCTAGGAGCATTGGGCTGAAGGACGATATTAGTTTTAGTCATTAGATAGTTTTTAGAAAATTGTAATAGATAAATTTTAATTGACATTTTGATGATTAAATAAAGGTGTTTTATTTATAAGTAATTTTACTATCTTGTGTCAATTATTTACTATTGTTTCACTTTGCATGTTTTGACTTCCTAAATAATAAGATGATTTAAACTATCCACAGTCGATCATACGTTGGAAGTAAGTATGAAAGAAGACTGTCATGAATTGGCTTGTAGAATTTCTAAGTGTTTAGACATAGCAAAGGTTTGCTGCAACGTTCATGCGTGCTTATGAAATATGATTTGAGTATTGGATTAAACCCGCACTCACATGAATCACTTCATGAAATTTAATCACGAGTGATTATGAGATGATATTATCATAGTCTTTAAACCTAAATATGTGAGTTGTTGTTTACGAGTTGGTTATGCATTGATAATGCGTAAACGCATCAGTAACTTGATGTTATAAAACGTAATATTGTGTATGATTTGATGAGTAAATAGTACAAGCACATAAGTCGAAGTTTATGTGTTCCTTTTATCCTACAAGGCTAAAAGCGATATCTTGGACCCCTCGATGATTTTGTTTTGACTTATGTGTTGGGCCCAGTCAGCACTGAATTGATGTGTTCAATTAAGTTCTATGTCAGACAAATCAGAGATCGAGAAACAAACTGCTGGACAATAAGTATGACTATGTTCCATGTGATTGTCCATACGATATCTTGAGAACGGAGGACTATAAGATCCCTTATCTAAAGGACGTGTCAGAGTTCGATAGCGACTTTTGAGAGCTTCGATTGCCAATCGGATTTTGAAGTCGTACCTGCATTTATAGTTATTAGACTTATCCAAGTGGCAGACTGTTGGATTAGGTGTCTAAGCCTATAACTATATTTGGTATGTACTTGACCCGGTTGTAGCATGGTCCTTTTGGGTTGCTTTCACCAGAGCAACTTAACTGGATGAATAATGGAGAAAGAGGTTATTGTGGTTTATTAATATATTATATGAATAATAAATTAAAGGAGAAATCATATTATTTAATTAACATTGGTCAAGAAATAATTTAGAATTAATTCCGTGGTCAAAAGAGGTTAATTGAATTAAGGGGACTGAAGTTGCAATTATAATATAATTGCATAATGGGATGAGGAACCCTTTGGAAAGGGGTTGGACGAAATCTTATGGGAGCCCAGAAGGATTTCGTCCAAGGGCTAAGGTTCTGGAAGATTCTTATGGGCTGCTTAGAGCCTAAGCAACCGGATGACGTCTTTGACTGAAACCCTAATTCTTCAGCTATATAAAGACCCCTTTGGCATCCCAAAATCGGCCACTTGAACCCTAAGGATCATAGAGCCGATTTTGAGCCTCCCCCTCTCACTCTCCAAGATCATCCAATTGCTTTGGTGTTTGTGATTCATTAGAGGCATCACATTTGAGGTGATAGGTTCTCAAAAGCTCAAGTTCTTCAAGCTACAATCAAAGGTAATATCTTAACTCTTCATTAGATGTAGATTTCGATTTTTTTGTATGCTAGATTAGGGTTTGAGAGCTTTGGATGATTATTGAATGTACAAATATAGAAACCTAGATCTAAAGATTCAGGGTTTGCATGTGCACCATAGGATTGATGTTTTGCTCATAACCCAACAATTATATATATGTACATATTATAGCAAGAGATTGAACATATATGAAATCCTTATGTAAGATATAATGAATCGAGTCCCATATGCTTCAAATATAGGATCGATTACATATTCTATAATATTCACTTGTTATGATTTTTCCAAATGCCTTGGGCATTGAGAGGAAAAAGGACAAGAACTTTGTGTGACTGAAGTTGTTAAACAAACTGTCAAGAACATTCTAAGGTTATACCAAAAGATTGGTTTCTTGTAGACAGTTGGAAGTATGGTATTGTTTGGAAGAACCATAGTGACATCTTTTAGATTGAAATGCTTCTTGGTCAAAATTGATGGTTGTATGGGAATATGGAAATGTTTCCATAACGGGAGTTGATTATTATCAAATCTACATGTGAATTGAAAAAATTAATTTTAAAAAAGGTGTTCAAGGAGTGAACCTTGAATTTAATACTTAATTAATATGGAATTGTTTCTAGTAACAAATTTCCAATCGGACATTCTGTAATATCGTTGGCTCAATCTTTGTGACTTTGAAGCCTTGACATCACAGAAGGTCAAAGCATGTAAGGTTGGAATTGCAATACATTTTAGTGATAAGAATTTAGAATTGTGAAATGAACATCTTTGGAATAGTGTCCCGTCGATCTGTTCATAAAGGAAGGACCATAAAGAGACATAGTACACATGTTTATAACTTGGAATGAGTGATGTTATTTAATTCAAGTGATTAGTTGATTACTCGAAACATTATATAATGAAAAAAGTCGTAATTATTATGATGATTAAATAATAATAATAGTTTTAATTATATTCAATAAGTTTTGAGACCATAGTTAATTAGTTTATTATTGTGCTTCACTTTGCATGTTTTACTTCCCAAATAATTTGATTATTCAAACTCCTTAATCATTTGTACTTTTGGAAGTAAGCAGTGAATTAAGATTGTCATGAATTGAATTGTAGATTGTCTAAAGAATTTTAGATATAGCAATGGTATTGCTACAACATTTATGAGTACTTTGAAATGGAGATTTAAGTATTAGATAAACCCACGCTCAGAGAATTAATTCATGGAATTTATCACGAATAATTCTGAGATGATAATATCTTATAATCTCAAAATAGAGATATATAACTTGTAATTTACAAGTTGGTTGTACATTGGTAATGCGTAAACGCATCAGTAACTTGATGTTATAAAACGTATTGTCATACATGATTTGATGAGTAAAAAATGCAAGCGTATGAGTCAAATTTTATTTGTTCCTTTTGATTTAACAGGAAAAGTGATATCTTTGGTCCCCTCGGTAATTTGGTGTTGACTTAGAGTGTTGGGCCCAACCAGAACAGAATTGATATGTTCAATTAGAAATCCTATATCATCACAAATCAGAAATCGGGAAACAAAGTCTTGGACAATGAAATTGATTCTATTCCATGTCTCATGTTCGAATGATAACTTGCAGAATGGAGAACTATATGCTTACTTATCTTAGGACACGTAACTTATTAGGTAGAGTTCGACAACGACTTTTGGAAGGTACAATTTTCTAATTGATTTAGAAGTTATACTGGGAATTATAGTTATAGACTTATCCAAGTGGGAGACTGTTGGATTAGGTGTCTAAGCTCATAACTAAAATTGGTATATACTTGAATTAATAGTAGCATAGTCCTTTTGGATTGCCCCCAAACCTAGCAATTGGACAGGGTGACTTTTAGAGAGAGATATATTAATTTATTATGTTAATAATAAATTAAATAAATGATTTATTAATGTGTTATGAAAATAATATATTAGAAATCATAGTATTTAATTAATAATTAATAAGAAATTAATTGGATTAATTAAAAGTACAGTGAGTGTTTTTCTATTTATTAATAGTTGGAAAAGGAAGTCTTTAGAACCCATTTGAAGAGGTGGACGAAAATCTGTAGGGAAACCCAACGAGATTTCGTCCAAAGCCCCTTGGATAAGGGGTTATGGGCTGCTTGGTCATCAAGAAAATTGTTGGGATTAAAACCCTAATTGTGATTTGATGAACAAGATGCGGAAAATAAGAACAAACACAAATAATGAAGATAATGTCGAATGATCACTCGATTTATTCAATATGAGGAATAAATTACACTTTCAGCATAGACTAAAGAATCTAACACTACATAAGAAACCTCACGTGGCGGCTACATTTTTCCTCACACTCTTGACCCTAATTGTGAATAATACATGACTATTTATAGGGAAAAGACAAGTCTTGGGCTTTTAACCTAGAATTCATCAAAGGGGCCCATTGCCATCATCCATGGAGTGCTTTGAAACCCTACAATCTCCCCCTCAAAGTATGGAATGGATGACAATGCTTTAACTTCCAAAACAAGCATCTAGCAAATAAAAAGATCTGCAACGAGGAATATATGAAGCAATCCACGAATCTTGATTCTTCAATAGTCTTCAAACACGGGCTCTAGGATATATAAATCAAGCACTGAAGTAATGTATTTAAACTTCATTTTCGAATGTAATCCCAAAGAATCTTCATGAAAACCAAACCCGCCATAAAACCCATTTCAGAACAAAGAAACTGAATCACTTCTTTTCTTTGAAGAGCTCCCCTTCCAAGTCACAATGATCTTCAAATAAGCTAATGATATAAGCCATCAAAAAATATCATGTAACAACCCAAACTTTAAGATTTGTAACGCCACTTGATCGAGAAAATACAAGAAGTCGGAGATATAACAAGTCCTTAGCAGAGCTCGATGAAAAACTTCCGCTGTAAAGGATACTTCTCTGTAAAAACTTTAGTAGAGCTCGATGAAGAACTTCTGTTGTAAAAGCTACCTTCATAATTCTCCCACAAGCTTTATCAAAAATCTTCAACTTTGAAAAGTCACAAATCCAATTTCGAATGGCCATACCAAATTCTTCCCCGATTTATAATCAAAAACATGATTATAAAGCCTTCAAATGGTCATGAGAATGATCTTGAATGGATAAAAATTTACTATGCTCCCCCGTGACAAAAAGATATACACAATGAAGTATAAAATTCGAAAAAATCGTGAAAATTTGAAGTTATCACAAAAAAAAAAAACGACTTTCCGAACCGCCAAGACTTGATGGAATCTTTATTTTTTTGTTCACGAAAAAATATGAGCGTTGAAAAATCCAAAACTGTTCACCAGCCCTTAAAATTGCAAATTTTTCGAAAAATGGGCTGAAATTGTCACTTGGTGAAAAATAGGGACTGAAATTGTAATTCTGCATCAATACTCCCCTTTATTTCTGACAAAATCTGGAAATCGTCCATAATCGCCAAGAAGTGAAAACAATAGGGACCAGAAGTGTCATTTCGATGAAGTTTCAGGGACCATTAATGTAACTTGATATCTTCTTCCCTAATTTAGACGCCTGATAAAAGAAATGCGCGACTGGAACAAATGCGAGACCCCAAAATTAATACACGCAAATCATACTTTCGTTTCATGTACAAGCAACCGAACCTAAGTTCGTTTCAAGACCGCCATTTATTCACGCGAACACAACCGAACGTTCGGTTCGTTTCTTATTTCCATATCAAGCTTCATCAGGCGAAACTCCTTTCGCTTTCGGTTCATCTCCTATTTCAGTCCCAGCATAAACACACGAACCCAAGATCGAGGTTCGTTCCAAGAGCTACCAACCGAACTCAAGTTCGATCGAGGCCATAAATCAATTCCAAATCCTTTCGATGCAAATCAATCGACCACAACTCCAATGCTAATCAATATCAACGAGCGTTATGAGTGTGAGCCCAGAAAAAACGAGCTTCATTCGTTCATAGTTCACCCCAAATCACAGTCAATTTTGACTTTACATACTTTGACCAAGAGTTCGTCTATCCTGATTAAGATTCAATATTGAATTCATTTGTTCGCATCACACAATCAATTTTGACATAAGCCCCAACCAAACACAGCTCGATTCCGAGACCCATTTCACCGTGATTCATAAGAACAATGGATGACCTTTTAGCGCTTGACCATCTGGAACACCTTTAATTCAATTCAGTTAAATTACAAACTCGATTTCATTCCTTTGAGTTCTAGTTCAAATTGTGAAGCCCATCACCAACACAGAAGATAACAAACAACGAGCCTCAAAGTATCGATTGAATTTCAGATCAACAATCACTTTGTTCTTCATCAGTCTTTCAAAGAACAGATTTAAACACCATACCAAAATCATCACTCTCATGGTAACAATATCGAAATAATCATCAATTTCTTACAGTTCATAAATTAACCTTGAAATTAATTGAATAGAGGATGAATCTAAGGGCTCGAAAAAAGAAAAAAAATGATGTGATAAGAAAATCGAATAACCCAAATCCCGTCATCAAACATGAACCAAATCAAAGATTGAAGGAAACAGTTGGATCTCAACATATAATCGATTTTCAATCAAAAATCAATTGAATGAATCCAAGAATAACAATCTTCTGATTTCAAGATTGCATTATCAATGATAAGCGTGAATCAAGAAGAACTGGAATGAACAGGAAATAGGTTTGGGCTTATAAAGTAGGCATGAAGTGCTTAATGGACTGGATCCAATGTAAGAATGTGATAGAAAAATAAAAACGACCCACAATCAGCTAGAAGATAACGAATGAAATAAGAATCGGAATAAAAATACCACATGAACAGTAGATGAACAAAAGTATCCATGAACAGTAACTTGAACAGATCTTTGATTCCAAAACGCCAAAACACCAATAATCTTCAATATATGTGCAGAAAATCACCAAATCAAGAACCGATTCTTCAAAAATCAATAGATATTCAAAGACCCGCTCTGATACCACTTGTTGGGATTAAAACCCTAATTGTGATTTGATGAACAAGATGCGGAAAATAAGAACAAACACAAATAATGAAGATAATGTCGAATGATCACTCGATTTATTCAATATGAGGAATAAATTACACTTTCAGCATAGACTAAAGAATCTAACACTACATAAGAAACCTCACGTGGCGGCTACATTTTGCCTCACACTCTTGACCCTAATTGTGAATAATACATGACTATTTATAGGGAAAAGACAAGTCTTGGGCTTTTAACCTAGAATTCATCAAAGGGGCCCATTGCCATCATCCATGGAGTGCTTTGAAACCCTACAAAAATGATCTAGGGGGATTTCCCTTTAATCCTAGCTTTGGCACCAAGTTTGTGATGGGTTTTGAGCACCACATCATTCCTATGGTATACATGCAAACCCTAAAGCTTTGGATCTAGTTTGTTTAATGAACATGCAATAATCATCCAAAGCCATAAACCCTAGATCTAGCATACAATAATCAATATTATCATAATATAGGGTTTAGATCTTACCTTTGATTGTTATGTAGCACTAACAATCTATTCCTTCGTGTAATTGGCTTCTGAAAGCTTAGTGTCACAAGTGTAACACCTCTAATGGCTCACAAACACCAAGAGCAAGAGGATGACTTAGGAGAGGAGAAGGAGGCACCAAAAACATCCAAGAAACTCCAAATAATGCTTAGCCACGTTTTTGGGTGCCCTAGGGGTCTTTATATAGTGTGGTTATTAGGGTTTTGAACTAGGAAACCCTAATTTGACTGCTTAGGCCATAAGAAGCCCATGGACTCCCTCCTTAGAGGCCTTGGACGAATTCTCATGGGTTTCCCCATAGATTTCGTCCACTCCAACCTTTATGGAGTCCATTAGCCTAATTTCCAACTATCACACAATTGACAGTTCTAGCCCCCTTTATTTAATTAATGTCTTTTAGCCACAAAATTAATTCTTGACTAATATTAATTAAACAATATGATTTCTCTTTTAATATATTATTCATATAATATATTAATAAATCATAATTAATCTCTTTCTCCATAAATCATCCTATCAAGTTGCTTTGGTGAAGGCAGCCCAAAAGAACCATGCTCACAATCGGGTCAAGTACATACCAAAATAGTTATGAACTTACACACTAATCAACAATTTCATCAACTATATAAGGAGGTCTCTAGCCCATAATTTCGTCCATCCCTTTCCCTCTACAAGCCTTGGACGAAATCTTGGGTCTCTTCTCCTCTCTTTATAGTTTTCCTCTTGCTAGTTTGGGTGTGATACCATTAGAGGCACAACACTTGTGATGCTTGCTTCCAAGAGATCAACAAAGGAGAATTCTAGTTGTTTGCTATAACAACTAAAAGGTATGTAATCCTTAAACCCTTCATGTTATTTTTTAAAATTGAACTAAGGTTTGTAGTTTTTTTTAAATGTTCTTAGTTATAGGTTCAATAGAGAAAAGATAGATCCTTATTAGGGATGGATGCACACTTAAGAGTTTAATTTTATTTGTTTTGCATAAAATCCATCAGTAGTTAGCTGACATTAGTGGGAGTTCTTCAGCAGCTGATGGTAGGGTGAGGTTAAGAACTTAGGAGAACCTAGGAAGAGATTTAGTTGGTTGGGTTGCGCTGTCTAGCAGGTCCTTGGAATACCGATTTGAGAAGCTAACTTGGAGGATTCGTTATAAGTCTTGAGGAAAGTATGGATAGGTGCAGAAGGTAGTATTGGGCCGGTACTACTGAAAACACATGATCCATACTCAAATCGAGGGGAGTCATAGAGGATCTAGGAAGCCTGTGGGATACGAATTCTTTGAGTATGTTCTGATTATTACATGGTTGCTTTTA